>NW_012152463.1:584250-633453 GCF_000956105.1 Propithecus coquereli
AAAAAAAAAAAAAATAGAAAGAAATGATTTGCTGATTTTTTGATCATACTTATAATAGCTTCTTTGAAGCTTTTGTCTGCTAAATCCAACATGTGGGCCCATTTGAAGTGAGTTCATATTGACTGCTATTTTTTCTGAGCTTTGGTCAGACTTTCCTGTTCCTTTGCATGTCTCATAATAGACATAGTATAAAATGGAAATACAGATAGTATGTAAATAAAAAACGGAACAAAAATCCTGATTGCATATGCAGAAAACAAGTTTTTTATAACTTTTCAGTAATCATAATTGATGGTGGTATTATTAGTATAGTTATTCTGAAACTTTCTTGTATAACATGGAATAAAGCAACTGAATAGTTATGGAATATTCTAATATCCCCTGTGTTCTTAAGAACCAGAATTTTAAGTAGTCTAGGGAAAACTGTAGTCCTGAATTTGAATGATTGAATTGGAAATATCAGTATGAAATCTGAGGTATTTGTGTGTATATGGATGGATGGATATATGTGTACATGTGTGTGTATATAGCCACACATATATGTGTGTGTTGGGGGGAGATATTCTGGTCATGGTGACTGATCCATTAGCAATGAACAGCCCTAGCTCCTAGATTGTGATCTTGAAATATCACATTCCAATAAAAGAAACCTCATTCCAGTTCTGGGACAGGAAATGTATTAGATGAGCTTGGAACATCTGTACGTACATTTAGATAGTGAGGAAACTTTCAAAGATTATTAAGTCCTTTTAAAAGGACCCAGATCAAATATGTGACAATTTGAATTTTCAAGAAGAATAAAAATTGCAGTAGACTCATCAAATATGTTGACATTCATGAGTTCTAATTCAGTATCTCGAAAGCTAAGCAAATGAATGGAAAGAATCAAACATTTTACTGTATGTAGTGAGCTACTGGAAAGCCAAATATTATATGAAGGGAAACATCTCTTTATAAAATTATTCTAGGTAATTAATGAGAATACAGTGAGAGAATTAGAATCTCACCCTTTAGGAGATTGATGCATCTCAGCATTGAGCATCAAGGGCTGCTAACATCAAAACAGGAGCACACCACTGCTAAAGTCTCGCCAGAGGGATTGAACCTGAATTGATCAAGCCTCAGGATCCAGCTGCCAAATTGCAGGAAATACAGAGAACAGAGGGATAGTTTGAACTGTACCATGAGTGTACAGTTCCCATTGGTTTTCTAGCCAATGGGAAACTCTGTAGGTCAAACAGTTCGGATTCTTTGGCAGATTAATTTTAAGGAAAAGAAAGAGGTTTACTCATAATAATTAAACATTTTTAAAACAGAATAAAGAGAGGTAGGTAGATGGGGAATACATACAGTAAGAGAGATTTTAGAGAATCATCAAATAACTAAACTACAGTGTAGGGACGCATACTTGAGTAATGGAGCAATTACTAGAAACGTCAGGGCGGTAGTTACTTTTGGATGGAAGGGCCTATTAAATTGGGGTGAATGGCAATGTTTTTTTTTTTTTTTTTAACTTGGGTAGTAGTCACAAGGATATTTGCGTTATAATAATCCCCTAAGCCATACATCTGTTTTATATGGCATTCTGTATCTGTATTTTATACAATAAAAAGATTAAAAAAGAAACAAGGGTCAAATAAGAAACGGGATAGAACAGTGCCTGGCAGAGGATAGGGGAGGAGTCGTCCCTGCTTGGGAACGAAGAGGGCATTCAGGTCCCAGCCCAGCCACTCCCCCATGGGGCTGTTGGGCTGGCCTCCCCCTTTTCCTCTCTGGGACTCAGTTTCCCTCTCTGTCAGTTGAGGGTAATGAATTCCTGCCTACCTCACTAGGTTTGTGGGAAAACCACGTAGAATAATGGGTTGGGGAATGACATGGAACCAGTGGCGTCTCAGAAGATGGCTAACATTTACTGAGCAGCGGTTGTATCTCATTTCATCCTAGCTGAGTCTCATTCTCTCCTGGCAGTGGGGACCCCATCTCTGTCCTAAAGGAGCCCAGAGTCTTCCGGAGGACTTTGTTGATGAGAGAATACAATAATTTTGCTTTTCTTGTCAGTGGTTTATTAGTAAATAATAGCTCTTCTGGATGGCTTAGAGGGGCTTGAAAATAGCTCATTCCCCTGAGCAAATTAAATATTCTTCTCACAGATCATTTGCCCTGTGAATATGCTTGGCAAAGATTTTTTCCTATCAACAGTGCCAGGGTAAACCCGAGCTCCCCATCTGAGTGCATGCGAATTCGGACTGGGAAGAGAGGACTAACTGAGGTGCTGTGTGATGACAGAATTTCCTTTAGGAGCTTGTCCTAATGACTTGCAGACAGACCCACTTCTACATCATCACCTTCTTATCAACAGTAGTCTCCTTCTCTGACACCATCTTACTTCCAAGTTCTGTTTCTCCTGTGAAGCTCGGACCAGTCTACAGAAACTCTCCTATCTTTTTGTCACCCACCCCCACGGGGGAGGCCACGGATCCCACCCCTTTCTTTGGAGCCAGTTATGTCCAGGTACAGGGACTTCCTCTGGCCCGTGCTGCTCTCCTGCCTCTGTCTTGCTTTTCTTTTTGTCATAGGAGTCAGTCCCATTTCCCAGTCTGTTTGCAGGCTTCTGTGGAACAGGGATCGTCTGCAACTTTTTCTGGGTACTGGAATCAGATAGGGCCTGAGTTCGGATCTTCTATTTGTGGGCCGCGTGATCATGAGCATGTTACCTGATATTTCTGAGCCTGTTTCCTCATGTATAAAACCACAACTGAGAAGAAAATTTTGACATAGTATATCCTAGAAACCAGTTCTGATTTTGCACTGTTTCGTGGCTGCTTTTGGCTTTTCCCCAATAAATGTTAGAATTAATAAGTGGAATGAAGGGCCAGGTGGTGGGCAGTGGGAGAGAGCAACTGGCTGGGGAATGGGAGGACTGACATGTTTTTCAGCACCAAGGCAGGAGTTTCTCAGGTGCCATCTCACTCAGGCGTTGGAAGTAGGTACTAGGCCCATTTTATAGACGAGGAAAAGGCAAGGTGAAGCCTGCTGGCCAGTTCTTCCCCTTCTCAGTACATGCCTAGCACCTGTTTTTTTTTTTTTTTGTTGTTTGTTTTGTTTTGTTGTTTTGTTGTTTTTGAGTCAGGCTCTCACTGTCGCCCCAGCTAGAGTGCAGTGGTGTCATCCTAGCTCACTGCAACCTCAAACTCCTGGGCTCAAGTGACCCGCCTGCCTCAGCCTCCCGAGTAGCTGGGACTACAGGTGCACGTCACTACACCCAGCTAATTTTTCTGTTTTTTGTCGAGACAGGATCTTGCCCTTGCTCAGGCTCATCTCAAATTTCTCCCTCAGCCTCCCAAAGTGCTAGGATTATAGGCATGAGCCATGGCACCTGGCCACATCTGGTATTTGTTCCCTTTGCCGTGTTTCCAGATGGCTCTCATTCCATTCTCCCTTCCTGTCCTTCTCATGATCACTTTCAACCTTTGCCCTTTTCTTCTCCTTCCTCAACTTATGAGCCTTTCCCAGGCCTAGGCAGGTTATCTGGTATGACTCACAAGGATGTGTGGAAATCCCACACGGCACCATGCTGCCTCTAACCGAGCAGTACTGCTTTGTTTCCCCAAGAAAAATATTAGAGGCTTTTATTTACCAATTTAATGGCAAAGATCCTCCTTTCTCTGTTGCGTTTACCTGGCCTGGTTTGAGCTGGAGACCTGTAGGCAGGCAGGGCCTGATGGCGCCGCTCCCCTTATCTCGTGGTGTCTCTTCTCCCACCTTTGCCAGCTGCTCCGCCCCTGAAGCCATTTGGACCACTGTACACGTACATCCATTTTACCGCTGTACATGTAAAAGCCTTTTTTCTTTCTTTCAAAGGATTCCCTTGGATTTTTTCTCACTTGTCGTAGCTTTGAAATGTCCCCAGAGTTGTTTTGGAAATGTACTTCTCTTGTTTCCCGCTAATTGAAATGGAAGAGAACATGGCACTCTCATCCTTGCATTTGAACTTTCAGCTCAAGTCCTTGGAGTATGTTTGGAAAGACTTTCCTCCCCTCGATGTCCTTTCTGCCTTTCTTCTCCACAGCCCAATTGCCTGGATGAACATCATGGCCAAAACTTTGCCACTTAGAATTGATTAATGAAGTCATATTGTCAGCAGAACATTTCCACCTTCCAGATCGTCTTTCCTCTACACCTTCACTGACTTTTGCAGTGAACACTAAATTGGCCTAGTGCTCGTCCGTGTTCTGTGCAGTTACGGAGCAGGCCGATGGGGCCCCAGCCCCTCCCGCTCTCCCCCGGCTCGATGTCTTCCAACCCAGGCCGAGTCTGGAGCAGACCTTCCCCCCGTGCAAGTAAATCATGCTGTTGCTGAGCTTTTCTCTTTTCAGCTTTGTGTTATGGGTTCATCAAACTTTGGTAATTCACCACCCAATTTCACATTTTTGAGTTTGGTCTGGCCCTTTTCAATTAATTCAGAACAATCTCCAAATGTTGGCTGTGCTAAGTGAGAGAGAACAGTCAAGATTCACTTGCCAAACACCACTGGTTCCCTCTACATCAGTGTTGCATCTGTCCACGCCCCTACCCCGCGGCCAGGCACCAGCACTCTTAGGAGATGTCACCATCATTTTCCAGGAGAGTCCACAGAGCCCCAGAGGAAGAGTTTTTTACTGTCCTCGTCTGACATAAGTTGTTGTCTTTTGTCATTGTGGGCCAAACCTGGGAATTAGGTAGGGGAGTTCCTGGGACATAGTAGGCTTTCAGTAAATAGCAAAGTGAATGAATGAGTCAAACTGGGGAGTAACTTTTTTTTCCCCTTCAAAATTAAATGACTCCAAGGAAGTAAAGCAGATTTTCATGTGCTATAAATTGACTGGAAGGTAGATTCCAGAATTTGAAAAGTTTTTTTTTTTTTTTGAAACAGAGTCTCACTGTGTTACCCGGGCTAGAGTGCCGTGGCGTCAGCCTAGCTCACAGCAACCTCAAACTCCTGGGCTCAAGCAATCCTTCTGCCTCAGCCTCCCGAGTAGCTGGGACTACAGGCATGCACCACCATGCCCGGCTAATTTTTTCTATATATTTTTAGTTGTCTGATTAATTTCTTTCTATTTTTAGTGGAGACAGGGTCTCGCTCTTGTTCAGGCTGGTTTCGAACTCCTGAGCTCAAACAGTCCGCCCGCCTCGGCCTCGCAGAGAGGGCCTGAAAAGTTTTTTGAACAATGGCAGAGTTTTAAGGATAATAGGAGTAATAATGTCAAATACTTAAAAAGCACTTCCTACATGTGTTAACTTGTTTCATTCTTACAACAAATCAACGAGGTGGGTATAGGTGTGATTTTCATTTTATAGGTTAGGAAACTGAGGCACAGACACTTGCACAAGATCAACAATTAGTAAGTGGTGAAGCTTGGATTTGAACCCACATCATCTGGCTCCAGAGTCCTTAACCACAACTCTGTTTTGTCTCTTTAAGTATATAGATAGGTGTATGGACTCCCAGGTAAATACTTTGGAGGACAATCCTTCTATGATAGGTAAGTTCTGGTTAGTTTATCATAAGTATTGTTAGACCGAGGAGTCCAAGTATGTGTTGGATACCATTGGCCTCCTAGGGTTAAACTGGACATCATTAAAATACAAGTACATGAGGAAGCACATTTGTTGAGTGACTCACTATTGCATTTGCTGCGCCTGACTTCTTTCCTAGTGCATAGTAGGCACGTTCGTTCTCTCTCTCTCTCTCTTTTTGGAAAGAGGATTGATACCCTTTGACTCATTGCCAGAGGTTGAAAGGAAGGACATGAGATGGGACAAGCCTTTCCATAGTTCGTATTTCCTCAGGGACTCGGGGTTTAGGGGAGTGGAAAGGGTGAGTTGTTCTTTTGACTGAGCTCTCGTAGCAGTTTGCCATCTTTCATTTATAGGCCTTTCGTGCGCCATGTTGAAGGACTTGTTTACCGACCCATAAATGTGAGCTCCGAGAAGCCGCTCTCTGTGACTCACTTGACTTTGTGTCTCTGGTGCCTGATACACTGCCTGGTGCATCGTCCTCCTCAGTGCACTACCATTTGCCGCCTGGCTGGCTGACCAAATGTATAATTCACTCCGCTTTTGTCACGAGGAAGCCCTAGTTGCTGAGGTAGTCCAAAAAATGTTGTTAAGCCTAGTACAACTCTCATTAGGTTTGAAATGAGACATCCGGAAACTTCGCCTGCTTGTTCGCATCCCGGTGTGGATGGTTGTCACACCCTCCGTCACTATATCTAGGCTGCAGCTGGCTAACTCCATTGCTCAGGGAGAGTCCTTTGCTAACGAGGCCAAGGTTGTGGGTTTGATCCCTGGCCCCTGACTGCAGCGAGCCATCTGTCTTCACAAAGGCATGTCACTGGATACGAGGGGAGGAGCGTGTGCAGGGGGAGAAGCTGGAGTCCATTCTGGGAAAGACAGCTCCCTGACAGCTGGCCAGAGCGTCCTTTTGGACTGTGAAGGATGTCTTTTTCTTCTCCCACTTTCCATCTCTGGATATCTGGTTTTTATTTCAGACTTTTTCAAAATAGGTGATACTGAGGGTTATATAAATGAAAGGGAAGCCATTCCGAAGCCCGAGAACTGAAAACAGTTGACCTAGAAGATACATGGAATATTTCTGGTTTTCTAGGGTTACAAGTGTTGACAATGTCCAGAATCCTGATGGGATGTATTTCATAACGTAAGAAGTAGCTTCTGGTCCCCTTTGTAATCAAGAAACCTCTTTTCAGCAAGGAGGATGGGGAAAGGGATTTTAGAATATAAGATTATGTTCAATCTTTTCTTTCTTTTTGGGGCACTCAGCTTTTTAAGTGTCATGGGTACCTAGCTGGTTCTGTGAACAAGGAGAGGTGGGTGCAAAGAGGGCTTTTGCTCTCAAGATGATTGCAGTTTGGCTGGTGTACAGATACAAGTTCAAATGAAAATCAGTGCGGTACATGCTATCTAGGCTGAAAATGCATACAGAGTTTTGGGAGCGCCCAGGAAGCAGTGCCTGTCTCTCTTCCTGTGGAAGCTAGGAAAAGTTTCCCAAGGCTGGCCTTGGTCCTGGGTCTTGAAGGTTCTCTTAGAGTCCCCTGGGACCCTTCAGACAGAGAGGAGTGCATGTGAAGGCACAAGGGCAGGGAAGTTTTCCTGAAATGCCTGGAAAGTTTTTTTAAAAACCTCAAAATCCTCATTATCCACACAGCTCTCTAGAAGCTATTAGGCCGGCTTGTCACTTAGTGTAGGAGTGCTGCTCCCCCAGGTCCCCACACTACAAGGAATGTCCCTGAGCGTGTAGGACACATGCAGTAGGTAGGAGAGGCCCAGGCTTTGCTGCCTGTTGGTCCCTGCTCGGTGAAAACGGAGACAAGAAACAGGTGGCAAATATATCCCCTTGTGGTCTTGGTTCATTCAGCTCACGATGGTTCTGACTTTCATTCACTCAACACGTATTTATTGAGCACTTCCTGTATGCCCAGCTCTATTTGAGAGCCTCGGATCATGTCAGTGAGAAAAAGCAAGGTCTCTGCCTTGGAGGTGCACACATTCTTGTGGGGCTGTGAATCCATCTAAGCTCCCTAAGGGAGGGATGGTACCCTCGTTCGCCAGCGCATCCTCGGGGGCCAGCCTGGAACCTGATGTGAAACATTGCTCAATAATTGTTGAAATAGCCTACTGCTTAAGAGTTTCGTAAGTACTAGTTGGTAAGAAAAAACATGGAAAAAGGCAAATGATTTCTTTGCTGTAAGAGATCTATTGTGTTAGCGTGTAACTGATCTTCAGTCACAAAATTCTTAGTCACAGAGGAGAAAAAAATACTGAATGTACTCCAGCAAGGGTACTTTTCCCTCATCACCCAAGAATTTGACATCCGCTAGAAAAAGTCTTTTATTCACATCACTAATGTGATGTTTGCATGATAATGACAGGCGATACTGAGTTTAAGTGTTTTGTTGGCCTGGGTCAAACTTGGAGGTCAGAAGATAATTTGGAAGGACAAGTTAAAGGGAGGAATTGTCTTTTCCCACCCAGCTCCCAAGAAATGAAAGAAGGAATAAAAAAACGTACTGTGCTGGCATCGAAGTTCCACCCCTCACAAGCTGAAACAGTTCTCAAGTCCTGAGTTTCTCCCAGCCTTGGTTTTCCATTTTGAGTTTAGAGCTCAGGCTTCCGCCCCATGTACATTTCCCCCTTGGTTTGATAGTACAGAGGGACAGGTGACAATATTAAAGAGCTGAGAATATTGTTCAGAGTTGTCAAACAGAACAGGACAAAACCAGGCGCTGCTGGGAGCTTGCAGGTAAGGATGTACATTTCGGAGCCCAGCCTAGGAAAACGCTGCCGCAGGGCCGGAGGGGGGACTGCAGCCCGTGGCCAGGAGGGAGGCTCAGGAAGGAGGGCAAGTGCTGGAGCATCAGTGCCCTCCCTGGGTGTCCTGACGGCCTGTGGGGGCCAGTGCTGATTGTCAGGAAGTCATGCTTTTGTGCTGACCAAAGGGCCAGCAAAGAAGCCCTGGTAAGGAGGAGGCTCGGCAGCAGGAGGATGAAAAGAAAAGGGAGGAGAAGAAAAAATGGAAGTAGGTCAAGGGAAGAGCAGAATATGTCACTGTGAAAAGTGGTAGGCTTTCCCACCAGAGGGGAGACAGGGTCTGAACAAGACCAAGGCTGTAGGACACTGGCCTGAGCTCTCCCTGCCAGCTTGGGGACAGACAGTGAAATTCGTGAGCGAAAGCAGGGTTTTGCCTGCCTGACAGGTTGAACAAGCAGCTGGTGCTCCGGGGACTTGCGGGCCCTTTGCTCCTTGGTAATAGCGGAGCTGTTGGGATCCTTTCCACGTGGAGAGTAGTGCACCCAGCTCAGGAAGCTTGCCAAAGCAAAGGCAGGAGATGAACCCCAAGTTCTGACAGCTTGCCAGAGTGCCCGCTGCTCAAATGCTGGCCAGAACATTTGTTTTGAGAATAGTTTACCATAATGAATTCTGACATCATTGCACTCTCTCAGTCAAGGGTGTTGAAATGGAATAAATGACCTAATGTCAAGGGTCTGTGGAAATCCTCAAAACCAGGGAGATTCCCTTGGCTCTCTTGTCTTCGTTTTGGAGCGGGGATTTTAAGTAACAGTTCATTCTAGATATTTAATGGATCTCAACATTTTAAGAATAAACATAGTTTAGAGATACGAAGGCAATCATGTGGGTTTTGTTTACTTCCCTCAAATCGGGTTATCTCACAGCGTTTGGAATATAATTCGTGCAAATTAATTTCTATTTTTCATTCCTTTCTATCATGATTATGTAGCTTAAAACAAATTTTTGTCCTGCTCTCATGGTAACAGTGGAAGTGATTAGTTGGATAAAATTATGTGATTAAAAAATGTTTGATTCGTATAGGACTTGCTGAGAATTGTGTGTTTTTGCATTTGGGGCGCCTTAAAATGCGCAGTCTCTCACCTCCGGTCCTTTCCTTGCTGTCAGGTTGTGCTGCGGCTGGGCTGGATCGGAGCACAGCTGTCCTTCCCTGGGGCCACCGTCATTTGAATAGGCCACAGCCTTGGGCCTGCTCCGTTTAGGGTTATTGTGGATTCTTTGTTTGCAAGCAGGATTCTTCCCAGCTTGAAGAAGAATTTGATTCTGAATCCTAAACTCTTTCCAACACTAAACTGTAAACAGTTTGAGAAAAACTCACATTAGCTTCAAAGGCTGCATTGGAAATACGCTCCCAGTTGCGGTTTTGCCTCATCATGTGTGTGGCTCCTTCAGTTAGGACGACTTCCTCTGTTTCTCCACCAGAGGGCCTCGGTCCTGCATGGGAGAAACCATCGTGCACCTTAAAGGGGAATTGAATTTCTCTGTCCATCATTTCTCTCTTTAGGCAGCCGAGGGCATTACCCTCAGACACTGGGCTTCACCTGGGCCAACGGATTTTCTTTCCAGTTTTGAACCAGTACCTAGGAGTATCTCACTAGCTGTCATCACTGGAGCACACAGAATTGATGTTATAAATATATTAAGTAATTTGCATATTAATGGTGCAAAGCACAGACCTGAGCTCTTGGATTCCTATTTTGTTCTTTCCTCTAGAGTTACACTTCTGTTTGCAAGCTCTCATTTACCCAGGAAGGTAATAGAATACGGTAGAAAGCTCTCAGCTCGCTCTCTCCCTAGGTTTATGAGCCTGAGCAAGCCCTTTCACTTCTGTGTCATAATGGACCAGCTTGTGTTGGATCGTTTATAGCTAGAAAATTCTGTGCTTCTATAACTATGTAAGTAGCTCATTCTGCAAGGAGGGCATAGGAGGCATTCTGAATGACCAATTCTTATTTGTAGCCTTCCCCAGGGTATAATGTTTAGATTTGATACTGCTTATTCAAGGCCTAATTTTCCCTAGTAAATCATCCCTTTCTATGAGGGTCTTCAATTATGTTTCCTCGGCCAAACGCTTATTTCATACAGTGCAAAGTATGAGTGTGAAAAATAAATATGGAAAAGGAAATAACTTTCCTTTTGTACATAGTAGGAACTTAATTAGTGATTCTGGAATAAAATTAGACTACCATATCCATACCCATGCCTTTTTTAGCTGTAGCTATTTCCTTCCCTCCATGTTACTTAAGAGAACCAAGCTTCAGTCCAAAGCAAATGCACTTTGTTGCCTGTGAACATGGATCGCATAAAAACAAATGAAGGAGAAAGCAGAGTAGATTGCATGTCCCAGGGCCTGCTCCCTAATTTTTATTCGTGTTGCTGTTAGAGTTCCGTTAGTGCTGCTTGGAGTCCTGAGCACAAGCTTGTCTTTTTATGCCGCCACAAAGCTTCTGATCTGATATTATCTGACATGTGTGGGTGAGAGGACTATGGGAGTATTTATATACCTATGCCAATAACCCATTATCTTAAAGTTCTCGGGCCATTCTTGTGAATGAGAGCCCTGGGATGTTGTGTAGGTATAAGATACGAATTAATAGCCCTCGTGAGGGCTCGTAACTTACAGAACCCACATTCAGCTTGATTTAATACCTTGGCATGGTTTGAAATGTCATCCAAGAAGAGAGCCAAATACCTAGAGCATCTGCCGCAGCCTGCAGAGACTGACAGGTTTGCACTGGCTGACCTGTGCTGTGGCTTTTTGGAAAGATGAGATGTGTTCTAATGAGCAGGTTATAAATATCACCAAGTTTTGTCATAGGTGGTGGCAGTGCTCAATGTAAAGGGACCAGCTGGAAAGTGTTCCCAGCTAAACCGACCGGGCAGTTTTCAGAGAGGACAACAAGTGGGTCTTGAATATATTGACCAGGATGTTACTAAAGAATTATTCGTGCCTTAATGAAATACGTCACTCAAACACGTCTCTGTGGGGTGTGTGGGGCAGTGAGGAGAGATGTGTTCTGGTCACACTCAGGAAGCTCGGGTTCCAGTCATCACACTCACTCTCAAAACAGGCTTCTGACCCGTTGCTTCTTGTTGTCAATGCAGGGTTCAGAGAAGTTGGTTTGATGAATTTACTGAATAGTGATTTATGTTCTCAAAGATGCAGAGTGGTTGCTTGGTGGAGTCCCTGATTTTTCATACCTTTTATCTTTGTCTTGCCCATAAAAATTGCAACAAAAAGCCTTTACCCACATTACGCACAGTGCATTGCTGATATTCCTGTACCCTTTTGCCCAGTGATGCCACCTACCTTTTAAATGAAAATATAGATTTCACCCCCACTCTGCAGAGCCATTCTAAATTTGAAGGTAGACTCTTGTAAGAGGTCTTGATTTTTTTTTTTTTTTTTGAGACAGAGTGCCGTGGCGTCAGCCTAGCTCACAGCAACCTCAAACTCCTGGGCTCAAGCAATCCTTCTGCCTCAGCCTCCCGAGTAGCTGAGACTACAGGCATGTGCCACAATGCCCGGCTAATTTTTTCTATGTATTTTTAGTTGTCCAATTAATTTCTTTCTATTTTTAGTAGAGACGGGGTCTCGCTCTTGCTCAGGCTGGTTTCGAACTCCTGAGCTCAAACAATCCGCCCGCCTTGGCCTCCCAGAGTGCTAGGATTACAGGTGTGAGCCACCGCACCCGGCCTAGGTCTTGATTTTTCTTATTTGTCGGCCTCAGAACTGATTTTCAGATTTTTATTTTCTTGAGAAAATTTGGTAGGGGTTAGAAAGCACAAAAGACTATCAATCTTGGGTCATATTTTTCAGAGTTGACCAAAGGTGGATTAACATATGCAGAATAACTGTTTGCTTAAAATCTAGCCAACAGATTTTAAGTAGACAAAATGCATTGAAATATGCGTATAAAATATTTAATATTAATACGCGCCAGATAGAAACTCTGTCAAATTCTGTGTGCACACAGGAACTTGACAAGAGGAGTTGGAAGATTTAGAGAGCTTCTCAGAGCAGTTGAAACGAGAACAACTCAAAACCTGCGAATGGTAAGTGTGACCAATGGCTCATTTGAGGCCAGCACAGTGCTTGTCTCATCTATGTTTACATGTGTATGTTTTTATATTAATATATAAATAGTAACTAACCCATTTACAGCATACGATTCAATGGTTTTTAACATATTCGCAGAGTTGTTTAGCTATCACAAATATTTAATTTCAGGACATTTTAATCAAAAGAAGCTATACTCATTAGTAGTCACTCCCCATTTTCCCCTTCCTCTAGCCCTTGGCAACTGCTGACTTATTTAATACTTTCTGTTTCTATGGATTTGCCTGTTTTGGACATTTTATATAAATGGAATTATATAATATGTGGCTTCCTTCACTTATCATAATGCTTTCAAGTCTCTTCCATGCTGCAGTATGTATCAGTATTTCTTTCCTTTTTATTGCCAAATAATACTCCATTGTGTGGATATATCATACTGACTTATCCATGCATCAGTTGGTGGACATTGGGTTGTTTCCACTTTGGGGCTATTACAAATAATGCTCCTATGAATGTTCATGTACAGGTTTTTATGTGGACATACGTGTCCTTTTCTCTTGGATGTATACCTAGAAGTGGAATTACTAGGTCATATGCTGACTCCGTGTTTAACATTTTGAGGAACTGCCAGACTGTTTTCCAAAGCACTGCACCATCTTACATCCCCATCAGCAGTTCCAAAGGTTCCAATTCCTTCACATCCTTGCCAACGCTTGTTATCTTTTGAGCTGTAGCCGTCCTATTGGGCATGCAGTGAGATCCCAGTGTGGTTTTGATTTGCCCTTCCCTGATGGCTAATGATGTTGAGCATCTTTTCATGTGCTTGTTGGCAGTGCTCTCTCCTGAAACATAAGAAGTGCAGCCTGTAGGGCAGGTAGACTGTGGGCCTCCTGGCTGCCAGTGTGTTGACGGGATAGGCTGTATGCTTATAATTCATACCAAAACCCACAGAGAGCAATGCAGATTAGATCTTGACGGGAATTAGTTGGCCAATTATATTGACTATAAAATTTAGAAGACAAATATAAAAGATAGTTAGGTTAACAGTTGATTAGCAACTTGGCTCTCCCGTTGACTTGAAATCTCTCTCTTCCTTTGTAATCCTTCACTTTCCTATCGAAGGAGGTTCATTAATTACACCTCTGCAGCTTACCATATAGAGCCGTAGCCATTTGGTGTTTGGGTGATGGCATGGTGCATATTAGAAGCTAAGCAAATGTCACATGTCACAACTGATGTAGCACCCCCTGTAAGATTGCATTGTCTTTTGTCATCCATGCTGTTGTCCTCCCTTTGTCATCGATCCTTTAAATGCTGTGGGAAATTACTCAGGTGGGTGAGGCTAAGAGATTCATGTTACAGGAAATGAAGGCATTAACTTCATTTTGGTGTCTTCAGACTTTTAGGAGGTAGATGTACAAATTGTGGGGCCAGGTGGCTAAGCAGTAGACTTTTCTAGAATTATGGGAGTGAGACAATATGAGCAACTTCACACACACACACGCACACACTGCCCCAGCCTAAGAACTTACTTGGCCCTTAATATTTATTTATATATTGATATGATTTATAGGTGTCTTAAAAAATTCAAACAAAACATTTAGATTTTTAAGGTTCTTCAAGACAAAAGAACCTGCGAGAACATGGATAAAAATTGTTGCCAGCTATCTTTTCTCTCAGATTGACGTACTCCCAGCATTTCATAAAACTTCTCAACTGGTCAGTATGAATAGCTTCTTCCAAGATATGGAAGCATGATGAAAGTAACGGATTAAATTGGCAGGTGCTTTCATAATTGTTTTAAAAGTACATTAAAAAGGCCAATCTTTCAAAATTGCTTAAATACGGAACATTTGTTCATATCGTTGACTCTCAAATATATATATATTTGATTAAGGAAGTGAATTTTTTTCCCCATTAAAAGGTGTAAGTGCACTAAACACACCTCAGGAATCTGCTTACTGCTGACTTCAACATTATTTTCCCAAATTAGAGAATATCCTTCATTATTGTCTAAGGCTTATAATTTTCAAATCAATAGATTTTAACTTTTAAAAATCCTATGAGGCAGGATTCTGAATAGAGATGTGTTGGGAAGGAAGGGGAGGGGTTCATGTCAATGTTTGTTTCTGAGAAGGCTAGTGAAGAGGCTCCTACACAACGTCTGGGCAGGCTGGAGCTGCTGACTGGTCAGTGCTAACAGGAGGGAGACACTCCCCACTTTGTGTGGCACTGAGGTACAGGTGTGCCTTTTTGATCTCACTTGATGATCTGCAAGTGACCGAAGTTAAACTGTTTCTGATTCCTTGAGTGCTTAACCAAAGATGTACATCAGAATTATCTGAAGAGCTTTGAACAAATACATATCTCTATGCCCGGCCTCAGAAATTCCAACAGAGTAGGTCTGGGACAGGGCCCGAGAATCTGTGTATTCTAAAGTTGCCACGTGTCATTCTTTCCCACCCTAGCTGGAGAAGCACTTTCTTGGTCTTATTCACTGGTGTCTTGGCTTACACTGGACATCAGAAAGTTTCTCCAGATAATGCCATTCATAAGACAGTGTTTCCATCAGTCTTAATATCTATGATTCTTTCAATATTCGCTGATAATTGCAAATTTATGATATTCTTATGAGATGGAAAAGTTGCTTGGTAAATTCTATCTGGACCATAGCAGAGAAGGATTAACAAATACATTTACAGTAATTCCACCCCTAGGTATATACCCCAAAGAATTTAAAACGGGTGGTCAAACAAAAACTTCCACATGAATGTTCATAGCAGCACTATTTATGGTAGCCAAAAGGTGGAAACCAAATGTCTATGAACTGACAAATGGGTACACAAAATGTGGTCTATCCATGCAATGGAGTGTACTTAGCCATAAAAGGGAATCAAGTACTGATACATGCACAATATGGATGAACCTTGAAGACATCATGCTAAGTGAAGGAAGCCAGTCACAAAAAGACCCATATTGTATCATTCCATTTATACGAAATGTCCAAAATAGGCAAATCCATAGACACAGAAGGCTTATTAGTTGTTCACATGGTCTGGGAGGAAGGGGAATGGGGAATCATTGCTTAAAGGGTGTAGAGTTTTTTTTTGGGGGGATGATGAAAATGTTCTGGAACTAGGTAGTGGTGATGGTTATACAACATCGTGAATGTACCAAATGCCATTGGATTGTACACTTTAAAACAGTTAAACAGTTTCTGTTTGTGTCCTTTGCGCACTTTTTAATGAGGTTGTTTGATTTTTTTCTTGCTGATTTGCCTGAGGTTTTTTTATAGATTCTAGTTATCAGCCCTTTATCAGATGTATAGCATGCAAATATTTTCTCCCATTCTGTAGGTTGTCTGTTCACTCTCATGATTGTTTCCTTGGCTGTGCAGACCCTTTTTAATTTGATCGGATCCCATTTATTTATTATTATTGTTGCTGTGATTGCTTTTGGGGTCTTGTTCAGAAATTCTTTGCCAAGGCTGATGTCTATAAAAATTTTTCCAGCATTTTCTTCTATAATTCTTATGGTTTCATGCCTTAGGTTTAAGTCCGTTATCCATTTCAAAAGAAGGTAGACTAATGGCCAACAAACATTTGAAAAAATGCTCAACATCTCTAATCATCAGGGAAATGCCACCTGGTAAATTAAAACCACAATGAGATATCACTTAACTCCAGTGAGAATGGCTTTTATTAAAAAGTCCCAAAACAACCAATGTTGGCATGGATGCGAAGAGATAGGGACATTCATACACTGTTGGTGGGACTGCAAACTAGTACAACCTTTATGGAAAGTAGTATGGAGATACCTCAAAGAACTAAAAGTAGAACTGCCATTTGATCCAGCAATCCCATTATTGGGTATTTACCCAAAGGAAAAAAAGACATTCTATAAAAAAGACACCTGTACTCATATATTCATTGCAGCACAATTCACAATTGCAAAGATGTAGGAACAACCTAAGTGCCCACCAATATGTGAGTAGATTAATAAAATGAGGTATATGTATACCTTGGAGTACTACTGAGCCATAAAAAAGGGTGAACTAATACCTCTTATATTAACCTGGATGGAACTGGAGCCCATTCTTCTCAGTGAAGTATCACAAGAATGGAAAAACAAACACCACATGCATTCACTGTTAAATTGGTATTAATTGATGAACACTTATATGCACATATGGAAGTAACATTCATTGGGGACCAAGCAGGTGGGAGAGGGGAGGAGGGGATGGGTAAATTCACACCTAATGGGCGTGGTATGTGCTGTCCAGGGGATGGGCATGCTTGTAGCTTTGACTTGGGCAGTGTAAAGGCAATTTATGTGACCAAAGCATTTGTACCCCCATAATATTCTGAAATAAAAACAATTTTTAAAAATTAAAAACAAAAACAAATGGTTAAACAGCCTGAGCAACATAGTGAGACCCTGTGTCTACAAAAAATAGAAAAATTATCTTCTCATGGTGGTGTACTTGTATAGTCCCAGCTACTTGGAAGCAGGAGGATCGCTTGAGCCCAGGAGCTTAAGGTTGCAGTTAGCTGTGATGATACCACTGCACTCTAGCCTGGGCAACAGAGTGAGACCCTGTCTCAAAAATAAAATAAAATGGTTAATTGGTGAATTTTGTGTTATGTGAATTTTACCACAAATTTTAAAAAATACACAAAAAGTGCATTTAATGACCAAGTTTGTACATAAACATCCAGGCCTTAATCCAGGTCTACTTCCCTCCTTTAATTCTAAATTTATTTTATAGTTACCAATGATTTTAAGCATTTAAACTACAAACTAAATATAGGTTGAGTAAAAGGTATGATAGATATTGGTGATCTTGTTGGTAATTCTCATGTTTATCTCATTTTCTGAACTTCATTTGTGCTTTCCATGGACACAACCAAATGTCCTTTCAGCGCTCTGTTAAAGTGATGCCTTTAAAATATGCAATCACATCAAAACCCCATTTAAAAATCTCTCAGAAAGGTTAATATTCTAAGGGAAAATGAGATTTACCATGAGCTGTCTAGCAGTGGACCAGCAAACTGTTGAGGGCTGAAATTTTTACAACTTTAGAATTCCTGCATGGCAGATATATCCAGAAAATGAAGTTCCTTGTTCATTTTTTTCCTTTTAACATTTATTTCTCAGCTATAGTGAGTGGAAGTTATTTTTGCCAGTTGAATTTTCTAGCAGAAGTCATTAGCTTATATGATTGCAATGAGATCAAAATGAAACTATAATGGAAGGTTTAAGAAAACAGTTCAGGAACTGTTTAGGTCCTGAAAATTGTGCTCTTATGAGATCTTTACAGATTGCTCAGTAGGGGATGATCAGAGTACATTTAATTTCAAATTTTTATAGACATTTAAAGCCAGTGAGTCTTACTTGGGAATAATCAAGAAAATTTGCCTTTACCCAGTGGTTATCAGAAACCACTAGGCTAGTGATTTGGTTGCATTTAAAATTCCTTGTGGTGTTTTAAGAGATTTCACATGGATAAAAGCTTAACAAAGCTCTCTTCTGGAACATTTTTTTTTTTTTTTTGAAAGGCTCATTCTCTGGGAAGATGAGCATTCTTTGCATCTTGCAAAGAATGCTAAAACCTGGTGGAAAACCCTCCTGTTTGAAATTTTACTGTGCTACCTCTGGTTGATCATGGGCAGTGTGGACTGCTCTGGGATGCAATGCTTCTGGTTTCAGAGGGATTTTTTAAAAATTACTTATCCTCTTCTTTGTCACTGGAAGATTATGAGCTAAATGAAGTGATATGCATCAATCAAAAAAATACTTCTTAGGACATGCCACACACTCCTTGCCCCCATACACCATACATGGTACTGTTGTAGGCAGTGGAGTCCCAGCGGGTTTGGGAAAGCATATTAATCTACATCTAACTTAGGAGGACAAGATCCAGATGTTTCTGGGTTTCACAGTGAGGAAGAAGATACTCATCCAGCTTTTTGGAAAGGTCTTTTTTGATCAGGAACCCCAGGCCCCACTTTGCCTTCTCTATTGCACAAGGCCAGGAGGCCCAGGATGCATTGAAGACAGAGCACTCAGGTGCTGAGTCCCAGGCGTGGGCCATGTGGGGCCGGCCATTGGTGTCTCCAAGAAGGAAAACATTCTAAATATCTACAGTGGACATCAGATCGTCAATGGAGAGATTTTTTTTTTTTTTTTTCAGGAATAGCATCATCTGAGTACTGGCTTTATCAGATGTCAATTGGGAGGTGGTGAAAATATCTGCAGATCACCTGTCATTTATAAGATCTCTTGGGAAAGGGCTTAGCTAAAAGTTTCAGTTGTTTCAGGTTTAAAACATGTTTAATATCCCAGAGCGTAACAGACACAGGGTGGCATTTGAAGTGCATGAACCTCTTTTGTTTAAAGAGTTCAGATGTCTTAGTATATCATATTTTCTTTTCTTTTTTTGTCATAAACTGGTATAATTTTCATCATAAAAGTAAACATTTTAAATTATGAGTCTTGCAATAGGGCTCAGCACAGAGTGATGACCTAAATATTTATTGAATGAGTGGACGAATGAATGAATGAATGAATAATACAAAAGAGATTCATGGCTATGCTTTTCCTCCTTTGTGTTCCCAGACAATAGCCAGGCAGCTGGCAGAGATCTTGTTGCGGGGTATGTGTGAGCAGAGCTATTGGAACCCTCTGGAGGAGCCACCATGCCAGTCTCCTCTGGACGATCCTCTCCGGAAAGGAGCAAACACAAAAACCTACACCCTCACTCGGAAAGCCCGCGTCTACTCAGGAGAGAAGTATGCAAGTTGATGTCCTCACTTATAGCTTAGGGGATGGCAGGGAAACTTGGGGAAATTCAAGGATGAGTGGAAGTAGGAGGGCAGAGTTTTTCTTCTAAAAGAAAATCAGATGAACAAGTCTCATTTTCTAATTTAATTGATACCTCATTACTTCTCATAACTTTGGCAAATATCTGTGCACTAGTGGGGACATTTTAAGTAGAAAAATGCTCTCATCTCGGTACTTGGCTGCCATCCACAGCCATCACTATTGGTCTTTGGAATTTTTGTTCCACTTATTGTAAGAACCCCAGCGTTATACAGCAATCAACGGCAAGGCCATTTGTAAGCCAGAGCTAACATTTTTTCTATTCCTCAGCAATTCCTCGATCCTTTTGTTTAAAATCTTGTTCTAAACTGAACTAGATACAAGAAGGAGAATTAAATAATTTGAGAGTGATTGGAAGGTTATGTCTCTTTAGAACTTCTTTATCTTTTTAAGTTTTAAATTTGGGACATAATCACCTTGCAGGAAAACGGGCCAGAGAACCACATAGCCTTGGCATCAGGTCAGGTCAGAGGAAGCAGGACACAGGAGGGCACGAGACAGTGCTAAGGGCTGGGGGACAGAAACAGTTGTTGACTTATTCCCGATTCCTCCCGTTAGAGCCTTTAATTCCCACCGTTGCCTGTTCCTACAGGGACAAGGCCTGTTGGTTTTTCAGAATCTCTACATGAAGGAAAGGAGAACATGCATGAATAAATATGGATAACTTTGGTGCTATCGAATTGGAAAAGTGGCTAAGAGGCTACAGGCTGCTGCTTCTAATGCCCCAGGGAAAGCACTGACAGAGATGGGTGATTAGATACTCTCTCCACGTGTGACGTCTGAAAATGATTATTGCATTTTCAAAGGGAGACAGCATTTCTCAAGGCCACTGCCCGTTAATAATCCTCTTAAGTTGACCCTGGCATTTCTCTCCTTCATTGCCTTCTTCTTCAGTTTGCATTTCCTATGTGGATTCAGACAAGTTAGTATTTTCGTAGTTTTTTCTGTAGGCTTATTTTAATTTCATTTTCATCTCCCTTCTCCATGGCCTCGTCGATGAACCCACAGGTTTGTTTAATTCACAGCCTGCGTTTACTCCTTAGTTCTTACCTGGATTCACGAAGCATCTGTCCTAGCAGTTCCCAAGCTCTCACTTTAAAAATGCTGACCCCTCATTATGAACTATTTAGAGCAGGTTTAGAGTTCATTTTTTATTATGAACTATTATGGTGTATTTTTTAAAGTAATATTTATATCTTAAAAATAGACCATAGAGTTTTTTCCTGTTTTAGATATTCTTAATAACCAAGGTGCCAAGTACATTAAGAAACTTAGTTTTCACCCTCTACCCCAGTCCAGTTTGACACATGGACAGAGCTGGGGGTCTGTCTGGGTGCTGTTCCAGTGTGGCCCTATCCCTTGAAGGCAGATAAGCTTATAGTGCTGGCCACCTCTCCTCTATTTCTTCAACTACTCAGACTTTGCCACTTTTAACATCAGATTCCCCACCTGTGTAAGGAGAATTATGGAGACAAAACACAGATCGAGCATCCCCACAAAGGGAAGACTAAAGGGAGCATCCCCAGACCAGCACTAGTTACTGAGTCACAAGTTTCATTTCACAAAAGTGCACATGATCAGGTTTTTTAATTGTTTTATTGAGACACAATTCACATATTATGCAATTCACCAATTGAAAGTGTGTCATTTAGTGGCTCTTAATATACTCACATAGTTGTGCATCCATCACCACAACTGACTTTAGAAAATTTTCATTATCCCAGAAATAAACTCAGCACCTCTTTGCTGTGGTCCCCATGTCTCTCAGTCTCTTGAATTTCCATTTGAATTTTAGGATCAGCTTGTCCATTTCTGGAAAAAAAAAAAGCTGAGATTTCAGTGGGCATTGTATTGAATTTGTAGATCAATTTGGGAGTATTGCCATCTTAAAAATATTAAGTCTCTGATCTATGAACATGAGATATCTTTCATTTATTTAGGTTGTCTTTAATTTCTTTCAACAATGATTTATAGTTTTCAGGATATAAGGTTTGTACTTCTTTTCTTAAACTTATTCCTAAGTTTTATGTGTGTGTGTGTGCTAATTTTTTTGGTGCTATTTTAAGTGAAATTGTTTTCTAAATTTCATTTTTAGATTGCTCATTGCAAGAATATGGAAATAACAATTGATTTTGTATATTGATCTTGTATATTGCAGCCTTGCTGAACTTCTTTATTAGTTCTAATAGTTTTTTGGATTCCTTAGGATTTTCTATGTAAAAGATCATGTCATCTGCAAATGGAAATAGTTTCATTAATACTTTTTTCTTTCTAACCTGGATGCCTTTTATTTCTTTTTCTTCCCTAATTGCCCTGCCTAGAGCCTCTAGTATAATGTTGGATAGAAGTGGCAAGAAAGGACATCCTTGTCTTGTTTCTTATCTCC
Organism: Propithecus coquereli; assembly: GCF_000956105.1. Taxonomy (NCBI): domain Eukaryota; kingdom Metazoa; phylum Chordata; class Mammalia; order Primates; family Indriidae; genus Propithecus; species Propithecus coquereli. The sequence goes on from NW_012152463.1 coordinate 605,943, forward strand.
GCAGGGGTAAAGCACAAAGTATGGTCTTTAGTGTGGGTTTTTGTAGATGTCCTTCATCAGGTTGAGAAATGTCCCTGCTATTCCTAGTTTGTTGAATATTTTTATTATGAAAGGATGTTGAATTTTGTCAACTACTTTTCCACATCAATTGAGGTGATCCTGTGGTTTTTGTCCTTTATTCTGATGGTGTGGTTTATTACATTGATTGATTTTCAGATATTAAGCCAACCTGCATTCTTGAGATAAATTCCACCAGGTCATGGTGTATAATCCTTTTCATTTATTGCTGGGTTCTATTTGCTAGTATTTTGTTCAAAATTTTTGCAGCTTTATTCATAAAAGGTATTGTTTTGTAGTTTTCTTGTGAAGTCTTTGTCTCATTTTGGTATTAGGGTAATACCGGCCTCGTAAAATGAATTGAGTAGTATTCCCTCCCCTTCTATCTTTTGAAAACGTTTGTGGAGAGTTGGTATTAATTCTTCTTTAAATGTTTGGTAGAATTCACCAGTGAAGGTATCTGATCCTGGGCTTTTCTTTATGGGAAGTTTTTTGAATACTAATTTAATCTCTTTACTTGCTATAGGTCTATTCATATTTTTTATTTCTTCTTGAATCAGTTTTAGTGGTTTGCATCTTTCTGTTTCATGTAAGAATCTAGTTTGCTGACATACAGTTGTTCATACTATTCCCTTATAATTTTTTTACTTCTGCAAGGCTGGCTGTCACATCCTCTCTTTCATTTCTCATTTTAATAATTTCAGTCTTTTCTTTCTTTTTGGGGGGTCAGTCTAACTAAAAGTTTGTTAATTTTGTTGATCTTTTTGAAGAACCAACTTTCAGTTTTGTGGATTTTTTTTCTATTGTGATTCTGTTCTCCATTTCATTAATTTCCACACTAATCCTATGCCTTCAGTTATCACTATCAGTTTTTAGCTTTCTAATTTTATGTGTTCACAACTGTACTTCTTACTTGGAATATCAGTAAGGAGGGAAAACCTGTTGGAATTATACTTGTTTGGGAGCTCCCTTATTACCGAGGCAGGACTATCTGATCAGTCAACACTGTGGCAGAAAGGGCATTACCACCAGGTCAGTTATGCTGGTTTGGAGGTGGAACAGGGAATCCATAGATAATGTTCAGACCTCATTTGGGCCAATTGTCCCAACTCTTCCTTTCCACTCAGGCTCTGATGAGAAGTGTAAGTATAAAGCAGAATTTAGGTGGCAGAGATCCTGAAGGCTCCAGCAGACCACAAGGGCCGCTCAGGATAGTTGGTCATGATGGGATGTAACTGAAAAGTGAGCTCCCCCAGGAAGCTCCATCCCTGCCACTGCGACCAGACATGGAACAGGTGGAGGATGGTCACTCTCTGCCCATCTTGAATTTGGAAAGGAAATAAAATGTTGAAAGTTCTGGAGAGGAGGGATCACCTGTCATGGGCCTCCTTGTTTTCTTCCTTCTGGGTGTTCCCATGAAGAATTTTAATCGGCTTTTGATTACTTGTTTTTAGGGTAAGCTTTTCTTTGACACATAACAAACAGAGAGAAAAATAAACAAAAATATAAAATTTGATGAATTTTCATCAAGTGAACATAATCCATGTAATCAGCATCCTGATGAAGAAAACGTTGCCAGAACCCTGGAAGCCCTCTTGGTACCCTCTCCCAGTCTGAAATTTATGTAAATAGAATTATACAATATTTACTCTCTTATGTTTAACTTTGGTCTAACTTTATATTTTAAAAGATTCACCCATATTTTTGCATGTAGCAGTAATTTTTTTATTGCTGCAAGGTATTCCATTTTATGACTATGCTCCAAAATATTGATCTATTCTACTCATGATGTATACATGAGGATTCTGACCCTTGTCCCCACTATGTCTTCTGTAGAATCAGATAATGAATTAGTTTCCTACTCAAGGCTCATAGGAACAGTGCCACTGTGAACATTCTTGTGCATGTTTCTTAGTGTATTTCAGCCAAGTATATTTTTCCTTTCATTTTATCCCTCCTTGTAAAAAGCATTTGAGGTGGCTTAGATAATTAAATGCATATTAGACTAGATAATTAGCACAACGTAAAGCAGGAGATTAAAGACCACTATTGTGGATGGTAGTTAATATTGGACAATATTTTCAGGAAGTGGATAATGAAAAGATTTATTGAATGCTAGTGAGTGCCAGGCATGGTGCTAACCTCCTTTATAGGTCTAGGAGGAAAAAGTAATTGTCATGGAGTTCTAAGTACAGGTCTGAGCCTCCTATTAGCCAACAAGGAAGTTTTTCTAAGAATGGGGACGCTGTTTAAAGTGGAAAGATGAGGTACGTTGAGGGGTCAAGACGGCTTCTTGTCGGCAAAACCGAAGCCGTGTAAACAACCAGCTGCACCACTGGTTGGCCATCAGCTCCTCGCCTCTGCACAGAGCCCACCTGCAAGTCATGGTCACCAGGAGCACGGAAGCCCTTGTGCAAGGTGATGTGCCATGTGGGATTCACCCCATCCACTCAACAGAGCACAGCTCAGTGCACCTGGGCTGGTATACATGAAGGACCCTTCTTTCTTTGTTGCGAAGGAGCTTTTGACTTATGTGAATTGAAAAAAAAGGGAAGGGCTGTGGTGAGGCCCTTTTCCTCTCTTGGCACCCTCTTTCTGCACAGTCCTGGGACTAACAATAGACTCTACCTTCACATGTTTGGCAGACAGTATGACTTGGGGTGCGGGAGGGTGGGGTTTCAGCCATTCTTGGCTTTGAGTCTTCAGGTCTTACCTGGCTGGCTGTATTTCTCCAGTAATTTCCCTAGTAGTGTCCCAGCCAGGCATATTAAAATTATAAAGGCACATTACTAGACCTTGGAATTGATGTTATCATTGTTTACAAATCAACTTTCTTGTGGGTTGGTGTTCATGGCATTCCCTGAACCTAAACAGGGTCCTGGATGGTGCCAATGACCTTCAGACATCCAACTTGTCATTAGTCATGTAACAGCTAGAGGTGACAGAAGAGAAGAAATGCAGTTAGATAAAGTTGGATTAATTTCTTTTGTATGATTGTTTCTACCATGTACAGTAAAGTTTTTCACCTATCTAGGGAGAACTTTAAGAGAGAGCTATTATCTGGGAGCCTTTGTTCCCTATGTCTTCTGTAGAATCAGACGATGAGGTAGTAAATTCATCCAAAGTAAGAAAATGGGCAGTTTGCCTAAAGGTCCCCAGCGAGTTGGTGGCATGACTAGGATTAGGACGGAGCCCTCCCATTCTCAGCCCAGCAGCAGCGTTGGCACTGCCACCTCCTTTGCCAGCCCACCAGCTCTTGGGAGCTCGTCCTCATGCCTGCTGATCTGTTTTCTCCCTGTCCCTGTATCTCCCCTGCACTAACTTTCCTCTGGGTCCAGGGCCCCAGTTTGCCCACTCTTCAAGGCTGAGGCCTGGGCACCTCAGGGTCTCCCCCTCAGGCTCTCAGATCCCAAAGAGAAGAAGGTCACAAAAGGAAGGCCCCAACAATTTTGACCATCCACCCCGGGCTCCATGCTTCCCTGAGTGAGGAAGAGGGAAGAAATGGCCAGAAATGGGTCTAGAGAATTCCTAATTATTGAGAAGGAGGCTCTGAGTTTGTGGTTTTCCAGGCATGTCTCTTACCACTACCCTTTCTCCCTCCACTTCTTCCTCCCAGCCCCTGGAGCTTCGGAGTGCTCCTGAGCACCCACCTTGCCCGCCACAACAGGGAGGGCAGAGGAAGTCGCATTAGAATCAGTTAATGTGCCACTTGTTAGCAACTCTGGTAAAAATAACATGACCTAGCATTTAGACAGGCTGGATGGCTCAAATGGAATTTGGAGATTATCCATGGACTGAATTGGCTAGTGTGAAGTCCCAATTAGCATGGCCTCTCTCTGTTTTCAATTAATCTGGAGTTGGACAATGCCGAACTGGCTAGCTGTGAAGAAAGGGGTTAATGTTACTGCTTTATTCACAGGTCCCAATTGCATGTAAGCACCAGCCAGCGTATCAGGAAACGACTGCTGGACATAAACACACACACACACACACACACACACACACACACACACACACACACACATAAACGGGGAGACTGTTGGGGGGTGCTCTTAATTCAGGGCCTTTTTGCTCTATTTCTGAATTTAAGGGGAAAGAAGTATTCCATCTTCTGAAAAACTCTTATCACTTCAGGCTAACTCCTGAAGGAAGTCACTGCAAATCCCAGAATCTCGCTCCTCATTCTCAGGCCAATCTTTCATAAAATTTTAGCCCTGGAAGAGCAATAGAAACCATCCCTCCAATGGTTTTCTTACCTCTGTGATGTCAGAGTTGTAAGAAGAGCACTGTATTCTTTCTATCTAGATCTTCATCATCCTTTGATGCGGTACAAAAATTACCAGTGCTTCAGTGAGAACAAATATTTATAATTACTTGGCAATCATTTTTTTTTTTTTTTTTGCCTTCTTTGGGTGGAAATTTCTTCAATTAAATGATTGTAATGTTACCCCTGGGAAAATGTAAATTTAGTTTTTATTTCGTCATCTTCAAAATATCTAGAAGTTTTTTTTAACCAAGTTCATTTTAATTTATTGCAAAGTCTTCTTCATTCCATGAAAAAAAGTTGAGTTTGGCCCAATTGGTGACAACAATCACAATTCTACTCAAAGGATTCTAGAGCTTTAGAACAAGCGGGGAAAAAATGCTGCAAGTCTTTAAAAGTGCTCACAGCACAACAAATAGGATATACAGAATGCAGATTGGGGTTGTGTTTGGGTTTTTATTGTTCTCTAATCCTGAGCAACATTGAGCTTAAAAGCTTTTTCTTTTAATCCAAGATTTTAGAGTTCAGCCAAATTCCATAAAATAGATTAATAAGACAGCTCTTGCCATAATAAAACATGTGTGTTTAACTAAGATAGCCTACTAAATTCTTATAGTGTTAGAGAAATTATTCAACTCAAAAACTGCTTTTTCAATCTCATTTCATCTAAATGACAATGTAAGATATGTCAGTTAGCAGGTAAGAGGTAAGAAGAGCAGTGAAATGTCTGCAATTTATACCTCCATAATGGGTTAGGAGAAAGTTTGTATTATTTACTGTCGGTTTATAGAGATCAAAATTTCTGCCTCTATAATAGCAACATATATTTTTTGGGCTTTTAAACTTGGTTTTTACAACTTTACTTCACCCTTCTGCCTGCCATTAAAATGCATAGCTAAAAATGTATTAATTCCGTAGATTTCCATAGAAATAGGCAAATTAATTCAAGTGTCCAAATTATGCAGTATTTTTCCTGAGTTTTATATAAAAATCTAGAAGCTTTTAGCATTCAGTTCCGCTCATATTTGTGTATTTTATGTTATTTTGAAATTGCAATATATCAACGTTGGTTTGCTTTTTACAGCATTTTTTGTCCTCAAGAAAATACTGAAGAAGCCCTGTTGTTATTGCTGATTAGTGAATCAATGGTAAGTGGAGTGTGTTTTTATATCGTTCTTCCCCTCGTCCCTGCAGTACCTTGTTTGGTATGACCATTCCATTGGTATGGTTACTCTTTTCCTTGGGAGAAAATACTTTCTAGAGGGGATGCCTGAGTGGGAAAAAACAGTAGAGTTTTAAAAAGAGGGTTGTTTCTTCATTCTTGGACTTGCTAGCAATGTCCCTTGTTCAGCTTGGAGCTTGGCACTTCTCCAGTTAGCATGTGTCTTGGTTCGTTCATTCATCCACCAAGTATCGGTTGAACACTCATGCAATTGTATGTAGGTAAGCCACAGCTAAAATGACCACCAAAGGAACCTTAAAAAGAGAAAGAAGCTTCCAATGGACAACCTTTACAAGCCTTCTCAATTTTCCCTGGTGTGAGGGAAAGTTTGGGGATAAAACACTTGTTGGACATATGAACCTCTGGTTTACGTAGTAGGAGCCTGATGAAACGGCCTTCATCCCCAAGCTCCCACCTGTTCCCAGGCACTGCCAGATCCCAGGCTGTGAGAGCTCACTGCTATTACCTGGCCATGCTGTTGGGAGGGAGTTTTGCCAGATCATCTGATTCCTTTGAAATGTTTTTCTTAGTGTTTGGCCAGGATATTGAGTTTTAAGTCTAAAATTGCATCACTCATCATTTATTGGGTTTCTATTCTGTATATCACTAGGCATTACAGCCCTGGCTTGAAATCAGGGGTAATGAGTGTTGTAATAGTTAATACCTCAGCAGGTACATTATGTGTGCTCAACACCTGAGCAGAACGACAGGCTCCTGAAACTCAAAGGACTAGAGAACATCATGTCCATTCACCTCGTTTTACAGATAAGGAACCGGAGGCCCAAGCAGGTGAAACTCATGCATCATGCAGTGGTCTACCGTTCCTTCTAGCAGGTTGTACTGTCCTCTCCTCATAACTTCCACCCCACCACAGGCAGGGGGAGAAAAAGGAATCGTATCTCAAGCAAGAGAAGGCGTTTCCCTTCTTCTGCTCGCAAACACACTGTTGCATTGGAGGTATGAAATACACTCAGGTGAAAGACTTAGAAATGGAGCACAAGAAGAATGTCCATGTGCTGAGAGCAGGAGGGATCGGAGGAGGCCATGAGTAGTGAGGGAGGGTAGCTCTCTTCCCTCAGTTTCAAACCTTGGGTTTTCTTGTTCTGTGGAATGGCCCAGAGATGTTTACAAGAGCAAGACTGCCTGAGTTACCACTTCCTTTTATTTGGAAGCTCTTTGGCATCATCAGGATTCCTCTCAAGGACACAGGTTGCCCCTTGGGTCCTCTTGCCTTGACTGTCAGCTGGTAACTTAGGACGGTGTCATTTTCATTCTCTACTGTGCCTTGGCACAGTCAGGGGGAAGGCACATAGGTGAGCAGGCTGGCACTTGGTGGCATTCAAGTGGACAAGTCTCACCAGGCTTCATCACCATCACCAGTTCATGGATGGCGCCAGCAATGTTGGCCTTCTAGCTAACATACCCTTACACCAAGCTGGACTCGTCACAGCTTCTCAGATAGTTTCCTTTGGGCAAACTTGGTTGGTCATTGTGTAAAAGTTCTGAAAGTGTGATGACCATACATTTTAGATTGCTTGGATGATTCTGATTGAAAATATTGTGTTCTGCTGTCAGATCATGTGTTCCAGTCTGGAATTTGGAAAACATGGCCACATCTCTAAAACGCTCGTTCTAAGTGTAGATATTTTTGGAATGATGTCTTCAACTCTCCTGCTTCTTACTTGAAGTGGTATAAACTAATAATACTCAAAAGTTGAGATCTCTTTGAGATAGTCAGATTTGGCTCTATGGTATTTAATCTCCAGAATAATCTCTTCAGGGAATGGTGGAATCCAGTGGTGTCATCAGTAAACATGAAGGGTTAGGTTTCTAACCAAAACAATTGTGTTCTCCCTGTAAGTCATTTCTTAAAATGTAGGTAGAAATCTAAATTCAGTTGCCTTTGGAAGCCTTTTTTCATGTCCTTTGACTCCTTGATTTTTCAGCTTTTAGATAGAAAATGTATGTGCTTAATTTCAGAACCAAAATGAAAATTGCTATGTTTTTTGATGCCTGAGAAAATTGTATTCTTTGTTGGTTCTGACTTTAACTTAGAAGCATAAATTTGTCCATAGTCTTTCTACCTACAAGAAATCATTTGGAATTATACTGCTTTCTCACTGCAAGTCGAATTAGTTTTCCCTTGGAGAAGGGGATTATTGAACTATGTTTGCATAGCTACCACTGAGACAATACCTGGAATATTTATTATTTGTGGATCTGTTAGAGTATACCTTTTTAATCAAAAGATATGGATACTTTCTTTAAAAAATGAAAATAAAAAGCATTTGTCATAATTTGAAAATGTCTCATAAATAGTATTTTTGTTTTGTTTTATTTTGTTCTCTTCCAGGCATTGGTCTCAGTATGGAACATTTATAGCAAATAAATGAAACAAAACCATTTACAGCAGGCCCTATTTCCATCAGAGATTCTTTTGTCAGGCTCAAAAGGCAGTCTTAACAAGAAAAACTTAGAATGAAATCTTCAAAAGCAGGCTTATTTCCATAACAGATGACTCACTTTGTAGGAAGTGGACTGTCTTATATATTCTTATTTGTCTTTGACATTTAAGAGCAAGGAATTTTAAAGTGAGTAAGTACTGATGGGTGGCTAAAAGTAAATGCCTTGGACTTACACACAAAAAGAAGGCATTTTGTCTCATTAGTGAGAGGGAAGGTGTGTGTGTGGCCTTTCTGAATGTCAGGCAGGAAGATAAACATGAGCCTTCAGGGACAAGTGACCCCAGGTCCTTATGTACCACTTTCACGGGAAAGGCTGAGTGGCCCTTGCTCTGCTCCTAGGGACAGATGGATCTGGAGACTTCTGTTAACTAGCAGGGAAAAAAGGCAGGCGAAATCTAACTTTGTTGAGTCTGAACTCCCTATTAGGGAAAAAAGGAGAATGAGCTAGCTGTTAAGTCTCTAATACATGTGGAGGAATCTGTAGAGAAATTAAATTTCAGGAGTAATGGAAACAAGTTGCTATAAAGAACATTTGTTTTCTGGATAGATGAGATTAATAAGCTCAAATGTGCCTGATGTATTTCTATGCTAAGCAGTAGCGATGTGAAATTGACAAGGTGTTCTCTTGAGTCCTCTGTGGTAATATCTTTTAAAGTAAAAGTCTGCTTGTTTCTGTTTTCTCTTACGCCTCCGTTTTGTGCTTCGCTGATCAAGATTGAATTAGTGTTTGTGGTCTGTTGCAGTCGGGATGTCACATAGGGATTTGAGTATTGCTTGGTAGCAGAGGGAAAGCATGATGTACCTCTGCAGGACTGATGGAACTTGATGGCACCATTTGGTAATGGGAGAGTCAGGGCTGGGAATTTTCTCCCACTCTTTGATGTAGAGCAGGAGCAGGAACTGCAGGTGAGACAGAGCAGGGCCTCACCCCATGGAGGAGGCTGTCGCCCTAGAGCACAGCTGGGTCTGCAGCGAGGCTGTCTGTGAACTTGAGCCCACGGAAACTCCCTGCTTCGCATCCGCTCCCAAAGCTTCCTCCAAACACCTGTGACAGGTACATGTGCCTCTGGGTTCACACCTCCAGTACTTCAGCACATATCGTATACCATGTGCTGCCGTGCTCAGGGGTGTTTGAATAAATGACCTGAGGTGACAGGCCCCTCACTTACTTCCGCCCTTGTCTCCAGCCCCTTGGCAAACTGTTAGGGGCAGGACAGGAGGGCCTAGGTGGCTTCTCTACTGCTCAGTGACAGCTGTGTGCATGGGCTAGCTCAGCATCTGCTTCTCTTCCATCTTGTTTTCAGGCCAACCGCGATGCCGTGCTGAGCAGGATACCTGAGCACAAGAGCGACCGTCTTATCAGCCTGCAGAGCGCGTCTGTGGTCTACGACTTACTGACCATCGCTCTCGGGAGAAGAGGCCAGTACGAGATGCTGTCGGAGGTACAGCCGCTGCGCTGGTGGGCTTCCAGGGGGTGGTCGGCAGTTGTGGGATGACCCCAGGGAGGGGCTGTGAGACCTGGTCTTGTGTCCCCCTGTATCTCTGGTGGCCGCATAACCTTGGGCCAGTCATTTAACTTTGGTTTCCTCCTCTGTAAATGGGCATTAGGCTAAATGATGAGGTAGCGGAATTGATCTACAGTCTCTTACCACTGGTGGCCCATAATCCACCAGGCTGTGAGGGAAGGCAAGCATTTCTCAAGCAGTTTCTCTTTCAGTGTGTTTCCGTCATAACCAAAAATCTTCCATCTGTGATATTCATTTCCTTATAAAACAGGTTTTGTTTAAAATATCTATGCAGCTCCCAGTGAAATGGCAATTTCAGGCCCAGTGTATCATCAGGTTAGCTGGTAGACTATTTCACATAAAGTAAACACTGTCTTCATTTACAGTCTTCTATTTGCTCAGAAGGGATCCTGGTGGATTCCAGATCTTATGCAAGGTGCTGTCATCTTCTCACTCCTTCAGTTTCTAAGAAATGCTTAGGATGGAAGCTTGACTGCTCACAGTTTCAAATGAAGCTGCTTAATCTTGGGCTAAGGTCGTGTGTTATTAGGCTGCCTCCCAGAATAACAGATCCCACCATGGAAAGGCTAAATAAGTAACGAGATCATTTTATCTTTTCTTTAGCAAAATAAAGAGAAAGAGAGAGAGGGAGACAACCTATTTTGTTAAAAGGAACTTTTCCATGTTATTTATCTTTCTCTTTCTAAATTTATACCCATTGCAACAGCCTCTGGGCACGAGGACAGGGAGTGAAATACAGTAACAGATTGGCTGAAACCAGATAAGTGGCCGACTCACCCTCCAGCCTGCCAGTGCGTCGCCACGTTAGGCAGGAACCTTGGGGAACAGATGAGCCTGCGTGGCTTGAATCTTTTTTTAGTCTTTGGTTTGGTGACTATACAGGGCAATGGTTACTCAGCCTCCAGAAAAAAAAAAAGCAAACCCCTCACAATCCGGCTGGATAAAGCAATACGTGCCCCGTCTCATGTGGCCCACCCCCGGGACTCCATCCAGGCTTGAGATGGGCCCAGATTGTTCCTCACTGAACAGTTTGCGCCCCCTTTGGGTGCCCTGATTTCCTGGACCTCCTCCTCCTGACCAGCTTAGTTTCTGTCATCTGTGTATGTGAAGCCCATCTGTGGGGACAGTGCCACCTAGCTCATAGCTGAATTCTTTTAAGGTGAATTTTTCCTCCAGACAAACCACTTCACACCTCTCTAGGTCCAGGGATGAGAGTGGTGTGCACGTCTGCTTCCGTCCCATCACGTAGCAACGTCGCCTTTCCCTAGCTCGACATTTCCTACATGCAAACGGGCGTGAGGAGCTTGAGGGGGCTGGCCTGCTTGATGGGTTGGGTGGCCCTTGCCCACGGGTTTCTCATCATTCCACGAATGACTCTAGGGGGCGGATGTCACCTCAGCAGATCCCTCTGCAGGCCGCACCGCTTACGGCACGCAGTCCTAGGACCTTGTTTTCACCGAGATGACTCCCATCTTGACATCACACGTAGCTTCCATCTCGTGGTGACAACCTGACTCCCGAGTCACTGGAGAGTCTGGTTGCTGGACCCGCTACGATTCAGAGCTCTGTCCCACTAGTCGTATTTGAAATGGCGGAAACAGTGCCAAAGATGCACTCAGAGATGCCGGAGTGGGAGGGTGGAGGACAGGGGCATTTATCACTGGAGCGTTTTGAATTTTGTGCCATATCTGTGTTTTAGCTATATAAGTCAATTGATAAGATATAAGTCAATTGATAAAATATGATGAACGTTTATTTCTTAGAGAACATTTATTTCTTCGACACAGCCAGGGGCTGTGATTGAGGCTGGGGCTACAGCCATGAGCTCGTGTGGCCCCTGCCGACCTGGAGGGAAGCAGCCAGGCAGTAGGCGCAGCCGCCCGGACGGCCAGCCCGGGGAGGAAGGAGGGCTCGGCGCAGCTTCCACGTCCATCAGTCGAGGAACTGGGCACTTGGCTTCAGCCTTTCTCACTATTTCTACTTGAGTGTTTGGAGCTTCCCTCAGCACAGACGGCTGTTGTCTCAGAACCTTCCAACTAAAACAGTTGTCATAAGAAAAATGAAACCTCACGGCATCTCGGGGCACCCCGGTCCATCTTTACTGGGGTTTTTCTGAATCCATTTGGCTTTTTTGTTGTTGTTGTTCCCATCTGCCCTTCCATTTTCTCAGGACTTTAAGTTAAAAGGGTAACTGGATATTTTTTAATTGAAGTAAAACTCACGTAAACATTCACCCTATGCTGCAACCATCACCTCTAATTCCAAAACATTTTCATCGCCCTGAAAGGAAACCCCATATCCATTAGGCAGTCACCCCCCATTCCTCGCTTCCCCACCCCCATTCCTGTCAACTACTAATCTGCTTTCTGTCTCTGTGGATTTACCTATTTTGGGTATTTTATATAAATGGAAATATCCAATATGCGACCTTTTGTGTCTGGCTTCTTTCACTTAGCATGTTTTCAGGTTTATACACATCGTAGCGTGTATCAGCATTTCATTCCTTTTCACGGAAGAATAATATTCCCTTATATGGATATACCACAATTTGTTTTTTCATTCATTAGTTGGTGGAAATTTGGGTTGTTTACACCTTTTAGCTACTGTGAACAGTGTTGCTGTGAGAGGAACGAGATTTTAAACTTCCTATGTTTGTTACTTTTCTTTGGGCCCCACAAATGTCAGTGGTTGTCATTGTTACCAGTCACTGTATATTGCAGTTCCCCGTGTTCACCTCCAGCACCATCGCAGGGCAACCTTTCTCCTACGACGCGGCCACGGGTGTGTATCGGAAATATCCGATGGCACCCCTCTTCTTCTTTTTCTCTTTTTTTATTTTGTTTTGTTTTCCTTTCCTGCCATAATGAAATTGACTCCATTGTTTGTCTTTCTGCCACGTGCAACAGCCTTGCATGAGCCTTAAAGGATCAGACAATACATACAAATACAGAAAAGGAAATAGGAGTCCCTTATAATCCAGCTATCCTGAGATAGTTGACTATCCATTGACATTTTAGAGACCATCTTTACATCTGTCTTTATGAATAAATGCATGTGCATTATGTAAGTTTTATGGAATGGGATAGTATCCTACACATTTTATTGTAGATATTCTCCATCTCTCTTCTCCCCTCCACTGGCACCCAGCCTATCCCTGCGTCCTCCACCCTAGACCCGGTCATCAGCCTAGTGTGTCCTGGGTCATAGGCTGTAGAATCAGAGAGCTTTGGTTTCAGTTCTGGATCTGCCACTTAACAGTTGTGTGATCCTGGGAAAGTCATGAACCTCCTATGCCTCAGTTTCTTTTCCTGTAAAATAGGGATAATAATTGTGTATATCTTGACAATTGTGAGGGTTATATTCGTTAATCTATGCGAAGTACTCAGAACAGAGCCCAGCACATAGAGCCCATAAAATGGCAGCTGTATGCTGCTGCCGCTGCAGTTATTACCACTGTATACACAGGAGTTACCAGGCACAGAGGACACAACAAAATATGCAATAAAGATCTTTTGCCTTCAAGAAATTTCCGTTCTAATTAGGGAGGCCAAATAGAAATACATGAAAAGGTAACCAAATTAGAGAAGACTTACTAGTGCAAGGCATGTTAATTGCCAGGTGAATGGAATAGGCCAATTGCAGCAGAGTTTGCAGGTTGGGAGTTCCAGTATGAGATTATGAGCAGCTCGTATACATGAACTGGATCTTTAAGGTCTGCTAGGCATTAGATAGTCTAGGAGAGAAGCCCTCTGTTCTCAGGCTGGGAGATGTGAAGGCCCTGGGCCGAGGCACTGGGAAGCCAGGGCTTGCTCTCAGGAGTGGTAGGAGAGGAGCTTGGAGAGAAGGGGAGGGGCCCAATTCTCATCACCGCCACCTGCGCCCCTCACTGATGGGATCCAGCCACATCACCCTGTGGCCAGTCTGTGAGTAGGTCCTCTTTGCCTCAGAAACATGGCTAGATCTTCCTATACACAGGTGGGACCTCTTGGGAACAGAAGTGTCAGCAACCATGAGTCTGTCGTGAGAGAAGAGGTCTTACCTCCTTCTCAGCCTGTCCTCGTACATTCCTTTCTCTTGTCTCCAGCCAACATCAACTCTTGTGCGTCAGAACCAGACATGTTTTCTTTCTTCCTGGCTCCTCCCTTTGGCTGACCTGGGCCCGCAGACACCCCAGAGGGGACAGGGGTGCCTCTGCTGCCATTGCCAGCATGTCTTCTCTCCTCCTGTCTTTCCTCCTGTCCTTGGCACACCTGGGCACTGGGTATGTCGTGCAGCGTTGCGCAGACCCAGCTTTCAAGAACTGTGCTTGCGGCGGGAGCAGAGCCACTCTCTCCCAAGGGCGCTGTCCTTTCTGTTGAGCCTATTCAAGATGGAAGCTGCTCTCCCAGCTGAGGACCGGCTGCTGTGTGTGTCTGCGTCATCCTGCCTTTCTTTCCTCCAAGGCGCCGCTCAGCCAGATACTGGGCAGGAGCGTTGTACAAAGGAAACACAAACCAAAGGTTTGTCACGTCCGCGTTCTGACAGGTGTAACTAGAAGCACGATGTTTACCATATCTCCAATGCTGTGAGTTTTCATGTTTTTTAAAGACTAATTGTGAGCCCTGCTGAAAGGTTTGTGTAGGAAGGAACACTTCTTTTTTTTCTTTTCATTTTAAACACCAGCACTAGTTGGCATGACAACCCGCACTATTAAAAGTAAAACAACAAGCACCGCTTCATCTGTTTTTTAGAATGAACCCAAGCTGCTAAGGGGGTTTGTTTCTCGAATTTGACTATTCATGGCTCCATTTTGACAGAATATTATGGGGTCCCGTTTGAAGGTTGTATATGTCCCCCCTACGTAGGCATGGCAGCTTCAAAGACAGAGACAGTATTTTTATCTTTCCTGTGGCACTCATATTCATTTGTTTATGGTAAATCTCAACAATACTATAGTTCTGTGGGTAGAAGTGTCTGCCTAGTGATTGTACCAAGGGGACATTTACACTTCCCTAACCTAAACACTTATTTAATCAGGGAGCGTTGTGAAAAACACTACACATCTAAGTCTGCTTAATAGGCCTACTGTTTGCTAGTTTCCTTTAGAGTTGGGCATCTCCTATAGCCCCACTTGTATGGCACAAACCCAGCCTTGAGCTAGGTGCCAAGTCTCTAGAAGGCCTCAGTGGGCATGACACAAATAGAGCCACAGACTGCTGAGAAATCAAGATAGAGTGTTTGGCTTGTGGTGGGTACACAGTCAAGACTTGCTGAATACACCAGTGCTTCAAAGCCAATGTATACTCTCATCCTGCCCCCTTTTCTTTGGTTTTAGAGGTCCCTAGAGGTGCAATGAGTGTATCTCTCCCCAGGCAGGCCCAATGGTTAAAGGTCATTTACTGGGAAATGGGCCCAACTTGGGGCAAAGCACCCGGACAGATCCCAGCTCTGGCCCAGCTCCGTGGTTGGCCCGGTAGGGACCACACCTGCATCGTTTTTGCACGACAGCCTGCCACGAAGAATTTCAGCTCTGACATGGCCCCTGGGATCTCCATTCTCACCGTTATGGAAGCGTTCTTTTGAATTAAGCCCTGCTTTCTTCTTGCGGCCTCAATGAAAATGCCAGTACTCGGGAGGAATAGAAGTGGTTTAAACCCTTAGGATGGTGTAGTGCAGAGTAATATTCACAATATTTTGCAACCTTCGTCACTATTTCCAAAGTTTTCCATCATCCCAAACAGAAATTCTGTACCCATTAAGCAATAAAGCAATAACTTCCCATTTTCTTCTCCCCCCACCCTAGACCCTGGTTAACTCTAATCTAATTTCTATCTCTGTGAATTTGCTTATTCTAGGTACCTCAAGTAAATGGAATCATGAAGTACTTGCCCTTTTATGTCTGGCTTACTTCACATAGCCGAATGTTTTCACGGATCAGCCATGTTGTAATGATACATCTGATAGCATGTATCAGAACTTCACTCCTTGTGTGGCTGGGTAATGTTCTGCTGTATGTATTTTGGCCATTGTGAATAATGCCGCATACACATATCCCAGTTCCTCTTTTCACTTCTTTTGTTGTATACCCGGGAGTGGATTTGCTAGGTCGTGTAGTAATTCCATGTTTAACTTTTTGAGGAGGAAATGCCAGACCGTTTTTCCCAGGGGCTGCACCATTTTCATTCCCACTAGCAATACACGGTGGATTTGAATTTCCCCACTTCCTCACCAACACTCATTTTTTTTGTTGTTTTTGGTTTTGGTTTTTTTTTTTTTTTGGATTATAGCCATCCTAGTAGGTGTGAAATGGTATCTCATTGTGGTATTGATTTTCCTTTCACTAATCACTAAGGATGTTGAGCATCTTTTCATGCACTTATTGGCCATTTGTGTATCTTTGGTGAAATGACTATTCAAGTCCTTTGCTCATTTAAGAAACTTTTTTTGTCTTTTTGTTGTTGAATGACAATTGTTCTTTATTGTAGATAATAAATAAACTCTGGTTAGAAATACGATTTGCAAATATTTCTCTGTAGGTTGTCCATCCACTCTCTTGATGATGTTCTTGGATGTGCAGAATTTTTTATTAATAGTTTTAAGTTCAGTGTATCTATTTTTTGTTTTGTTGCTCATGTTCTTGGTGTCATATCTAAGAATCCATTGCCAAATTCAAGGTCATAAAGATTAATCCTTCTGTTTTCCTCTGAGAGTTTTATAGTTTTTGCTCTTATATTTAGGCTGTTAAAACTCATTTTGAGTTAATTTTTGGATATGGTGTGAGGTAGGCGTCCAATTTCCTTCTTTTGCATGTGGAAATCCAATTGTCCCAGCACCGTTTGTCAAAGAGACTATTTTTTCTCGTATTGAATGGACTTCGCACCCTTTTCAAAAATCAGTTGGTCAAAGATGTGTGGAATTTTTCCTGGGATCTTAATTCTATTCCATTTGTCTATATATTTGTCCTATGCAATATCATACTGTTTTGATTTCTGTGGCTTAGTGGTAAACTTTGAAATTGGGAAGTGTGAGTCCCCTAACTTTGTTCTTTTGAAAGATTATTTTGGCTATTCAGGGTCCCTTGCAATGCCATATGGATTTGAGGATTGGCTTTTCCATTGCTGCAAAAAAAAAAAAAAATTGTTAGAATTTTGATAGGGATTACGTTGAATTTGTAGATTGCTTTGGATAACATTGCCATCTCAACAATGCCTTGTGTTTTAATATCAGATCTGAGTTTGAAACTCAGTTCTGCCACTTTACATGCTGAGTATGAACTTGAGCAGATTCCTTTGCTTCTCTAAATCTGTCCCCTTATGTGGAAAACACAGGTAACATAGGACCTACTTCCAAGGGTTATTGTGAGGATTAAAGAGAGCATAGCTGGAAGCAGGGCATGCACCTGTAATCCCAGCTACTTGAGAGGCTGAGGCGAGAGGATCTCTTGAACCCGGGAGTTGAAGACCAACCTGGACAACATAGTGAGACCTGGTCTCCGTGGATAGATAGAGAATGCAAAGTGCATGTTACTATTATTATTGGTGATATTAGTAATCTGCTTTCTAATGTAAAAATCCCCTCTGTAATAATCCTGGCAGATGATCCTTGATCCTTATGTAGGGAAGTATTCACTGTATAGTGAAAAAACTCAGCGTTAGAGTCAGGCAGATCTGGGTTCAAATCCTGGCTCTGCCCTTTCCTAGCTGTTGGACTTTAGGAAAGATACTTAGCCACTCTGAGCTTCTACCTCAGGGATTGTTAGGAAGCTCAGAAAGGTAATATGTGTAAAGTAGCCAGCAGAGGTCTTGGTATGTAATGTATGCCATCCCATTCCTCTTTGGTTATTAGAAAGCATTGATCTAAAATTTATCTCCTTGTATCTTCTACTTATTCTATCTCTTTGGAGCAATAGGGCAAGTCCAGTCCTGCCTCAATGGCAACCCATCGAAGTTTTGAAGACAGATATCATGCTGTTTTCTTTCCTCCAGCATAAGGTGCCCCCAATTCCTTTAGGGGTTTGCAAACTTTTTCTATAAAGGGCCAGATACTAAATAGGCCCAAGAGGCAAAGAGTCAAGAGGCAAAATCAAGGATGTTGTGTAGTTATTACAAGAAAGAAAACTTTCCACAAAACTTGTATTGATGAAATCCAAAATATAGTAAGTGAATATAACTTTTTATAATACAGATCCATTGAAGCAGAATGGGATTGTTTACAGGGGAAGGGGGATAACATCTTGCTTAATTTGGGTTCAAAGTTAGTATTTCCTATCACCAAATTGATGGCAGAGGTTCAGCTATAAAAATGATTTTTAGCTTTTGGGCTCCATGAAAATAGGCAACAGGTCAGATTGGGCCCTTGGGCCACAGCTTAGCAACCTCTGCTTTAGTCCTTTCTTTGCAATACTGCACTATTCATGATGCTTCTTTGTTTGTGTGTGGCCTTCTTTAAAGGGTATCCAGAAGAATGAATCCTAACTGTCTGCCTGTATTTACACCTTCATCCCAGCATTTTGTGCATCCATTTTGTACATGACATGCCCATGGGCTGCCATCACTCTTGCCTCCTTACTTCCTCCCTTAGTCCTTGCATGGTGACACCTTAGCCATGGTTGGAGGGTTAAAACCTGGTGGCACAGCTGGGGGAGGGACACTGAAAACAAAGACCAAAAGGGGAAAGGCAATTGAAGCAGAGGAATGGAATTCCCATTTCTTGAATTTAATACATTTTGCAAGGATAACAAAGAACAGCTACATCAGCAAAGCAGCAGATGGAGTAATCTTTGAGTAGGACCCTGGAGACCCTTTACTCAATGTGCAAGCTTGGTCTAGTTGCTTCATATAGTTGAGAAAATAGCATCCAGTGTTCAAGTTCTGTAATAAAGTCTGCGACCTTTGAAAAACAACCCACTCTCTACTCCTCCCACCGTGACCAGAGGCAATGATATCCTTTAATTTAAGCATTTGCCAAAGCAATAAAAATTTGAGACTCCTCTGCTTGGAGCAGTATTGCTGTTTTAAAGCAAAATGAGAAATGGGAAGGGGTAGGGCATGATGCAATTTGCTCTGTTTTATTTCCAATATAAGGGGAGGAAACTTGAGCAAGCTTTGATGTCTAAAGTTTCTCACAACTCAGGGTCGGGGGAAGAGGGACTTTTCTTTGTAGCTGAGAGCTCCATAGGTCTGCTTTTTAGAAGCTTTTTCTGGACCCAGACTCCTGTAGAGTAGATCTCTCAAACTCCACTTTAATTTGTACTTTTATTTTTAGTTAATTTAGGAATAAGAGCTCTGCACTGAGCATCATGGGACCTGGATTCTAATTCCAGGTCTGCCACTGTGCGTGGCCCTTCTGGGTCTTAGTTTCCACATCCATAAAGTAAGTGTGGGACCAGGTAATCTCGAAGGCCTCAACCAGCTCTGTGATTACATCATTCTGTGGTTCTTAGATTGTGGCTTAAAATGTCTAAATAGCTTAGATAGTTTTTCATTGCTAAAAGTTAAGGAAATGAAATATTACTCATATACCATATTAAGATTAAAAACACCCCACTGTTACAAAACTGCAAAGAATTATGTTATCAACTGGCTTGTTAAGTATACACGATGTAGGAAAGAAAATCTTCCTAATCAATCGAAGGATCTCTGTTATGAGAACTTTTAGGATCTGGCCAATCTGTCTGTCCACAAAGGTGAATAATGAAGACAGTTCACTATGTTATTTGTTCTCTTTTAATAGTGATGAATTTTAGATGTAGCCTTCAGGCTAAATGTGAGAGGTACATGATTATTTTATTTCTGCCCCTTCCCCCATGGTTTTGGATGCTGAATCTCACTCTTGAATTCCAAAAATAGACTTTGGCTTCTCTGTGCTTGTGGTATTGGTACAGCTGTCACTGCCACACACCCAGTTTGTGTAATTGGGCTTTGCGTACTAGGAAGGTAATTGCTAAATCCCTTTCTTATGCCAGAAGAGCTTCTCATTCCTGGAGCCCCCTCAAAGATGGCTGATTTATGAAAAGCCAAAATAAGAGACTGGAAAGGCGTTAAGTTCTTGCAACCGAAAGGAAACATTTTTGCAAGTGACATTTTGACTACCGCTCAAATGATTATGATGCCATTTAGAGTCTAATTATTGTTCCACCAAATATTCCTGGTATTAAATGAATGTTATCTGGGATTTAGAGAGGTGGCAGTCATGTGGTTACAGTGAACGGACCTATCTTTCCTGGTAGAAATAACATTGTTGCCAAATCCGTCTTCTTTTGTTGTGAGGGAGGTCATTTGGAGATGTCACCTGCTGTTTTGTGTGGGTGACTCAGGGATCTGCAGCTCTAGATTGGCCCCCACAGCCCCTCCTCCTGGGCCCGAACTGCCATCTCTCCGCCGGACAGCAGAAGTGAAAAGGGCCAGAAGCTACTACCTCTTTCCATTCCAAGGCCTCTACTCACTCTTACCTGCTGTCCACTGGCACACCTACCCCCATTCCCAGGAGTTCTCATTCCCCTCTTCGTCCCCACTTCAGAACTCCGAAATATCTGCCACTACTTTGTTTCATAAAAGCAGTATCAACAGCTGGCACATCTGTGGCATTCACTTTGTGCTAGACACTCTTGTGAGCATTTTACATGTATTTCTTCTTTTTTCCCACGGGGGTCTTCCGGTGGAAACTGGAAAACCTATTAGGCAAATTCTGAAAGAGCTGTAACACTTATTTCTTCATTTAACCCCCATTACAGCCCTGTGGCTGGTGAGTAAGGAGCTTAGCGCAAGCCCGGCAGAGCCTTCACCACGTGACTACTCTCTTCATCCTCACGCTCTGCCTGGGTGATTAACAAGCCTCTTAGATGTCCCCCCAAGAACACCTACCGTCTTCTGAAAAGTCCATTTTCATCAGTGTTACTTTTTCACTGGAGCCATTATTAAAATGTGAATGCTTTTATTTTATTTTATGAACATATATTCTGTTCCCAACCTCCCCACAACATTGAAACTGGAAATTTTTACTCTATCACATACATATATGACTGGGGGTCCTTAAAAGGGATAGGCAAACAGAATTGGGGTAAGCAAACCCTATCTCAAGGGCAAGTGTCGTGGATAGCAAATGCCCCCAGTGACACCCCAAGTTCATTTTTATCGTAAACGCATTCTTTGGGAGGGAGTCTCCTTTCGCGATTGAGATACTATTGGCCTGAGCCGCTCAGAGGTTTATCTAATCTTCATGTTTACGGAAGCGTAAGGGAGGACGTGGTATACATCCAGGCAGTATGCCTGACATCAAGAATTTGGGAGCATCTGAAGCTGTCTGGGCACTTTTTCAGAGCCGGCGTGCCATTGCTGTGTATCGTAAGATGCCGGGGAGCCTGCAGGAAGGCAGAGGCAGGGGCTGTGATGCCGGAGCTCACACTCCTCTGAATTGCGGTGAAGGGCTAATTTGTAATTGTTGACCTGGATTTTCTAGCTCACTTTATATAAGACACCCCCATGGCTTCTTGTGGGATGCCGGTTGTTACCATTAGGAGAAAGAAGTCCAGGCTAGGGGGGGCCTGTGAGAGTTGCTGCCTGCAGAGGCAGTGCATTGCCCGTGTGGTCTTCGTCAGACTGAGACCTTTGGGATGAGTTGGAGATGCAGCATCACCGGCTGCCGTGGTGCTGGTGGACCATGGCATCAGTAAGGTTTCGTGGCAATTCTGCAAGCTGGAAGATCTCAGTCCTTAGTAGCCTCAGGGACCCCAAAGAGGCCATGGGAGCAGGGGCACCCATTAGTAGTAAAAAGCATTACTGAGTCTCTGAAATAGTGCGGGAAACATGTGGCATTTTGAGGGGGGCTTTTATTTGACTGTTCTTCGCTTATGCAGCATGAGTGGGCCTGGTAAGCCATGTGGGTGGCACATCTGTAATTAAGGTCTCAGAGGCAGCATTGTGGTTAAGAGCTCAGACTCTGGAACCAGACTGCTCCATTCACACTGACTCTGCCACCAACTGAGACCCTGTGTAGTCGCTGAACACCTTGCTGCTTCCGTTTCCTTGCCTGTAAATAAATGGACAATAACAGTACCTGCCCTGTACCTGGTAGGGTTGTTAGGACGACCAAATGAGGCAGTACTTGTAAAGCAATTAAAATAAAGTGATAGGTATTATACAATTTGTTATATTTTCTTTCTTGATATAAGAATACTAAAATTTTTGAAAAGGAATCATGGTTAACAATTAGCACTTACTAGCCTGTATCTGAGGTACTGTTATATATATTAACAAATTTAATCTCCCTGACTATGCTCTGCATTAATTACTTTCATATTTCCCATTTTACAGTGAGGAAGCTGGGTTTAGAGCAGTTAAGTGGCTTGCCCAAATTCACACACCTAATCTGTGCTGGTGCCTAGATTCTCTGAACTCTCCATTCTGAGAGAGTCTCAGGCAGAAGCCATACAACAGCTTGCTGGGGGCTGGAAGGTGGGGGCTGGAAGGTAGGGGCTGGCACAAGAGGAGCCTGAAGCGTTTGATTGGGTGAACCTCCGGGGCTTGGTTGTAGGTGACAGAACCTGACTTGCTAAACGAAGCAGAAAAGGAGTTTATCCATCCGTACTATTTAGCTCGCAGGATCCACAGGAGGCCCCAGAATAGACTTGAGCAGAAATCAAGAAGGCAAGTTCCCTACCCCAGTTTGGGAGGCCACAGTTCGCTCCTAGGAGCTGCACTGAACCTACTGCTACTGTGGCCCCCCAGGCCTGGCCACTGGGAACAAGGCCCAGTGGCCCCGCCCAGACCTCACTGCTTGCAGATTCAAAGCCCTGGCAGGAGCATCTGACTGCCCGGGCCTAGTTCATGTGACACACTCCTCTTGCTTCCCTTCTTGGGGGTGTCCACTCCCCCCGCAAAAAATCAGAAGAGTTTTGAAGCAATAGGCCACCAAAATGACAAGTGTCCTCTCCTTTGGGGGCCTCAACTAGATGCTCCCAAGTTCCCTCCCAGCCCCAGGATTCTCTGAGCCTGCTCTTTCTGAGGGCGGGGGCTGCCCTCCCTGCTGCAGCACCTGGAATGAAGCTCTGTACCAATTAGGCTTTCAGTCAATGTTTTCCACAGAGTATAATGAGTACGTTAGCCTTTGGCACAAAAGGAAATAAGGATGCACACTTATTTATAGCATCTAGCTTTTTGATTCTGAACAGACTGTTTCAGCTGCTGAGCTCCTTTTGTTCATCAGGAAAACAGTTGATATTTATCATTCCTCTTAGCAAAAGGAGGAAGAAAAAGCATTTAAACATTTAAATGTTTCTGTGTATATATTTAAGTACTTAGTGGTTATATTGCAATGAAGTAGTCGAGTAGGGCTGTTAGAACAAACCTCGTTTTTGATCCCCTCTTCTCTCCACATAGCGGCTCCTTTGCCTAATGTCAGCGACTGTGATGATCAGTCTCCTTTCCTCCTCCTCCATCATCCCTCACCCCGTCCTCGAAGTCGGTTTCTAAGTACTGTTGGCCTTTCATTGCTTGGTGTCCTCTCTGTGATACCTGTCCCCCACTTGCTCCCAGCCCATGCCCCCACACCTGGGTTAGGTCTCCCCCGTGCCTGTCGTGCCCACTTGATCTTCTCAGCAAGACGCTTCCGTTTCCCCCTCTGTGCTCCTTAAGGCCAGTGACAGCTGCTTGTTTATCAGCACAGCAGCGCAGTTAGGAGCGCCCTGGGTCGGGTCCAGAGCCCAGCTCTGCCACTTAGTGTCTGCACCATGAGGGTGTGTCCAGATGTAATCAAGAGAACCAAGATACAGTGGCTTGACCAAATAAGAGTTTATTTTGTCCCTCACCACAAAACATCTGGCGAGAGGCAGCCGTCCCAGGCCGTGCAGCAGCTGCGGCACCTCATGGCATCGGGGACAAGCACCTTCTCTTTCTGCTCAGTCATCCTAGTGTGTGGCGTGTGTCCTCATGCGAGTCACCTCCAGCTTTGAAGGGGCAGAGCTGCGGGCGAAATGCGTGCTGGCGGAGATGCCCTCCTCTTAAAGGGTGGGGACCTCACCCGGCAGCTTCTGTGACATCTCACTCCCCATAATGAGTCACATGTCCATGTGTGTGTTTAGCTGAGCGTGTTGCCAGTGTTCACCTTGCTTGAGATCTTCGGGTGCCCATCCTATACCATCACTGAGCATATAGTAGGTGCTTAGTAGCTGCTTATTACTTTGCTTTTTAATATAATATATTTTTGTTAGGGTAGGTTTTCACGGTAAGCCAATTAGCATATTTACTGTGACTTTCTCTGTAAATATTATTTAAAATTCTGGGATTCTTTTCTCTCCTCTCCCACCACCTCACTGTACCTTTTTCGTGACCTCCAGTTTGTCACCTGCTCTGTGCTCCTCGTCTGTCAGCTCCCTGCTCCCCTCCTCCCCCATCCATTAACCCTGAGAATCCATCCGCCCTTCTCCTCTGCTCCGGGGCTGGCCACGGAGCGTCACAAGGGAAAAATGTCAGCACAGTGCTGTTGGCGCCTCCGCACGTCCGGGAGGCTTCTGTCCCCCTCGGGATGAGGTTTTTGTTGTTTAAACCTTTTCTGTTCTTTTTTAAAAGTCTTAGTGCTATTCCTTTTCTCCTTTCCCCCCTCCACCTCTCTATTGTTTTCTTTTCCTCCCAGCAACCACCTCGGCCCTCTTTACGGAGAAGACTGGCTGGGCAGGACAGTCCCTGGGGTCTCCTCTCGATCTGGGGGAACCTGCCTCTGCAAGAGAGGACCTTCAGGCAGGGGCCCGTTTGTTTCAGGGACCTGGCTCTCTCTGGTCCTCTGGGACCTAATTTATCTCCTCAGTTTCTTCACTCTGCCTCTCGTTCCTCTCGTGTCAGAGAAGGCTCAGGTTGCCTCCATGGAAAAATAGGTGCATAGATGAGTAGCCTTCCCAGCCCAGGCCGTTGCTTCACACAGCCTTCCTTCACGGCTCGTCTCCATCTTTTCTTTGCTCATCAGGCCCCCATGCCCTGCGTCCTCCAGTACACCCCAAAACCACACTCACAGGGCTTGGTCACCCAACCACACACTCAGAGGCTGCTTGGCCTCCATTGCCTCTGACCTCACTGCACCCCTCCGAGGCCCCCTCTGTGTGGCGACACTCTGCTGCACCCCCTCCCACCCGAGATTTCTCTTTCGCTTTCATTTCTGGGTCCTTTTTCTCTCCCTTCCCCCTGAATAGAGATGTTCCCCAAGGTTCTGGCCCTGTTGCCCTCTCTTGGAATTCTCTTCTGGAGTGATCTGCTCTGTTCCAGTAACTTCTCACAAAACTCACAGTAACTTCTCATTTGAAAAAAGAGGTGATCTGGCCGGGCATGGTGGCTCACACCTATAATCTCAGCACTCTGGGAGGTCAAGGCAGGAGGATTATTTGAGGTCAGGAGTCCGAGACTAGCCTGAGCAAGAACGACACCCCGTCTCTACTAAAAATAGAAAAACTTAGCCAGGCGTAGTGGCACGTACCTGTAGTCCCAGCTACTTGGGAGGCTGAGGCAGGAGGATCGCTTAAGCTCAGGAGTTTGAGGTTGCTGTGAGCTAGGCTGCTGCCACGGCACTCTAGCCACTCTAGCTCTGTCTCAAAAAAAAAAAAAAAAAGAAAAAGAAAAAGAAAAAAGAGATGATCTTTTTCATGAGGTCCCACACTGTTTATAATTATCTTTAGTAAATCACCACATGATACCTCAAACTCACTGTCTTCCATACCAAACTCCTTAATAACCACTTTCTTTCCTTTTATACTTTATTCTAAAAAAGTCTCTCCATCTCTCCTTCACTCTCTCAAACACACACACACACACACACACACACACACACACACACACGCCTTCTGTGCCATGAGTTTGCTCCTGGGTGTGCAGGCCAGAGACTATGGGAAACTCGTTCAGTCCCTGTGCCTCACCAGCCTCCCTCCATGGGTGACCCATCCTTGCTGATTGTAACTCAGATACACCTCTTGGTTCTGAAGCCTCTGGACCATTCCATCCACCTGGCTGCTGGCCTGCCTCCGTTGTGGTCTTACAGCTCACCCCAGGCCCCGTGATCTTCCTGAAGCTCCGATGTGGTCATGTCACTCTCTGTGCAGGGACCAGAGGGTCCTCGCTGACTGAGAGGGGAGTCTGTCTGTAGATTACACCGTGGGCAGGCACTGTACCAGCACTGGGGGGACAAAGAAGTCATGATTTCTGCCTTAGATATTTCCTCTCGCGTAGCGGGGCTGGGCTGGGGAAGGAATGACCCTTCTTCCCGGATGCCATTCCTGGTTCCTGCAATTACTTCCCCCGGTACTTTCTGTTCCCCACGCTAGGGATGCTAGTCAGCTTTGGCCTTGTATTTGTGTTGTTTGTGTAGTCACCTCCTTCCCCGTACTAGATACAGAGCTACTTGAGATCAGGGATCGTCCTGGCCTCTGGCGTGGTGCATTGTACCTTGTGGGGACTCCCTAGGAGCTGTCTGATGGAGGATTATGTTTTAAGCTCAAGGGAAGCAGATTTTGTAGGACTTCTCTTGGTGTGCATAGACACAAACTCACACTTGTCCAGTTGTGACACCAGCAATTCTCAGATGTCTGCATTGTTTTTCTTTCCAAACCAGTGCTTAGAAAGAGCCATGAAGTTTGCCTTTGAGGAGTTCCACCTCTGGTACCAGTTTGCTCTGTCACTGATGGCTGCTGGAAAAGTGAGTTGCTCTTTGTGATGTGCAGTTGTTTATGTCGATGGTTAATGTCATTGAATCTCATGGAATGATATAATACCTTGTTGAAAGGTGTCATTTCATTGAAACTGTCCTGTGGTCCTTTCTTAATAAACAATCAAATCCAATTATTTGGGAGCCAAGAAGGACCTGTCACTGGGAAGAAAAATTCTGAAATATTTGCCTTTTTCTAGCCCTTGTGACTTCTTCATGTGAAGTGCACATGGCTGAAAGTAGAGCTAGTTCTTCACACTGACCCTTCACTCATTTGAGAGGGTAAACCTGTTCCCGGAAGGGGAAATGTTTTGGTTCTCTTTAGCAACGTGTGTATATGCTGTTGGTCGAAAGTGTGGGCTGGGGATTGAAGTTTGGTGCCGCCCTCAGAGCTGAGCAACACGGGGCAAGTCACTTAGTATCGCAGTTTCCTCTTCAGTAAAATGGAGCAATAATAGTACCTACTTCCTAGAATTCTTACCAGGTAAATGAGATAAGGTGTTTAGAATAGCACCCCATCACTATGTACACACTCAGTGAAGGTAGTAGCTATTATTTTTCTTATTAATTTGGCTATTTAGTGAATTTGTCATTTAGTGAATGAAGTCTGAGATACAAGATTATTTGACCTAAGTAAATTCAGAAACTTGGTATGATGTGCTTTAAATTGCATATTTTATTTTCCATAATAACGTAAACTTCCACTGTCTGTATTTTTTTCTTATTTTTCCAATAGCTACACAAGCAGGGAGCAAAACTGAGGTGATGCCAGAGAAGCATTCCTGCTTGTTTTTAACCTCAGCTTTTCCCCTGTCACCCAGGAGCCCCCCACTCTGGTTATCACTGGCCCCAGGCGCCTGCCTGGTCGGGCTCAAATTGGAAAACCGCATTAAGAGGGCATCCTGACCAAAAGCCCCTCTGGAAAAACTTTAGTATTTGGTTCTGTCAAAAATTTTGAGTTTCACAGAAATAATCTCCTCTTGCCAAGTCTGCCCGTGCCGTGAAGGTGCTGAAAGAGTGTATCCGTCTGAAGCCCGACGACGCCACCATTCCTCTCCTTGCTGCCAAGCTGTGCATGGGCTCCCTTCACTGGGTGAGTAGGGGTGCCACCTCCGCCCCCCATCAGGGAACTCCAGGGCAGAGCTGCCAACCTTTTTCAGGTTGAGGCATAGAGAGAAAATGATAGTAATTCATCAGCTACACAAAGACAAGGCTGTTTAGAGCCCCAGACCCTGGGCCTGGGCCCCTGGCCTCCTCAGGCCTCCCCTGTGCACCCCAAGGAAGGAGGAGAACCAGTACGTTCCCTGGGTACTCCGGG
>NW_012152463.1:633753-649048 GCF_000956105.1 Propithecus coquereli
AAAAAAAAAAAAAAAAAAAAAAAAGAGTAGTGATGATAAGATAGAATTGGAATTCATACTCAGATGCATCTTGCTTTATGCAAGTATGTAATATAGGACTGAGAAGGGGTATGTCACTGAATTATCTACCTTAGGCTGAGCTGGGGTTTTGCTATAGAGCAAAGAGTCACCCTCTAGTTTAGGTCATGTGTAAATCCAACTCTTCATTTCTCTTCCTTCACATACACTTTCTTCTTCAGATATTCTTGTTCAGATCTGAGTTTGGCAATAGCCTGATTTGTAACAATTCTTGTACCTAAAAAAATACATAATTTGAGTAGAAAATAGAAAACTCAGGCTAATTGCTGAGATGGTGGTATAGATAATTGCCACGTACCATAGAGTTTTAATTTATTTTCTTTAACTTGGTATCAAGATTAGCAAGAAGAAGAATCTGCTTAAAAGACTGAGGCATCTTGCTAACTCAGGTTTTTCACCATTAAAGTCCTTGCTGCTTGGTTTTTTCCATGTATTCTTGCCCAGCAGGAGAAAAGTAAGCCTTGTGAAGATAGCCTTCCACTTTTGTTCAGTTTTGCTTGGGAAAATGTAGAAGAAAAAAGACATTCTGAAAGAATAGGCTTTCACCTGAAACCCACAGCTGAGAAGGCGTAGTGTGGCCATGTAGGTTTCGACAGTTCGGGGCTGTAAGCAGGCAGGGGGCAGTGCAGGCAGCTCCGGGAGTGGGCGGAGGAGTGGACCAAACGAACGTGCCAGTTTCCAGCAGTGACTGCTGCCCTCCTCCCAGCTACGGCCTTCTTCATTACTGTAACACATACATCTCTAAATGCCTAAAGTAACCCTCTTTAAAAAAATGAGAGTAACAAATATTTCTTTATATTTTTTCTTGCATTTTTATTATTAAAATTGCCAAACATCACAAAAATGAGGAGTATAATGAACTCCCATGTACTATCACCCAGCTTCAATAACATGAACATTTGCCGTACTTTGAAGGAACATATCTTATTATTTTTGCCTCTGATGAATTGTGCAAGAGGTCTTATTGTGGGTGTAGTTTACAGGTGCACATTTTCTCATTGGAATCTGCTGGTGTGAGGTCCATGTGTTACATATTGTAAAATAAATAGATGGAGTTTTGAAATTTTTAACAGCTTGTAGCAAAGAGAATCCAAGCCTAAATGGGTTCTTTATGTCCTACAAAAAAAAAAGGAAATACCCAAGCTTAAAACATTCCAAGAACTTTATTCTTAACAAAAATTATTATATTTAATTCATCTTCCAGATACCTAGTGCTATCTCATTACAGAACCAATCAGTAGAAAATAAAAATGAAAAAAATAGAACCCCACCAAGTATGAAAGTGACTTTGGAAAAGAAGGCAAATCAGCAATAAGGAAAACTTCAAAGAGAAAAGCAAGATAGGAATCCCGGGGACTGTTAGGAGAGGCTCAATAAAGAAAACAGAATCACCAGAGTGGGATCGGAAGACTTGGGAGTTATTTTCAAAGTGACTCATCAGAAATCCATTTTTGGCAGCAGATGCTTATAGGAACTCATGTTAGAAATTCTGCAGGTTGTTGTTGTTGTTGTTAACTTGTCTCATTTTTCAGTTGGAAGAGGCTGAAAAGTTTGCCAGAACTGTCGTCGATGCAGGAGAGAAAACGTCAGAGTTCAAGGCCAAAGGCTACTTAGCTCTGGGGCTCACGTACAGTCTGCAGGCCACTGATGGTGAGAGAAGTCCCACCCCACGGGAGCAGCTGGGTCACAGGGCTGAGTCACCTGAGTGTGTACTGCAGGGTTCTCGCAATCCCCTTCTGTCTCAGGAGGGTGCAGAAGTTGGGTCATTGTTTGTTGTCCTGTGGGACCCCTGGTGCCTCTTTGCTTGGACTGGCAGGAGAATGGGAGGGCAGGGAGGGGGGCCCCATGTCAGGGATCCCAGCTCTGTTCCAGATGCACCATGCTGCCAGGGCATGGGCACCTCACTGGCACGTGCAGGGACATCTGCCACCAGGGGCAAGGTGATTCACCTACCCAGCCTTGTGCCTGCTCCTGCCCTTGCCCTTGGCCTGGACTGTCTCCATGAGAAAGGATGTGGGATCTTAGGTACATGAACGTAGAAAAGTCAGAGCCAGACACTTCCAGGAAGCTTCCCTTGACTGGTCAGGAACTGCCCCTTCCCCATCCAAACGTTTTAATCCACAGACACGTACACGTGCAGTGCAGCAGCTCACCAAAAATCCAGGGCTCTTGGGTGTGGTGATTTGTACATGTGGACATGCTTAGAGTTTTGGTGGATGGGCTTCTGGCCAAAAAAAAAAAATCTTCCTTATGTTTTGTAGACTTAATGAAATTTTCAATATGTTTGCAGAAAGTATAAATTTACAAATTGTTTTTCTGAACTTCTACTATTCTTCTTTTAACATTTTATTGTTAAATATAACACAGATACAAAAAAAATCTCAAAGACAAATGTATAACTTAATGAATTAATATAAGGCAAAGTACCCTTGTAACCACCACCCTGCTCAGGAGACAGAACCTTGCTAGCCACCTGGGAAGCCCTCCACATTGCCCTCACAAGCTCCCTCTTCCTCCTGAGACAAAATACCATCCTGACTTTTGTAATACTTCTTTTTTTCTTTATAGTTTTGTTATAGTTTATTTTACAAATTACCTCCAATCCCCCCTTCCTTTGCCCTAGAATATCAAAGACCCTGGGGAAGTTTTATATATCAATTGGTTTTCAATTTGGATTCTTTGCTAATTTTCCATAT
The DNA here is from genome assembly GCF_000956105.1 of Propithecus coquereli. Lineage (NCBI taxonomy): Eukaryota > Metazoa > Chordata > Mammalia > Primates > Indriidae > Propithecus > Propithecus coquereli. Next base: position 636,528 of record NW_012152463.1, read on the forward strand.
ATACATGATATATTGGCAATAACCAGCACATTGCTTTAAACACAGTTGACTTTCAGTGACGAGTAAATTTAATGCCACACATTTATTCATGTAAATTCTTAGTTCAGACTCTACCCCTAAGTAGCCCTGTAACTTTGGGAGAGTCATTTGACCCTGTTGTGCGACACATCATGCCTTCCTGGCATGGGTAGGGTCCCTCCAAGGTTCTCTCTAGCTCCATCGCTGTTCTAAGTTAGCCATGGGCTCTGGCCACATCTGGCCCTGGGGCAGCCTTCCACTGCCCTCGGTCTGTTGTCAGGCTGGGAGCTGCCTGTTGGAGTTGATAGATAAGGGCCTCCTACAATTCCAACCATAAACAAGTTTCTCCAGGACTTTTTTCTTGCCCCAGTAAAAAGTCCCTCTTTCTTTCCTAGACAAGTTTAAGGGAGCCATTTCTCATGTGCTCTGCACAGGGGAAGTGTTGGCTCATAGCCAAGTGGCCTCACACTTTGTAAGCTAATTTTCCAGTATCTGTGTTGGGTTTGCCTGCTCCATCCCTTGTTTTCACATCAAGGTGTTAAAGGTCCTGGGCATTGTTCAGTGGGAATTAAACTAGCCTTTCATGGCACCAAGCTAGGTCCTTGGCCCAGGATTATGGCTTCTCAGTGCCAGAAGGAACTTTGAAGGCCATGTAATGTAACACCACTGATGCTTGCATCTGTCTATACCACCCTGGTAGAGCTAGTCTTTGCCCATGAGTTATATGCCTACACTTGGCAGGACAGACATGTTCCTTCTGGAGTTCCCAACTGATCTTTAGGAAACAGCCCCTAGATGCCTGGGGGTACCAAGAGTGACCATCCAACTCAACTCTCTCCTCTTGGCATTGTTTCACAGCTATGTCCAATGAATGCAAGTGCCTCGGGTAGAACTGGGCTTCATTTCCTGTCTTCTGCGGTGCCTAGTGCAGGGCTGGGCACATAGGCACTCAGAAATTATTGCTTTTAATCCAGTTGAATATACAGTTTTTGGTTTTGCATTTGTCAAAAACTCCCCGATCTCCCATGCCACTGACTAATTGAACCCTTTTCTTAGCTTCTTTGCGAGGGATGCAGGAGGTCCTACAGAGAAAGGCGCTTCTTGCATTTCAGAGGTGAGTGGGAGTTCATCTTTTCACTCGGCTGTACATAATGACACCAAAGTATGATAAGTATAAAAAGAAGAGATATTTATAAAGATTATGTAAACAGTGTTTTACCCCTGGGAGTCTTTCGTCTTGAGCACCGAACATACAGTATCAAAATTTGCTGCATCACTTGTTGCCCTGTAAATCTGCATTCATAATCTGTTTATCCATTTGGGCACATTTTATTCATTCCTAATAAAGTGATTTCAGCTTGAAAAAGATAGATACTTTGTATGTCTAGGGAAATGATTCCTTTATTAAAGACATTTGTCATCATCTAGAAAAGAGATTATTCTTTTCTAGCTTTTTTTTTTTTTTAAATATGTCAAGCTGTAGGTTTTTATATTAAACAATGAAAAGGCCAGCTTTCAGGAAGTCTCTGAAATACTAAGTGAAGACAGCCAGCCCAGTGAGCCCCAGGCCCCCGCCCCCACTTTGCTCCATAATACCTTGTACCTGTCTCTGTGATGGTGCTGCCCAGGAAATGAGGATAACGTCTTGTAATTATAAAGTGCTTGAGCGTCTCAGTGCTCTCTCACATCCCTTATTTAATTTGCTCCTCACCGCACACCAATAAGGTGGACCGACAAGCAATATGTCCATTGTAGATCAGGGGCTGGGATACAGGAGTTACAGGAATTGTCAGTCATGTAGATGTTGAAGTCAGTAAGGGATCAAGTTCTCTTGACTGTAACCCAGTTTTTCTTATGCCTCCTCTACTATACTGCCCTGATTTTACTTTTATTACAGGTATAATAAATCACTAAAATGAAATCGTTGCCTGAAAGTATAGCCCCATGATATGAAATCTAGAATTGGTATTGATCCTATCACATTAAATATATCTGAGTTACATTGATTTCTTGGAATTCTATTATTAATAGTCATTGCTTATATGAAAATTTCATGAGGACCTCCTAATACCCAATAACCTTTGTTAGACTCTTTTCTTAGGACTGGGGTTGCCTACAGATTTGTTGTGGCATCCATGTGCCTTTCTCGTGAAATCATTATCACTTGGTTTCAGTTAGTCTGAGACTCTTCCATTTCATTTCTTCGTTTCCTAGCAGGCTTGCTGATAGCTTCTTGACTTTGCCAGCCCCAGTCTTGTTAATGACAAAAAGTACCAATTGACATCTGCAAACAGATCTCCTGTCTATGCTAAGCTTTTGTTGATGTTCTTCAGCACGGAGTGTGGAAAGCATTTCCATTTCAAATGATCTGAAGTTTTAAATTCTCCAGTCCTAGTTTGTAAAACCCACACATGGATGCTGTAGAAAGTGGTCATTACATCTGTTTCACTTTTCTTAAATCAGCACATCTTACTGGCTCTCTAAAAACAGCCACAGTGGTGGTCTGCCTTGGGCTGCCAGTATAACTTCGTGTTATATAACAGCTGTTCCATTGGCCTGAATTCTTTTTTGTTCCTTTTTTGCTTAGGTTTTAATTCAAAGAGATTTTTTAAATATTAGTTCATATGGGAATAAAGAGTAATAAAATCCCACTAACCTAAGTGATTATGTTGTGGAAGGCTAACCTAAATTAGTATTTGTGTGAAATACAGAATGTTTTCCAAAGGAATAAAATTATTTTGTTCCAAGTAGACATTAACTAGGATTATTCTAGTGAATTATAATCCTAACAAAAATCTTTAAGGGAAAGGTTTTAAGTAAATAAGAATGATTTGTATTATTTCTTAAATATAAATGGATAATTTAAAACTACTTGGATTAGAAGTACTTTTTCTATGTATTTTAAATATTCTTCCCACAATTCTGTTTATACTATTGTTTTGCATTTTTTGTTTCAAAAGAAAATACTGTAATTCAAAAAGGGATAGGGTTGTGGATATAAGCACGTGAAAATTAACTTTTAATTGTGATTGGAGCCAGAATCCAGAAAGATTTGCTCTCTAGTGGATTCAAAAATATGATTTTTAAAGACATCCTAGTTGGGTGGCTGCATCTTTTTTTTTTTTTTTTTTGAGACAGAGTCTCACTCTGTTGCCCTGGCTAGAGTGCCGTGGCGTCAGCCTAGCTCACAGCAACCTCAAACTCCTGGGCTCAAGCCATCCTCCTGCCTCAGCCTCCCGAGTAGCTGGAACTACAGGCATGTGCCACCATGCCCGGCTAATTTTTTATATATATATTTTTAGTTGTCCAGATCATTTCTTTCTATTTTTTTAGCAGAGACAGGGTCTCGCTCTTGCTCAGGCTGGTCTCGAACTCCTGACCTTAAGCGATCCGCCCGCCTCGGCCTCCCCGAGTGCTAGGATTACAGGTGTGAGCCACTGCGCCCGGCCGGGTGGCTGCATCTTAATGTGAGACTGTCAGCTGTTCTTACACTCACAAGCTCAACCCAAGCAGCTGAACCAATTCATCTGCCCTGTACAAAAGTATAGTAAAGAAAAACATAATATTGTTAGCAAAGCTTTTTAAAGATGCTGAATTGATCTGAGTTGCTTCTTCTGTGTGCTATCACGTCCTGAGAAAAGAAATCCTGAAAACAGTTGAGAGCATATTTCATGTGGCACACTGACCCACAGTGTGCAGAAAGCCTGGTGCTCCGGGAGGAAGAGGTGGCGTGGTGTCACTTAGTGTGGTCAAGTGTACACAATCCCACTTTATTTTCCCCTCTCCCTCATAGCATGAGTTCAAGTGTGGTATGTTTTGTGTGTATAGGGTGACTAACCATCCCGATTTATTGGGGACTGAGTGGCTTCCCAGAGCGTGGGACTTTCAGTGCTAAAACCAGGAAAGTCCTGGGCAAACCAGGACAAGTTGGTCACCCCATGTGTGTAACTAGTGTGTGGTTCCTGAGTAATAGATTTAACCAGGTTTACACATTTCTGTTCTTAATACACCCATGTTCTCTCATCAGGACTGGAGGGGACTGCAAGGAGCCAGCAGGGTGGTATTGTACAAAGACCAGGCCTTGGAATCTCACATCCTCCATTCCACTTCTGGCTCTCTCTCTTTTGCTGGGTATTCTTGGGCAAGGTGCTTAGTAGTAGATACTTCATAGATTATAATTATTATTGTGTTATTATTGTGGGTGTTCTTGGACAAGATGCTTAATAGTAGATACATCATAAATTGTAGTTATTTTTGTATTATTATTGCCTTAAGGATTAGAGTTAAAATTGATCGGCATGCTCTATATTGTTGGTTCAGCTCTAGAGGATGTTGGAACTGGAGTCTAAGAGAGCGCTGGGATGGACCTCACAGCGTCCTGGGTTTTAGCCGGGTGTCTGGGAGGCCCATGTCATGCTCTCCAGGAGCAGCGCAACATGCCTCTCTCTGGGCCGTGCTCGCACTGCACTGCGATGGTCACTTTGGGTCTCCCCCCGGGGGCAGAGGGAGCTCCTCAAGGAAGGGCACTTGTATGATTCATCTCCAGGCTCCCCAGAGGCTGGCATGGGGCCTGGCATCACATTGTAGGTACTGCATAATATTGATGGATGGGCAGCCTCTTCCTCATGAAAGAGAAACTGAATTAATGAATGTGGAGGTAGGTGCTTTGATAAGGGAAGCATTTTGAGTGTTCCTATGGTGATGTTTTTAGGTGTCTGGGTTTCTCTTAGCAGCCTGGACAGGTGCCCACTGCATGGGAATGGAGTTTATGAGGCTGCTTTAGATTCATGTGCAGAGTTCAGAAGGCTTACAGTTAGTTTTCAAAGAACACTAATGTCTTTCTCTCACCTGTGTCGTGTGTTGGTTTCTGTCAGGCAGGTCGCCTGTGGGCATTCCAAAGGGGCTTTGTCACAGGAAACCCAGCTGTTGATGTTGTTCTGCAATACCGTAGCAAGTTTTCTGGCCTCTACATGAGATCAACACTGCGCTTTTTCTTGTTTTGTTTGGCATTCTTCTTGTTTCCTTTCTTCTTTCATAGGCTAAAGTGGTCAGTTTAATTCATGAGCCAAATTGAGGTTTTTAAAATATGTATAAGTTGTGCCTCATTGGAAATTTGGCAATTGGATATTCATTATTTGCTAAGTTCTGAATTCTTGAGATGTTGCCCTAAGGCACCCCAGAAATACCAAGATCTCTAGCACTTCTGGTTTGTTTCTTTCACAGCGCTGTGGTTAACAGTTAAAAACCAATTGATGAGGCCAGGGTGGGGCCTTTGGCGAGAACTGTCTTTACCCACACCCTCAATTCACCAAACCATTGCTAGCTTTTCGCTTGGTTGGTGTTGTATAGAGGCAACCATGAGTTGATTTAACTTCATTTGTGAAAAATAAGAATTGGGCTGAGAAAATTATAGCTCTAAGAAATTCTTTTCGAGGGTTATGGAAACCTGATTTTATCATTTGTGAAAGAAAACAAGATAAAATAATCCTAAATAATTCAAAGTCTCTTCATAATTAATTTTGTATTCGTATTCCCTGAATAATTGTGAGAGACAGAAACCATGACATTCCAATCTCACTTTTTATGAACACCAAAGAAAAAATTCTTTGATGTACAAATTCATGAAAAACCAATGCTTGTAAAATTATAAAAGCTGGAGCGTACTGAGTAGGCCTCTGGCAGAAATAAGACATTTTAAAGGATAATACAGACAAACCTCAGCCTCAGCCTCTGAAACTAGGGTGAGAAAAGTCCTAAGGCTGTGTCTTCAGGCCAGGTTACCAGTGGTGGTTCTCCAGGAATGGGAGTTTAAGTGCTTTGCTCTTAAGATTCATATAAGGACAAAAACTAACTCTGCCTCACCCCAGTCCTGCATAGGAGCTACTACATTGGCCCAAACAATTCCCCAAATTACTGGATTTAGCATATTTTCTGGATGGCAAATACCTGGGAGACTTTTTAGCTCCTTCCAACAGCAGACAGACAATTTGATTAAAAGGCCTTAATAGAAAGCCATTGTCGGTGTATTTGCCACAGTTGAATCTATAATGATTCAGTTTTCTTTTTTATATTGAATTTGTTTTGTGATGGTAAAAGAGCGTCCTTTCATCACAAAATGTTGACAGAACAGCGTGAAGATTTGTTTACTATCTGGGTCCCACCTAATTAGTCTGCTCCATGGTGCCTTTTAAAGAAAGTAAAAGTTTGTTTTTCTCTTCCCACCAGGCTGTTAGACACAGAATTGTGTCTTGTACGTAGTCACATTTTGAGTTGCTTTTGCTGAGATACAAAAAGCACAAAAAGGCCATGTTTGCAATCAGTTAGGAGGCCAGTGTGGCCTCTTCCCATGTGGTGTCAAAGGCCAGTTTGTGAAACAGCCTGGTGTCTTACCACAGTCTCACATATCACAGTTGTGTGGACAAAATCAGTAAACTGCAATGGAATTTAGTAGACGCTTCAAAGCACTGAAGAGTGTCTTTCTTTTCTGCCGTTCATCAAAAACCAAAACCTCATTTTATGAGCTAAGCTGGGTCTTGGATTTTCATATGGTTTCTCTGAAATGCAGAAATTTGGATGAAGTAGCGCTAAGGCCAAGCCAAACTTAACCAAAGCGGCCATCACTTTGCCAAGTACACACATGGCCTCGCCGTGTCCCAGCGTGACACAGGGCCTTCTCCAGCTCAGCCCAAAGGAAGCCTCCGCTGGGGGCTCAGACCCCAGGGCCTGTGGATTCTCCCCCTCCAGGCCCCTCCTCAAAGCCTGTGAGCGTCGAGCAGTAGGCAAAACACAGAAGCATGCTCCTGTGATATACTTGTATACAGCGGTGAGAGACAAAATGCTTTGCATTTGTTAGTGGACAAAGGAGAAGAGTTTAAATGAAATGTTAAATAGTTAAAACTAAGTATGTGGCCTCGGTATAAAAATGCAAATGTGAAGACAACTTGTTTGATAGAGAAAGTAAAACTGGCCTCCTCTCCCGTGTACTAACAGACATAAATATTTTTTCAGGGCGCACAGCCTGTCACCCACAGATCACCAAGCAGCTTTCTACCTGGCTCTGCAGCTTGCCATCTCCAGACAGGTCAGTTACTCTCATGCTCCCTAACCTTGGCGCCCTGCGTGTCTCGACACAGTTCCTTCAGCTCTTCAGTTGGAGGTTGTAGGTGATCTTCCTCCATTCACTTGTGGCTGACTTGCAGCCAGGGACCCTTCTCAGAGAACACTGACTGCTTACGGCGAAGACCCTGGTATTTTGGTCAGTTTGAACATCAGCTGTGAAGACTCAGGAGTTCCCGACTCTGCTTTTGGAAATTAAATCCACACACAGATCTGGAGGGCCCAACCTAGGGTCAGATGGCAACGTGGGATGCAGCACATGGCGTATACCCTGAACCCAGGAGTCATCAAAGAGCCTTGCTAACAGGAACAGGGTAGCAGAGCCACTGCTGAGCTGCGCGGTGGGGATTTAGTCACTGTTTGGGGCCTGGTTGTCATAAGGGTATCAGGAATTGACAGGAAGGTGCCAGCAGAGGTAGCCAAACGATACCAGGTCCTTTAAAATACACGGAAAATATGAACAATTACACACAGTGGCTACTTGAAATAGGAGATGCTGCACTATTCTCCTTGCTGGAGAGGCAAGCTTCGCTGGCCTTCATCTTCCCAAAGGCAGCTCCAGAAGCTGCCTTTGCCATTCCCATACCCTCCTGTCCCCTCCCAGCTGTTCTGGAGACTCTGGCCACATGCCTGCTCGTCCACCAGGTGCAAGACATTGGTGGTAACCCCAGCACATTCTTGAGTGCTGACTGGGAGGGTGAATCAAGGGTCAGCTCCCCAGACATGCCATTCCCCTGGCAGCCTGGGCTGAGGCATGCATCTGACTTCCTGGTTGCCTGGGAATGGCATTGAGAAGTGGCTTCCATTGGCAACCTGGGGACTGAGGAAACCAAGATACCTTCCCTGTAAAGGTCCTCTCACCTGATATGGTGTGGCTCACAGGGGGACTGATCAAGAGCTGCTTCTGCAACAAATGTGGGCAGTGACTGACCACATGGTCCCTCCCCTTCACTGGGAGCTTCTCTCACCTCCTCCCTGAAGTCTTCTTCCTATAGTAGCCTGCACTTCTTTCTCTTGCTCAGCTCTCTTGTTCGGTATGTGTCTTCCTCACTGGAGTTTAGGTTCCATGAGGGCAGGGACCCACATCTGTCATCATCATTGATTTACCCTGGCCCTTGGAGCACTGCCTGACGTGTGTTCAGCACTCAGTGATACTCGTCGAATGAAGGAACCAGCTCTGTATTCCTTCAAGCCAGCTACCTTGTAAGGACATGATTTGAACCCTGTGTCAGTTTGCCCCTGGTGGTCCTGGTCACCCCTGCAAGTCAACACCATGCCTATGCTGTGCCTTTTGACACGTCTAGTAATGCCGGGTTGAGTGCTCTTCACAGAGTAGGCTGTCACCCTGGGGAGTGGATAAGTAGAAGGAGCCTTGTGGGCACCTAGCATGAGAACACAGAGCTCTGAGGGAGTGTTTCCCTGCCACCCGGGGGAAGGAGTTCGACCAGGAGGAGAGGAGGGAGAGGAATCAAAAGATACAGAGTCACTCTCATCCCAGTCACTCAGTAACTTGGTGACCTCGCTCAAGTCATTTCACCTCTTTGGATTCAGCCTCCTCCCTGTAAATGAAGGTCTGGGCCAGATGATCTCCCTTCCAGCTGTGGCAGCCACATTTCTGTGATTCAACAGCAGAAATCCTCCAAAGCTCGCATTTATAACCTAAATCCATCAAGAATGGCAGTTCAGGGAGGAAAACTAATACATTAGGGAAAGAGAAGGCATGGATTTCTCCTAATGGGTGAGGTTACTAAGGGTTTGAGGAAAAGCAGGAGAGCTAAGAAGAGGCTCCATGTAGGACTGGAGTTGGAGCAAGACTGGAAGGAGTCCCGGGGGCAGTTGTATAAGAATGCTTCAGTCTCCAGCTCTATGTCAAAATCCAGCTTCAGGTTCCGATTCTCCCTGGTTACTGTTAAACCTGCATGGAATCCAAGGTGTTCAGAAATCCATTATGTACGCATTTTATCAACCCTTGTGCTCGGATGATTTTGAAGAAACTCTTGAACAGCTGTTGTATTTAAAGGTTAAGGTTGTGTCTGGTCCTGTGAATTTGGATACATCTGCTTTGTATGTGGCATTGCAATTTGTTTCTTGGATCAAGTTATTTTGGGTTATAGTTTGGAAAGGTGTGTGGGTTTTGTTTTTTTTTTGCATATTTCCTTGATGTCTAATGGAGGTCCAGGACAAGGGAACCAGAAAAGAATGACAGGCATCTGATCATTTGGAAATCTCTGTTAAAGGTTTTATAACTTATTAAGCACTTTAATTTCAGTAATACTTTAAAAAATGAGAATAGTTCAGCTAAGACAGTTTAATTCCACTAAAACCTCTGGCAATTTGTACGTGTCTCCATTTCGAGTGAAATCATCTTGGGCACAATCAAAAGTAGATCCGTTTTGTGGAAAGCATAAGAAAGTGCTTATTTAGGGAGAAATGAACGACTTGATACGGTATTGGCAGTTATGCAGAGAAACAGTCTCTTGTATCACTTCTTCAGTCAGACTAGCTCTTGAAGGGAGCATCTGTTTTCATGTTTGTGGTTAACATCCTGGGGCTGCCATAAAGACTGGGCTTAAAATTTGAACGTGGCACAGTGTAGAGCAACTCTTGATGTTTATGGAGAATCAGACATTGAAATGATGGCTTCTCTCTTGTGTGACTGTGTGTGTGTATGTGTGTGTTTAAAAATCCTTTTTGGTTTTGCTTTAAACTAGATACCAGAGGCTCTGGGGTACGTCCGCCAAGCTCTTCAGCTTCAAGGTGATGATGTCAACTCCCTGCATCTCCTCGCGCTCCTGTTGTCAGCACAGAAGCATTACCACGATGCTCTGAACATCATGGACATGGCCCTGAGTGAATACCCAGAAAACTTTATGTAAGTGACCCTGCTGGGTCTTCACTTCCCCCTTAATCAGAAGTTACTACGTTTACTTTTTCCCTCCTTTTTCTCTCTAATCCGTCTAAGTCCTTCATGGACATCCTGGGAGTCAATAATATAAAATCCCACTTTATCATTGTCTTTTCCTGATATTTAAATATAAACTTAGCCTGTTAGATCATCCCCACATAGTATTAGGTCATCCTTATTTAGTTAAAATACTTTATTCACTCTTTCTCAATGTGTACCATTGGAGTACATGAGATGATTTTATATGGATTGTGGATGAACATTGGTATTTTAATAGTTATACATTTTTAAATGTGTATTAGAAAAAATACAATACATATCAAAGTGTGATTTCATGGAAATTACTGCTCAGGGGGCAACTAAGAACTTTTAAAGTCAATTTAAAGAAAAATATTAAGTAAATACTAATACAGATATAGTTGGATATGGCAAAGGTATGTTAAACAAACTCCAATGACTGAAATTTGAGAAATATTGCTCTACGGCTTGGCTTCCACTAGCTCTGGGTGATTATTCTATTTTAGGCAACTTTGATCAAGATACCTTACCTCTTTGTGCCTTTGTTTTATTTTCCAGGAAACAGAATTTCTTAAATAAATTAATCAATATTTGTACATAACCTAAGAATTATCATTATAAAGTGCCGCATTCTTGAATTACCTGCTGTCTTCGCATCTTTCTTGGGAATCACTGAACCCACGCCTGTTGGTTAGGCTTTGTTGAGAAGGACATTGTCTTTTGAGCTCCTGGGTTACCATTTTATCCTCAGTGGTAGTAGCTTGGTAACCAGTACACAGTGGCCAGAAATAGTAAACACTCCTGCACGCTGGAAGGTTCTAATTGTCTACAGCATTGCAGAGTCAGTAATGGGTGGGAGGAGACGGCCTGGGGTGGGGGAGAAGGGAGGGAATGTAGAAGGTGGCCCAGACTGGCTTTCTTCACTTTCAGAAGTAAGTGCAGTCACAAACTTTAAGTGGGTCAGCTTTGGTTTTATTTCTCTGCCTCATCACCTCACTGTGTTTTTAATCAGTGCTTTTCAGCAGCTCTCCTTGGAAAATTGGTTCACACATTTCCATTACAAACATTTCTTTGTCTTCAAGTGAAAAGGGCACTTCTCTTCTCTCCATCCAGAGAATTCTTGTTATAATCCAGGAAACCTCTGACTAGAGATTTCTTTTGTAGGCTCAGCTATTTATGCAGAGTGAATTAAAGAGCTTTGCTGCAGTGTTGTACTTCTTGCAGATCTCAAACTTGCTCTTTTGCACACTGACTGTATTTCTGGATTAGCTCAGGGATCCTTAAAATGGTTAAAACACTTTTAAAACTATTCAGTGCTTTACCCATCAGTAAAGTACAACCTGATAGAATTGAATGCAGTTTCTCTCATCAATATTTATAAAGCACCATTCCCCGCATCCCACCCTCCACTCTCTCTCTCCCTCTCCCTTCCTCTTCCCCTCTCTCTCTCCCCTTCATTAGATGTTACACTCCAGCATGTGGTTCCTTCTTCCACAGCCTAGGGTGTCCTCCAAGAGGAGGCTTATTAAACTAATAGCCATACCACACAGTAAGCAGTAAACAGTGGTGGCTAATACGGTAATGCCTCCAAGTGACAGCAGCTGACAGCCTTTTCAAGTAGTAGAAGTAAGGAACAGAAGTAGAGATATTTGAGGAATGCAAGGCTGTTATTTTAATGTTAAGCCTTAAGCTCAAAAAAGCAAAGCATATGGCAGCAGGTCTGAGAGCAGCCATGACTTGTTTGCTTTTTAAATATTTGTATGTCTTCCTTTGTGATGGGAAACTTCTTCCCAAGAATACTTTATTAAAAGCTGGGGCCAGATGTACCCAGTGGATCCCATGGTTTCTTCCCAACCTGGGTAAAACATTTCAATACCAACCTAAACAAGATTAAGTGGGCACTTGTCCCACTACCTTGTAGTATTATCTGTTGTTTGTAACAAGCTTATTTGCAGCAGAACTGTAGACTCCCTGCAGCCTGGGAGTGGAGGACATAGTTGATGTGTAGTCAGAACTTGCGAGAAAGAGGTGGAACCCTTCCCACCATGAGGGCCAGCTTTGTCCACCTGTTGAGTGGTTGCCAGAGGAGACAGCTGAAGGCCCTTGGAGGAGCAGCTGGTCTCTCCAACATTACTCATCCTTATTGTCACCGTGAAATGATAAAAATTGCTGTTTAAGTACTTTGAATAAGCTTAACAGGGTCCAAAAAGTTCTAAGCTGAGAGCAGGCACCATTTCAGACACTTTGTCACTCCAAGCAGAACTGAGACCAAACAGATTCAACAACTGGGAAGAACTTCCTAAGTGTAGGGATCGTAAGAACCAAGAATCCTTTCTTAAGGGAACCCCAAAAAGAAGTTCATAACTCTAGAGAAGTAGCCAGTTTGGAGGGGTTTTATAGGGTTAGTTCTCTATGAAAGGAAGGGGATGAGGAAGGATATTTTGTAGTGGTTAAGAGCACAGTC
>NW_012152463.1:649755-651303 GCF_000956105.1 Propithecus coquereli
TAGATGTGTTTCCCATGTATGTCAATTTCCTGTGTAATATTGCCTATGAATTTTCCCCATCCTTTCCCCTTGCCTCTCACCTGGCAGGTTAATCCTGTTAATCCTAAATTCTATGTTGATCATTCTCTCATGTGTGTTATACTCCTAAATAATAAAAATTTTGTTCTGCATGTTTTAAATTTTTTTTAAATGAAATCATACTAAATATATTCTTACAATACTTGCCTTCATTATTTATCATATATTCCTGAGGTTCATCCTTGTTGCATACATCAGTACTTCATTCATTTCCACTAATGAGTAGTTATTTTATTGTATAAATATACTAAGATTTTTTTATCTTGTTCATTGTAAATAGATATGTGGGTTGTTTTCAGTTTTGAGCTATTGTGAACAATGCCGCTGTAAATATTCTTATATAGGGCTCCTGGTGCACATGGTTCAGGGACTTCCTTGGAGTGAAATAGTTCGGTCATAGGATATGTATACCTTCCAAACTGTTTTCCAAAGCAGTTGTGCTGGTTTACACTCACACCAGCAGTGCCCGAGAGCCCCTGTGGCTCTAATACATCAATACTTAGTGTTGCCAGACTTCTTATTTTCGGCCTTATGGTTGCAGGTTAATGATATCACATTGTGAGTTTAAGTTTCGTGACCCTCATGACTAATGAGGTTAAACATCTTTTCATTTGTTTATTGGTGATTTAGCTTTTTCTTTTGTGAAGCTTATGTAGAATTCCTTCTTTTTTTATCGGGTTGTCTTTTTCTTACCAAATTAGTAAGATTTTTAAAATATGTTATGGTTACAAGTTCTTTGGTTATATGTGTTGCAAAAATCTCCCAAGCTGTGGTTTATGTTTGCTTTCTCTTAATGATGTCTTTTGATGAACAGAAGTTTTTATTTTTAAAGTAGTTGAATTTAGCAATCATTTCCTTTATGGGCAGTACTTTCTGCGTCTAGTTTCAGAAGCCTTTCCCTTCTCCACAATCCTGAAGATAGTCTCCTAAATTATCTTCTAAAAGCTCTCTTGCATTATCTTTCACACTTAGAACCTGGATTGTTTCATGTATGTATACTGTGAGGGGCCCGATGTCATTGTTTCCCATATGGATATCTGGTTGTCCCTGCATCACATATTGAAAAGCTTCTTCCCCCTGTTGCTTCACAGTGCCACCTTTGTCAAAACTCGAATGTCCGTATGTGTTTCTAAGCTGTTCCTAAGTTTTCTGTTTAGTTCCATCGGTCAGTGTGCCCATCCCTGTGTGACTGCCACTCTTCTGTCATTCTTACAGCTTTACTGCACTTAAAGTGGGTCCTTCCCTGTATCTTGTTCTTCAGGAATGTCATGGCTATTCTTGGGCTTTTGAGCATTCATGTACATTTCAAATCAGCTTGTCAAGTTCTGCAAAAAAAAATCTCTTGAGACTTTGATTGGAATTACATTTAATTTATTAAATAATAGCTCAGTTTGGAGAGAATTTATTTATGATAGTAGGTTTTCTAATCCATAGCCATTTTATCTCCCTGATTATTTAGGCCTTTAAAAA
>NW_012152463.1:653623-684786 GCF_000956105.1 Propithecus coquereli
TTTTTTCTTTGCCAATATGGAGAAGAAACATTCTGTTTTGGTTGTTCTTGTTTAGTGGTTACCCAAGAAATTTTAGGAAGGGTCCGTTGCTGGCAAACTTTCTCAGTTTGTGTCTAAAAATATATTTGGCTTTACTCTCAAAAGACATTTTCAAACTGGATATTCATTGCTAGGCTCAAACATTTTCTCACAGCACAAGTGATCTTGCTCCATTTGTAGTTTTTGGGAAGTCAACTGTTTGTTTAACTGTAGTTTATTTTAATGTCATCTGTCTTTTCTCTTTGGCTGCTTTTAATGCCATCGTTGCTGCTATTTTGCGTTTCACTATGATACATCTAAGGGTGGATCCTGCTGGAGAGTCACAGGGCTTTTTAAAACTGTGGATTGGTACTATTTATATTGTTCATTATTTCTAGAAAATTCTTAGTCATTATTTCTTCAAACATTACTTCTCTTCTTACAGATAGCATATAATTAGATCTTTTTTTTAGTATAATTTCTACCTTCTTAAGTGCTTGGTCCATTCACATTTAATATAATTAGTTTTATGTTTGAATTTACATTTGCCATTTCTCTATGTGTCTTATCTTTTTTTTTTGGTTCTGTTGAAAATTTGTTTTTTTAAGCCCTTTAACTATTAAATATCTAAACGCAAGGGTGAGTAGGTAATATTAGCTGATTATGTATTAATTGTTTCAAACATTACATTTTTCCCAAAATAAAATATAACAGTGTATACATTTTTATATTGAATGGTGTTCATGAATTCTGATTCACTATCTACTATACTTGGTATAAGAGCTCTGATCTTTCTTCTTTTGAAACATAGCTTTGTATAATAGAAATTTCCCTTAATTTATATATTTTACTTAGTGATTTTCCTTGTTGGCCCAAAAAGATAGAAGTAGGTGCTGGGTGATGTTTGGAATATATAATTGTCTCTCCTAAAGACAGTAAGGCACTCTTATCGGGCCAGGGCTTTGATCAGACCCTCAGACTTTGTGTTTCAGCCATTTGAAATTCATTTTTAGAAAAAATAGTGAGATGAGAACTGACAGTTTGTTATTTTTTGTCTATAGAAAATATACCAGATAGTATCATACTTATGGTGGCATTTGAGAACTTTAATGTTACTAAAATGTTGTATAATATTCTGATTTGACAAGCCTTACAATGGCTATTAAGGAGAGCTACTGCCTGGGTTTAAGTTTCTTGCCATGAGACAAATTGTGGTTATGCAACTCTTCAGCAGATTTTTAATTTATTTGAATTTTTATGTTTTCTTCTTTAAATAGAATATATACTTACCCCTATTCATGTACTCTCAGAGAGGTCATCAAATCAATAGTACACTTAAGAAACCACCAGATATTACCACAAGGCACAAGAAGGTGATTTTTAAAACCTATCAAGGATATAAATACAAATTTTGGATCATTACAGTATATGGACAACACTTTTAAGTATTTTCCCTGATCCATAACTAGGAGACATCAGGAGATACTGAGACACATCCTCAGTCCCCTGATTGGAGGGAGGCCCACAGCTCTTTTAGAACACTACCCTTAAACCTATGGTCTTCTACTCTTGTACACATGAAAGCAGATTTCGTCAGACGATCACATTTCTTGTTACACCAGCAGAGACTAACTGTAGGGAAAGAAGTGAACATATACAACATTGATTCCTTTAATCAGTCATTCATTTAGCAATAATAACCACTAATGTTTATATACTGCTCTGTGATAGGCACCTGTATTAGCACTTTACATATTTTTAACTAATTTAATTCTCATGAGAACCATCTAAGGAAGGTAGTATTATTATCTTCATTTTATAGGTAAGGAAACTGAGAGGTTAAGTAATTTGTCCAAGATTATACACCTAGAAAGTAGCAGAGCCATGATTTGAGCCCAGGCAATCGGGCCTTGACATCCGTGCTCTTAACCACTAACTACCTTTGAAGCGTTGAGTTCCTACCACATGCCCGGTGCTATGCCAGATGTTGGCGATAATGCCATGAACAAGAGAAAGTTTCTGCTCTCCTAGAGCTTACAATCCACATGAGTAGGATTTTTATACTATCTCCCCTGTTAATCTTATCAATAAACTGGAAAACATGGTTAAGATCATTCTCTACTTGAGTAGAGTATGTATCTGATTTTTTAAAAAAGTCATTACTTGGCAAGTGAGACTGTATTTCTTTTTCACTCTGTCTCACTCACACACACACACTCTCAGAAAACTCAGTTTTAATTGAAATATCATACTGAATAATGTTTTAATTTAGTGATTACTGAGAGACCAGGTGTTGCGGGCTATTTTTATGCCTGAGCTGAGTGACGAAGTAATGAACATGAATTAGCATTTGATAAAAAGTGGGGCTACAAGGAAAGAGGCCATTCATCCATCGATACCTGAAAGCTATCTGGAGGGGATGAATGCAGAGTAACCAACCCAGGGATGCCAGTTGGGGAGGGGGTCTTTGGACAAAGAAAGTTGGTGGCAGCCTGCAAGACAACATGGATCAAAGTGGAATGGGATTTGATGGTACAGTAGCAGATTTAAAATCAACTTTCCAAAACAAAACAAAAAAAAAACTCCAAACCCTATAAGAAAATGGACGGAGGAGTTAAGTAGACATTTTTACAAAGAAGGTGTAGCCAATGAGCACATGAAAAGAGTCTTAACATTTCTAATCGTTAGGGAAATGCAAATCAAAACCACAATAAGATACCACTTCATATCCATTAGGATGGCCATTATCAAAAAAAACCCAGAAAGTCACAAGTGTTGACAAGGATGTAGAGAAATTTGAACCCCTGTACACTGCTGGTGAGAATATAAAATGATCTAGACTCTATGGAAAACAGTATGGTGGTTACTCAAAAAATTAAAAATTTTTGAAAACTACCATGTGATCCAGTAGTCCTACTTCTGGGTATATTGAAAGCAGGGAGTCGAACACATTATATATCCATGTTCACAGCAGTATAATTCACAATAGCCAAAAGGTGGGAACAACCAAAGTGCCCATTGATGAATGAATGGATGAACAAAGTATGGTATATCCATACCTTAAAAAGAAAGGAAATTCTGATATATACAGCAACATAGATGAAGATCCAGGACATTATGCTAAGTGAAATAAGCTACTCACAAAAGGACAAATACTGAGTGATCACGCTTATGTGAGGTACCTACAGTAGGCAGACCCATGGAGACAGAAAGTAGGATGGTGGTTGCTGGGGCTGAGAGGAAGGAGAACGGGAAATTATTGTTTAATGGGCACAGAGTTTCAGTTTTGCGTGACGAATGGAGTTTTGGAGATGGATGGTGGTGATGGTTGCACAACAGTGTGAATGTATTAATACTTAATGCCACTGAACTGTGCACTTAAAAATGACTACAATGGTAAATTTGTTATGTGTATCTTACCACATTTAAAAAGATATAAGACAACTTTCTGACCTCTCTCTGTTGCTGTGTGTGGTGGTGGGAGAGTTTCCAGCTCGGAAGGTTGGGATTAGATGACCGGGGACCCTTCTGCCCTTGAGGTTCTCTGGCTCTGGATCGTTCAGCCCACGTTCTCCTGGGATGGACTTGCTGAGCCAAGGAAGCAGCCTCCAGCACGCCACTCCCATTTATATCATCTTTCTATGAGGTTTTGGGCCTGCGGTGTTGCCTTTAGCAAATGTAGATGCTGGTCAAGACAGACAGAATCCCCAAAATACAATGAAAAATGACTCAGAAACTGAAAACTGGGTTTGCAAGGCAAAGATAGAAGAATGGGAAAGGGGGAAATTGTGGAGGAATGTATTTGAAGGCAAATTTGTCCTCCTTTCTCCGGGGTTAGAAACAGCTCTGTGCGGAGACCAGGAGTGGTGCTGGCTCAGACCCTTCGCCCCATTTTCACATGACCAGTGCTAGACATGCCTGTGGCTGTCGTCTCCAGTGTAAGGTCCTCGTGGAGTATCCTGCTTCCTTTCCAGAGAGGTTCTCCTTTGTTAGTTTTTTCTGAGTGTGCCGGAGAGCAACCTTCAGGGCAGGCCAGCCTCCATGTCAGCCGAGAAGAGAGCTATCCGCCCTGGGATCAGAGGCCACGCAGCCACAAGAGGCCAGGCTGGGGCAGGAGGGGACCATGGCAAGGCCCACACCAAAGCCACCCCTCCTTAGTCATGCCATCCAGAAGCTTTATTTTATTTTATTTTATTTTATTTTACATTTCAGGATATTACGAGGGTACAAACATTTTGGTTACATTTTATGACTTTGCCTCACCCAAGCGAGGATTAGAGGCTTGCCCTTTCCTACCTACAATGTTCACCGCATCCATTAGTTATTTATTTTAGTGCTTTTCTTTCCAAGATCTCTAAGTTCTCCTTGATATCTCATTCAACCGTTCAGAGTACGGAGTGTCATCTTCAGACTTCGTGCAGGTGTTTCCTGGAAACCACTGGGTCCCACTGGCCATTATCAAAATGTGCCTAGCCACACTTGGCCTCCTGCAAACATTAATACATCTGTGTGCTGCGAATGACCCTGCAAAGTGGCCTGGTAGCCTTAGTCCACAACTAAGCTTGCATCTGCCTGTGTTTCTTCTGTTGTCCACTTTGATTTTTACCCTTGAGTCCCACTATCTGATAACATGATGATGGTCTACTTGCTGCAAATGGGTCGTATAAAGCACCTGCTGGTTGCCCAGCCACCTGTGAAGAAAACATCCAACAATTCAAGCACAGTTGAATTCCAGCTCGTTTGTAATGGTCTTTTGCATTTTAAAGTAAGGAAAGTTTACTGTTAAAAAAAGAAAGAAGGAAAAAGAAACTTGAGAGCAAGGAAGAGACATAATTTATCCCAAAAATATTCCTGTGGGAATCCTGAGCTGAAAATAATCAGTGAGGATCGATAAGCCACCTTCAGGTGAGCAGAGTCACTGTTCTCTGAGCATCTCCCCCAGTTCATGGTTAGAAAGCCCCTGCTTTCTGCCAGGCATTGTGCCAGGCTCAGGAGGGCCAAGGCCGAAGACAGCATGGTCCCCACCGGCCCACAGCACACGGGAAGATGTGGAGGCACAATCACACTGGAGTGTGCTAAGCCTCAGAAGAACCAAAGATGCCACCACCCTCGTCCTCAGGGAGCAGGGCTCCCTGTTTAAAGCTCCAGCCCAGGCGCGGACAAAAGTCCTGCCTTTGGTCTCCTTTGGCACAGCTGAAACGAGGCGTGCAAAACAAAGCAGAGCCCTTCGTGAGAACACACGCGAAGTAGAGACAGAGAATGCAGGGAATGTGAAACAGGCCAGGACTCACAGGAGCGGAATTGTGCTGGGAGGACTCCTGGTCCCGTTCGGCATCAGATCCCAGAGGGATGCGTCATCCACCTCTGGTCCCAAAGAGCAGCTTCAGCTTCCCAGCACGCTGCCGGGCCCATTCTTTCCTAGCTGCCTCCTGACTGAGCAGGGGGCACCGTTTCTATACCAGAGAACTTCACGGATTGAGTCCATATCACATCCTGGGCCAGGTCCTGCCTCTTCTAGGTCTAGGTGGTAGGATTCCCATTCTTTTGACATTTACCGTTGTACACCGAAATGGGCTCAAATGACTCATTTCTGCACTTATGCTCCCCTCTTCAGACTGGGGTATGTGGGAATATTAGAGCCTTGGGGGCGGAATCAGAAACAAACATAGGGCCAGGTGCCTGACTCATGCCTGTAATCAATCCTAGCACTCTGGGAGGCCAAGGCGGGACGATTGCCTGAGGCCAGGAGTTCAAGACTAGCCTGAGCAAGGATGAGACCTCATCTCTGCAAAAAAAAATAAAAACATTAGCCAGGTGTGGTGGCACATATCTGTAGTCCCAGCTACTCAGGAGGCTGAGGCAGGAGGATCACTTGAGCCCAAGAGTTTGAGGTTGCAGTGAGCTATGATGAGGCCACTGCACTCTAGCCAGGGCAACAGAGTAAAACTCCCCACCACTACCACTAAAATAAGAAAGGAAGAAAGGAAAGGAAGGAAGACAGGGAAATTCTCCAGAGAGGGCCCTTCAGGAAGGGCCATGCAGCAGGAGAGGCCCGGGGCTGGCTTCTGGTTCACTCCTTCTCCATTTTAGAAATTACCAAAAAGCTTATGGTTCAGAGAGAATAGGTTCTTTCTTTTAGGAGCCAGCGTCGTCTGGTAGGAAGACTTGCTTTCAAATGTGTTCTGTTCCCACATTTCCTCACCAGATGGCTATTTGGCACTTACTGTACCACAGGCACTTGTGCATCAACTGGTTGACCAAACCTGAGGGCAGGTTCTGTGCTGCCTCCCTTCTCTGCACCCCAGCCCGGCCCGGCGCAGCAGCCCTCAGGAAGTAGCCTGACTGTGTGCGCTCTGTCGCTTTGTGGATGACACTGTGTGCAACAGCTCCCTTCACTAACTGTCACACTCGGGGTTTGGAGAGGTCTTTGAATCACGGGCAGCGTGGTTCCGGAGGTGTTTTCAATTTAGCCTGGTCGGGTCATTTCCTCTTTAGGTGCTGGCTCCTGACAGTCATCGGGGTTGAGATTAATAGCTGAAGTGGGAACAAAAAATGAGCCAAACTGGGGTTTCTTGAGGTGACTTATTCCAGCTAACTATGTCAGTTGTTTGTTCATTCTAAAAATACTGCTAGAAGGATGGGGGAGTATTCCAGATTGTTGACACTTTGACTGAAATGAGAAGCAAAATGTAACTGATACGGGATCTCACAGGAGTTCCTGCCTGTCAGAGAGAGGAGGCAGGATTAGGACACCAAGAGGCACAGCCAAGTCACAGGAGACAGCCGCAGATCCGTCCCCGGCACCGTCACTCACGCACAGCCTCCCAGTCGAGGATGGCTCTGAAGAACGAGGCATCTCCTCCTAACACCTTGACCCCGAGAATCTTTGTTTTGCCAAATTAGCAAGGTCTGGATCTTCCCAGGACAGCAGCTCTGGGAGTGTGGGCTGGGACGACGCAGGCCCTCAATCACGCTGACCAGGGAGACCAGAGTGGCAGAGAGGCTGGACGAGGGCCCCACACGTGCCACATCTCCTTCTCTAGCAACCATGGTAGTTAAAAGTGGTCAAGTTTCTAGAACTTCCTTGGTGGTTAAATAACTCCCAGACAGAAGTTTCCCAATGAGCCACCAGGGCCAGTTACTCACCAGGGCTTTATTCTCAGAGAAGATGCATTTATGAGGAGAGCTGTGCTCTTCATACCCCCCTTTGGTGGCTGTGTTGGCAGACTGACCGGGGGTTGGCAGGTGGTCTGGGTTTTGTAATGGAAACCGCGTACTCAGATTTGATCCATGAAAAGCTTATTGATAGAGGTTTCCAGCTGGCGGCCTGTAAGCTGACATCCACTAACAGAGTTCTGTTAGGCCAGTGCACATTTCAAAAATGTTTGAATTTGATCATCTTTTGGGTAGGCCGGCACAGTTCCAAACATTCGTTGATGTCTTGAACCCAGCTCATGTTTACTTGTATGTTTTGGAAGACATTTATGAGTTTTCAGTTCCTGAGGAGGACGCAGGATGGTAGAGGGGTGATTACTCAGTGCTCTGCAGACGCAAGGAGGGACCGTCTTTCTGGGTGACAGTGTGAATAGTACCCCTTTGGTTGGTACACTGTGACCACCGTGGCTCCCTCCCTGGAGATACACGGAGGACCTGGACAGGGTTAGAGCACAGCCTTCCAAAAGCGATCAGGGAGTCCCTCAGAAGGAAGGGAAGCATTCTGTTCAAGACACAGGCAGGAGTGTCCCTCATTTGTGGGCCTAATGTGATGATTGTTCAGAATTCCCACTGATTTAAGAACAAAATGTATCCTGCATGTTCCCAAAATTCTTCTTGGAATGAAATAAACACAGAATTTCCTAAGTGCAGGGGCTATGGAAGTCTTTCCATTTAAAATCAGACCATGAAAGGTTAGGATGGAGAGTTATGAACCAGAGTGGTGCTTCTTGAACTTAAATTTGCACGTGAATCACCTGGGAGTCTGATTACATGCAGATTCCGCCTCCCCGGGTCTAGGGTGAAAGCAGAATATGGAGATTCTGTGTTTCACAAGCTCCCAGGGGATTCTGAGGCTGCCCGCTACGGACCACACTCTGAGCAGCAAGCGTTATAGGGCCTCTCAAGGCCTTTTCCAGCTTTGGGTTAACTGGGAAAAATCTATATTTTTTTCTAATTAACCAATGAATAGCATGTCAATACAACAATTAGGTAAGCCAGATGACCCATGAAATTGTATATTTCCTGTGTAACAGTTGAATAATTAGATCATTCATTCAGGTGACATTTATTGAATATTTGCAATTAGTGAGGCCCCAAGCAGTATTTGATATCTAGTGGGAACCGTGACATGAACTGGTTCTACACCTTCTCATCCCTTCCAGCTGTTGTCAGAGGGGCCCCAACGCAATTTGAGGTCTCTCAGGCCCAGGACCTGCACAGCTGTAAACCCAGCATCATTGGCTCACCTGGTAGGGGTCAGGTCCCATTGAGCTGTGTCAGGCCAGGCAGCTCACAGGCCAGCCCAGTATTGATTTTCAGTGACAGTGACACAGCCCAGGACCAGAGGCTGTTTTTTCGCAGAAATACATCATCATCTTCTGAGACCGGGCTGTTTTGAAAACCCAGCCAGGAGAGCAGTGGCTCCAAGACATGGTGGGCCATCCGACATGTTGGTGACAGTGAATTGAGATCGATTCCTTCAAGCCACACTGGATCCTGAAAGAAGCCCCTCGTTCCCCTCCAAGGGGTGGGCCAGGTGTATTTGGTGACATGCCTCTCTTTGAGCAGTGCTGGGCTGCACGTGGCCTGCTTCTCTTTTTCGTTCAGACACTCTGTTCCCAGCTGACTGTTCTGGCTTCACGTTCCCATCCCTCTTCTAGTCACCACATGCTTTTGGCACATCTCTTCTGACTTCTCTGGTCTCATCTGCCAGCTGCCAAACCGTCTTCTCAAGTTAACGTTTCATTCCAACATACTTGCCCCCTGCCCACCTCTGCTTGATCTGTCATCTCTCTTACCTGGTGACAGACGCTTACTTTGCTTCTGGTATTTGACAGCCAGCCCCACTCCGGCTCCCATCTGGGCAGACTCCCTGGTGGCAGCGAGAGCTGGGGAAGGTATTCAGGGCCCCCATGGCCATTGACCCACTTGAGCAGATCCCACGTGCTTTTCTGCTCAGCTGTTTTGCGTCCCTGCCTACAATTAGTAGATAAACAAAGAGCAGGTCCCTGGCATGCAGAGCCCAGGAGCTCACAGAGGCAGATCAGCACAGTATACCAAATGTTCAAAGTTCCCTTGGTTTTACTTGTAAATCAGTTGCCATGAATGCAGCATTCACAGATCGTCTAATTAGTGAGGGTTTTGTGTGTCGATATGCGTGTTTCTTCCTTGGTGCACTTAACAAGTGCATTTTTTTATTATACCATAATTGCCAAATAACATGGGAGGGAATTGTGACTTTAATATTTCTCTAAAATTTTCTAATTTATTTTCATTGAGAGTTCTTCATCAGAAAATTTTGTGAGGCACATTGAAGTTTGGAATTTAGATATATTCATCCTTTTAGCTTTATCTTGGGCCTCAGCCTGAGTCTGGAGTCCAGGACTCATTCGGGTGGGGCCCAGGATAAAGCTAAACTAGGGAGAAGTACTAGAGGTGAAGGTCCAGTGATTGGGGCCGTTCCCAGGGAGTCTTTAAAAATTCCAAAAATATGGTAAAATAATATTTCTATTAGTTTTAATGAAAAGTAAAACTTTGATTAACTGGGTCCTTCAAATAAACTAGAATTTTATATGCACCAGACTTTTGGGTGAAAGGCAAATCACAGAACACACACACACACAAATATGATCATCCTTTTAGAATTAAGTATGATACATTTCAGGAGCTATACCCCAGGAGCCCAAGCGCCTGCTCTCCTACAGCCCTTTTCAAGTTTCAGGGCTGTAGTCTGGCCATGAACTAGAACCCCTGCCTCATATCGGTGGTCAGGTCTCTTCTTCCTACTGGCCCATAGTTCTTTAAGGTTAAGGGACTATATTTCATTCCACTGTGTATTCCACACAGCCTCTGACACAGACCTCTGCACATTTCAAATACTTAAATATTTGGCAATGGATTAGAAAATGCTATGCATCTTCATTAGTGTCAGTGGTATAGTTAGATTTTAAATCATGCTTTCTTGTTCAGTGCTTTGGTGTCAGATGGATTTGGGTTTAAATTTCTGTTCTACCAATCACTAGTGGTATGAACTTGGCAAATTACTTAACTCTCAAGCTAATTTGCAGGGTTGTCGTAAGAATCTGTGATTAAATATTTAAAGTGTCTAGGAGCTGCTGTTATTGCCATTATTATTTTGTCTTAAAAACAGAAGTTTCCTGGCTTATAGTTTATTATTCCACAGTTGTGAGCTTTTGTGTTTTTTGTAATCGCATTTCCATTTAGAGGGTTGAGCTCCCATTATTTAAGTCTGGCTTCAGTGAGGGGTTGCTGTTTGACCCACATCTTGAATGATGAGTAGGTCCTTAAAAGGCAGAAATGGATGGAAAAGGCATTCCCAACAGAGGGAACAGCATGTGCAAAGACCCAGAGGCATGAGGAAGAGTGACATATGAGGGCAGTTGACCGTGGTTCAAGGTGGGTGTACATGATGGGCTCTGGACAAACCCTTCTGTGGCTGAACGTGTGAGCAGGAACCAGATCTGAAGGCACAGTATGAGATGCAAGATCTGGGTTCTCAGTAATGGAGTCAGTTCTTATTTTCTTCATTAACTTTTTAACGCGTCTCTGAATAAAAGTTTTGTTTTTTTGAGACAGTGTCTCTCTCTGTCATCCCAGCTAGAGTGCAGTGGCGTCATCATAGCTCACTACATCCTCAAACTCCTAGACTCAAATGATCCTCCTGCCTCAGCCTCCTGAGTAGCTGGGACTATAGGTACATGCCACCGTTTCCAGCTAATTTTTCTGTTCATTGTAGATACAGGGTCTCACTCTTGCTCAGGCTGGTCTCAAACTCCTGGCCTTAAAATGGTCCTCCTGCCTCAGCCTCCCAGAGTGCTAGGATTATAGGCGTGAACTACCGCGCCCAGCCCAAAATATTTCTTTTTTAAATATTAGGTTCATGAACTTTGAGCGAGGTGTAGGGGATGGAAACAGACCATTTGCCCAACATGTAATGTCTTACTATCCTTGGAGAGACATCTTACTTAATTCACATTTGGCCTTGGGGATGTGGCTGGTGCACGGTCTCACCTGGCCTCTCCTCTGCACTCCTCGTCAGGTTGACAGTTAGACGTATTGAAACGTATTAAATGCTGGTTTCTCCCAAGTTTTTTTGTAACTTCTTTTTTGCCTCAGGGTTTCCTCAGCAGATTGAATGTATAATATCTTTGGACATCAGCCGCAGCAAATTAATGCTAATCACTGTTTGTGTGCTCTTCCTTGCTGTGCTAATGCGACATACACCCAGCCAGATGTTTTTGAACAGTGTTGAAATGTGTGAGCAGGGTTCAGCAAATACGACGACAAGTGTCACTTGTTCTGTTTTCAGTATTGTTTTCCGCCTCATAGACAAGCTGAGATCTTGGGCAATGCGGGGAAGGCACCTTCTGTTTCTGCTTTTACGTGTGCATTCCAGAGCATGTCAGCATCAGGTGGGACAGGAGTTTCTGCCCATTGTACTGGCTGTACCTGCGCCGGGGCTGCCAGGCTGTGCCTTCTCCCTGCTGTGTCCTCAGCTCCTTTTCTGTGCCAGGCTCTCTCATGCTGTTCCTCTTGCTTCCCTTCAAAGTGCCTTTTCCGTCATTTTCCATCATGTGTGCTCAGCCGTTCCACCATTGTTCTTCCTGTCTGGTTCTCTTAAATCCAGCCCACACCTTTTCAACTCCGTGTCCTGAGTCAAGTGTTTGAAAGCTGTTATTTTATGTTAATTAGAAGTTCTTTTTCCAGCCAAGAAGCCTTGCACAGAACTGTTCCCCCAAGCCAAGGCTTAGAGACGCACTCTGGCACTCTCTCCTCTGGGTGCAGTTAAAGGAACCGTGGCTAATTGCTGTTAGCGCCACCCCACTGCCTGCTGTGCAGGGAAACCATCCCACCACCTCCATGGCCCTTCCTGGGGCGGGCAGGCTCTGAGGGGAGTTCTCGGTGTGCCCCCTAGAGAGCTTTAGTGCACACAGCAGCTGCATGGCACCCGAGACTCCCCACGATTCTAGGGTCTCCCCCAGCCAAGATTGCCTGGCAACCACCCCTCATCCAGGAGAGTTTCTGGGCCTCCAAATAGGTCTCCACCAGGTGCTGACAGGTGACCATTTGTAACACATCACCTGGTTGACCCAAGTTGGGTGGGAGATGCTGGTGGAAAACTACTCCCACCACATTCTGGACTCGGGACGACTTCAGCAGGAGTCAGCTTCTGGTTTCTTTAAAAACCCCCTGAGACACCCTGAGTGGCGTCATCCCGTGTAGGCAGACCTGGTCAGGCTGCAAGGGAATTTCCACATCTTGAGATGTTTTTGAGCAGAAGCCAAGCCCTCTGGTCACATCTGGTCTCACCCTTTATGCCCACCTCCTTGTAGTTCAGGGACTGCATCCCTCCCATTACCTGGCCTATCGCCCCATCATCCCAGCCTTCTACAAGCCCAGGCTGGGGGAGGCTGCAGCCTGACTCCAGGGGGGACACCAGCACCCCCTTGGTCTTCCTTTGTTCCATTTGGAGGGAGTGCTTGGTGCTAACCCATTCTTGAGCTTGAGCAGCGACAGGTTAGGACCACTCTTGTTCCATCTCTCACAGAGGAAGAAGAGACTTTGCTCCTCTGGGGTACCTTCGAGTGAGGACATTACATCATGCATGGTTGAGGAATTCTCCTGTGTGTCTAACTTAAATCACTGGAAACACATTTCTTTATCTTCATGGTTTATAGAAGGAGTAGTCAGTAAGCAAATGCTGATTAAGGCCCAGTGAGCTCAGAGCACAATTCTAGGCACTGTGGAGGTGAGGCCAGAGTGAGAGAGAGAGAGGTCAGGGTTCTTATACTCAAGAAGAAAATCACATCCAGAAAACAACCAAAGGGCCCTCTTACAAAGCCTCAGTTTCCTTACTATTGAAGAGTAATGGACACTACCTGCCAACACGGCTTATCACAGAGACGACACGAGAGTGTGTAAAGTGCCAAACACGGGCTTGGCACATGGGAGACCCTTAGTAAACAGGAGCTCCTTCCTCTCGTTTCCTTCTTTTTATTATTATTAACAATAAACACCAGCTAGTGCGGTGTATGTTGTGTAGAGAAGATAAAGGTATAAAAGTGGTACCGATGGAAGACTTATTTGATGAGATGGGGTCGTACCTGGATTTGGGAAGAATTAAAGAGATGTGGACTAGCAGAGATTACGGTTGAGGACAGGGCATATATAGTCACAGAGCTGTGAAAGAAACATAGCATGTGGCCAGTGAGTCATATCGAGAGGAGTAAGAAGTCCAGTGGGATGCCTGGCACAGGATGGAATGGTGACATAGGAGTGGCCAGTCGGTGGAGCGCCTCAAAGGACCACACACGGAATTGTGACTTATTATTACAGACAGTGAAGAACCATTTTAGTTTCTTGAGCTGGGAATGAAAATGATTTTTGGAGGTCTTTATAATAAGGTTTCTGGGGGCTGGGCAAGTCAGAGGACAGCAAGACCATCAGGAAGGAATTGGGGCTTATGCAGGGACTTTCACTAGGGCAGTGGTGACAAGACCAGGCACCAAGAAAGCTGATGCCTGCAGAGAGACATGAGTAGAATTGGGGAATGGCACAACCCTGGTGGGGGGGCAAGAAAGGTAGAAGGTTCTAAGCTTGGCACTCTGGGTGGAGGGTGAAACAGCTGGTGGTAACGGATCTAGGGGAGAGACACCTTGGCGATTGTGGGGTGAGCTGTGAAGCCCTGGCCTCTAAACAGCAGAGCTGGGGAAGATCTAGGAGCGGAGGTCCTGAGCCGGAGGCCCCTTTCCTTATGGGCCTCTAGTTTAGGCTTTTTGAAACTTACAAGATGATGACTATCATTGTGGAGGGTTCTCTGTAGATATTTATATCAACTGAGTCATATCTCCTGTGTAATTTTGTAAATAAAGATTCACTTTTAGTCAGTTTTTGAGGTTTCACAAATAAATTGGTTTAGTTCTAAAAAGCATGCTTTTAATAAAATCCCTGTGTTCTGAATAAAACTGGCCACTCTCATGCTTTTAACCTGACCACAGATAGTCATGTTGTACTTGCATTTGCCGCAGTGGTGAGACTTATGCAAAGCCACATATTGAGCTAGGAGTTTTGCAGTCCTTGGCCCTGCTGCCATTGCTTCCCTTGGACCACGCATGTGGACATCCCCTTTCTAAAATGTATAGTCGCTTCCAGGTCTGAGCCACCACTTTGTCTTGTTGGGATGGGGACCCTGGCTTGAGCTGTGTTGTTTCCTCCCTTTGTCTCCCCACCGTAGACTGCTGTTTTCCAAAGTGAAGTTGGAGTCACTCTGCCGGGGCCCAGACGAGGCGCTCCTCACTTGTAAGCACATGCTGCAAATATGGAAATCCTGCTACAACCTGACCAATCCCAGGTAAGAGGCCAGCAGTGCCTGTTTTGTGTGGTTTTTGCGTGAGTCTTTGCCTGTCGGTGCCATCTCTGATTGGCATTTAGCAGGCATTAACTCTGTCACCCCTGTGTACCTCCAGGTCCCCACAAGTAGCAGACCATAGTGGTGGAGCTTCACACTCCATTTTTAAGGGGCTTTCCTTCGAGCAGCTGATGGAGCCTCCAAATCATGGGTTTCTTTTGCTGTTGTTGCCACGGTGACCCACTAGGCTCAATTCACAATTGATCTTTATCTGATTTCTCTCTACTCGCCATTTTCTGAACTCCTTTGACAAGTCTTAACATCTTTCTGGTAATTTATGTGCAGACTAGTCAATTTTGTATTCCAGATGGGGTTCTTGCAGTAATATCTAAAAGACCCACATAGACAACAGGCCACATCCTACTAAGGAAAGGAGAATCACAGTTGGCATAATAAAGTATAATTTTCCAGAAGTTAAAATCATGACTCATACAAATATAAAATAAACACATGTCAAAGATATTATTTACCTCATTAACTAATGAAGGAACCAGTAAAATGTTAAGACCAGTTGAAAGAAGAATTTGAAAAACAGATATGTATAAGCAGGAATGCTGAAATGAATTTGCAAATAGCTGAAAAAGGAACATCCTATGAGGCAATGAAATGTATTGTTTGGGGTTATCTTTTCTACAGGGTGGAAATCAATTATATCTCTACTAGACATAATTCATTTGCTTTGCTATCAGTTTCCTACAGGTTAACTTCTGCCCCTGCAGAGCTGTAAATTAGCCTGCTGCTCAGTAGGAAGCCAGTCAAGGTGCCCGTCCCTGTAGAGTCAGATCTTCTGGGAAAGTCAACCCCCAGCATTCCACTGACACACCCAATAACCTATTTGCCTGTTTCCAAGTCTTGCACAATTTTTCCTGTTTAGATTACTAAGCGAAGTCGGTAATTTAATGAAAAGAGATCTAACGATTCACGTGAATTCACACAACTGCTCATACACTCAGAGTATCTTTCAAGTCCGTAGCAAGGTGTACAGGCAGCCCATGTTATGCTCTTAAGAGTCAGGAGCCTAAAATTGTGTAACTCAATCATAAACGAGTACTAAGTGTGAGGCAGGTACAGGGCTGGTGGCCGTGGTCTGCAGAAACCAGCAGGGAGGGAAGGTGGGACGGGCATTGTGGAGGCAGCAGGACAGAAATGGGGTTCCATGTGAGATTTTGTTTTGCAAAAGTTTCTGTAGTTAATAAAAAGTGTTCGAAGGCAGGTGGTCCCTGTTAAGGGGATGGGCCTCCTGTGAACTGACAGGCAGACCTGTGACCCCAGGCCCTGTGGGGAGTGCAGCTAGAAGCAGGAGAGGTCACCTGGAAAGCCGCCTGCTGTCCCACCCGTCCCCTGCCCCGCCCTGAAGGCAGCCATAGGCCCCCTGAGTGGCAAGATGTAAGGAGAGGCCCCTTCCTAACCACTGCCTATGGCATGGCGCTGTGCTGCCGAGAGCGCCCGCCTTTCTCTTGATGAAAGGCAATCATGAAACCAGCCTCTTCCCTTTTGTGGTTATGTTCTGAAAATAAAGATCATTCTAACTTTTTAAAAAATTCTACTTTTCTAAATTTGTAAGCAAAAGTAGAAAATGTCCATATTTATATCCCCCAAAAGCCCCGACTCCTGGCCTATGAGAAGCTTGGGGATTTGAGGGAGACTTTTCCCCACGACCCGGCGAGCAGGAGGTGCTGCCCGAGCGGCTGCTCCAGTACCGGAGCACACTCCTGTGCCTCTACCCCCTTTAGAAACGAAAGGATAAATCCATCAGCCTGCATGTTGCCAATTTTCTCTCAGCTCTCCACACCTCTCCCACCTCCCCACATTTCCTCCCACTTAGCAACCAAGAATATTGAATGTGAGGGGAAAAAAATAGCAGAATTGGAAAGCTTTTTAAAAATACTTAACCAAATGCCTGGGCTGTGTCCATACTTCCTCCGTTTCCTGAAGGATCTTTCAGGGCTGAGCAGGGAGGAACCCTGGCTCCAGGCAGAGTCTGGGTCGGGGTGGGGGTGGGGATGGGTGGACAAGGCCCCATGGGTCGCTGAAAACTGCTCCCTCCACTACCCCTGAAACCTTGAGAGAGGGGTGGTGAATTGAGCAGCCCCTCATTAAGGAGTTTCCTGTTGGGCTTTTTTTTAACTTTATTTTCTCTGGGATATAAATAAATGTTTCTCCTGCAGCCCTTACCATTGTGCAAATTTAGACATCCTCCCCAGTCTGCTCGGGTAAGAAGTGACCCTGGCAACAGAATCATGCACAAAGAAGGAAGGGCTGTGTCTTGCCGAGGGACAGCTCATCTCACAACTCTCTAGATCGGAGCCACTGTGGCTCCAGCAGCCTGGAGTCTGCGATCAGGGCATAGGAGGTTTTAGAAGAGGGTAGAGTCATATGAACAAGTGCATGGGAAGCATCCTTTCCTAAAAATAATGTAAAATAAAAACTGAGCAAAGAGCATTTTGGCAGGAAGCAGTTGGTTTCTACCTGTGGTAGGGCTGTGCTGACTTCCTGGCTCAGGGCACCCTTATTTGTGAGCAAGCTCAGTGTGGTGGGCCCTCGCTCCACCTGCCAGTTCCCCAGTCTTCCCCACCCCCTTCCAGACCCACCCGGAGGAAGGCAGAGGAAGACGTGGGCAGTAACAGGGAGTGAGTGGCCAAACTGAGAATAGACCCTAGCTTCATGTTCCCAGCGACTCATTCCCTCTTTTTTATTTTTGCTTAAAGGAAAAATCACACCATGAGCTAGTCACTCTACTGAGCATTAGAAAACTTGCAAATAGTGTTCCACCTGCAGGTGGAGAATGCATCTCTCGCTGTGAGCGGAGTGGTGGGTGGCGTTCTCTCCAGTGCACATTTGGCGACGTCTTCGTCATTTTAGAAGCCTGGATTATATTTCTCTCAGTCTGCAGTTTTGCTGCATGTAGGTTAGAAATCTGTCTCATGTTTTATCTTCTCTGTCTTCATGAAGTATAAAGCTCCCTCAGTTCTTGTGCATATTGACTTGGCCACTGACAACAGTGTGAATTCTGACCCAAATCTTACCAGAAGGTCCCAGCAGGCTCCCTGAGCTGAATCTCACAGCATTTCAGCCAGGGATGGTGGTGACCACATTTATTGAAACTCCTCTGTGCCAGCACTGTACGAGGTTAGGCCACGATGTGTTATCTTTAATCCCTGCCTACCCTTGCAAGATAGCTACTATTACTTCCATTTTATAGAAAATAAAATTGAAACTAAAGGAGGCTAAATAACTTGCCTAAGTTTTCCAATTAAATAGGTAGCAGAGCTGTGATTCAAACCCAGGTCTGTCTAACATCAAAGCTCTCTCCATGACAGCATGCTGCCTCTCTTGAGTTGACAAACAGTTTCCTTTCTTTTTCTTTTTTTTATTGTTAACCACTTCTTTCCCTCCTCCTATCACTGCCACTTGAGCCATCTCCATCGTGTAGCCCTGAGTTGACATCTCCAAGTGATTTGAAGAAGTCCTGTTTCCATAATTACCAACATATAGTATTTAAAGTTAACACACACACACACACACACACACACACACACACACACACAATTTTCTTTGCTCTAACCTCAGTGGGAAGTTGGGGATCCCATTTCATACTAACAGTTGCCAGCATTTTGGTGGAGCTTTTCTTTTTAGAGAATGCTCTTATTTCATCTTCAAGCAGCTCCATAAAATGGGCAAAGGCTGTGTGATATCATACTCATTTTACTGATGAGAATTGAGGCTCAGGAATATTGGGAATTTGCTTTGATTCTTACAATCCAGGCCTAAGAGGCCTGGAGAAAACCAGGACTTCCTCTCCCACCTGCCCCTTCTCTGGTTTCCTATCCAAGCCCTACTCTTGGATCCAATATTTATTGTGTGCCAGGCATTATTCCAGGAGCTGGGAAAAGAACTTCAGGGTTCTGACTTCTAGTCCACACCACAACCACCTCTTGTGTTTAACTCTGTGTAGCTGTGGAAGATAGAGGATTTCCCAGAGAAGCTTCCAATTTCCAGTATAACTTTAACTGTCAGTATAGTTTACTCTGAATTTTCAGTCCTAATGGGGAACAGAAATTCCCTGGGTGTGTGTATCTACCCATGTGGACATCTCCAGCTTATATACTATGGATTTTGGGTTCCTTCCAATTTCCTCTCCCTCTGCTAACACCACTGACCAGGAATGGTTTTCTCTCCCTTCCTGCCATCCTCCTTTGGAGGTGCCCCTGGCAGCCCATGGGCCAGGCAGAGAGGACGGGAGGCTGTGAGAAGGGAATGGTGGTCCATAGGACATGCTCAAGCAGACAGTGTCCCAGAGGGAGAGAGGAAGGTGGCTTTCCAGCTTGCGTGAGATAGACTGACCAGAGCGAGAAGTTAAGGAGAGTCAAGTTTGGTCAAAGCCTCCCCTTGCCCCTTCTCCTACATTCTCTGGGTCATAGCAAAGGCAAATCTCAATTGGTTAAGACTCTGCACTACGTAAATGAAGAACTAGAAATTGCTTAAAGCATCCAGTGAAATCTCAGTCAGTCATTGAATACCTAATTATTTTTATATAGAAAATATTCAGTATGGAAACAAAAGCTTCTCCATTTTGAATGGTCATTGTTGCTTATACACTATTTTCAAAAGGAACTATGGAAGACAAACTAAGGAATGTAACTGAGTGTAGGTTCTCAGCTGGTGGAGGGGAAATGGATGCCTTGCTGTTATCTGTGGTGAGGTTCACAAATTAAGATTATATTTTTAGTTGGGGTTTCTAACATTTAGAGTAGGAGATCCTTAACTCAGCTTCCCTCTGCCTCCCACAGTTGCACCAGAAGTCTAGGGATGAACTGTCTTCAGGAACTGGCTGGCCATATTAACCCCAGATGCATGTTTGTAGGTATATGCATTTATAGACACCTGGCATGTGCTTAGAAGTGATCGCTCTTCAGAATGCTCCGTCCACAAGGCCTCATTTCATCTACACAATTCTATATAGGAAGACCACCCTTGTCTTCCTCTGGCCGGGAACTCCCCGAGGCACAGGAAAAGAGGCCTTGCCCAAAGTGACCTACTCATTAGTGACAGATGTAGGATGAGAACCGAGACCCCCCCAGCTGGGTTCCAGGGCCCCAGTTTCTGGGTCCTTCCCAAAGCATTACACATGGCAGCCAACCTGTGCTCTGCAATTGGCCAGATGGGAAGCCTAGAGGATAATGGCTGAAACAAACCTCAGATTTGGTCCATAAAAACCCAGTCATATCCTTCCTTTGCAATGCCAGCACCTCATCATGCATCCTGGAACCCCCAAGGTGATAAAAAATATGTCATCAGCTCACCACATTTGAGACAAAGTCTTCTGAAAAACTTGTAAGTGGAGAGCCATTGCAGTGTTCAGATAATTAACCCCTTTTAATATTTAGGTTAAAAATACTACGGGTACAGACCAACGCTAGAAGTATTCAGTCAGTATCATGATTAATGAAAAGTTGCATGTACTTTTATGTTGTATTCTGCTCAGGGACATTTATTGTTTCTGAGTCATGGAAATAATCAAAAGAACAGTTTCCAAAAAACATGTATAGGATGATGTAATAAGTATAGGCTGACAAATAGTCTGTCTTGAAGGAAATTTCCTTCTGTTTCCTGCGGATTTCTTTAACTACATCACTGGATGTGGAAATTGCAGCCTGTAAATGGTATTAAGTTTCATACCAAATCTTGTTTGTACTGCTTTTAGCAACAGCTGCATAGAGGAAGGAAATTGTGTCCCTTTATTGTAGAATTTGAACTTCTTAACAACAACAACAAAATCACTCTTAGAGGCCCCAGATTGGGGGAAAAAAAAAAATAGATTCAAAGAAAAGCATTGAAGTTTCATTCAAATGTCAGGACACAGATAGGATTCTTTGTGGAGGTGCTTTGATAGGATGTCATGACAGAGGGGAAAAAGCAATAGTGTTTACTTACAAGCATCTTAGAATTTAAAGAAAAACCAAAAACCTATAAGATCCCTTAACTGTGTCATTCCCGGTTAAGCCTGCTGTGCTCCCCCACGTGACACTGCCAAACGAATGGTGCCAGCCTGATTTGTAGGCGTGAGCTGGAGAGGGGGGTTTGGTAAAGAGACTGGCAGTGCAGGAAGCTGATAGGAGTAGCGGGCTGGAGCCGGCCACCCAGACCCTGCTGTGTTCTCTCCCAGTCCCTTCCCGTCCCCGTCAGCCTGCAGCTCCAGCTCTGCTGGGATCACCTCACACCTCCTTATTCCCATCTATTAAAGAAGAATGTTAACCATGCAGTTTAGCCCAAAGGCTTGTTCTAGGGACCCAAATGAGGCCATAACTGCGATTGCCCTCAGAAAAATGGGCCAGGAGTCCTTCATTCTGGCAGCTGTATCTTAGAACCATCTGTGGAGGTTGGAAAAGTGTTGCCTGCCTCAGGAGTTCTGATTTATTTGGTCTGGAATGGGCCCTAGGTGTCAGTGTTTTTTAGAATGCCCTGGGTGATTTTCTTGTGCAAGGAGGGTTTGGAAGCGCTGGTGTGGAACGTTCACAGAGACAAGTCTTTAGGGATTGTGTGTTCACGGACTCGACTTCTAAGACTTCACAGCTCAGGATGCCAATCAGTTTCCCCCTGTAAGGCATATGGAGAACCTGGTTTGAAATTTCCATTTTTGTATCTTATGATGACACAAAAGAGGCTAAAATTAGCAAGGCTCTGTGGTTGCGGTTTAGGCTGTGTCTGTGATGCTGCATGCTGCAAGGAATCGCAGCCCAGGCTGAGCCGGGAAGCAGGGGGCCTCCTGCATGTGTGCAAAGACGCTGAAGAACGTCAAAAACACACAAAAGGTGTTCGTTGCGTTTCAGGATTCTCTATCGGATGATTCTGTCTCCTTCCCTCTTCCCACCTTTCAAATGACTGACATTTGTAGCTGTGTTTTGCAGTGATTCTGGACGTGGGAGCAGCCTCTTAGATAGAACCATTGCTGACAGACGACAGCTTAATACAATTACTTTGCCAGACTTCAGCGATCCTGAGACAGGTGAGAATAAAAAGCCAGAGGGGACGAAATGGTGTCACAAGATTATGGGGCCTGGCCCTGAGTGATGTGGGATGAGACTGGGGGGCTGGGGTTGGAAAAATTCCTCACACAAATAGGTTCAACCCTCAACTGAGGTACATTTTCTCTAGTATCTTTTTCAAGTGTTCACAGTGGTGGCAGTAATGTCATTGCCCAGCACAATGCTTTGAAATCTATTTTTCCCCTTGCTCTTAGAGCTTAAAATGTGAAACTGAAATTAGGTGGTTTCCATCCCCATCAGTTTTCCCTTCTGCTTCCTTGTTTCTCCTCCTCTCTCTGGCTTTCAGACCTTGCTGAAATCAAGGTTTTGATTTCTAAGCAGTTGCACGTATAAACACACGTACACCCAGCAAAAAGACCCTGTAGGGTGGCAGGTGGGTTATGAGTTTCTAATTCCACTGCCCCATGTGGAAGCCTGTAGCACTTACTGCCTCTGAGCAAAAATGTCGTTTGTGTGTTCCCACGTTTGCCTGAGCACAGGGAGTGCACCTCTGTAATCCCCACAACTCCAAACAGTAAGTCCAGCAGTAATGCAGGTCGAGTTTCCCTTATCCAAAATGCTTGGGACCAGAAGTGTTTTGGATTTCAGATTATTTCAGATTTTGAAATATTCGCGTATACGTAATGAGATACCTTGGGCATGGGACTCAAGTCTAAACAAGAAATTCATTTGTTTCGTACACATAGCCTGAAGGTAATTTTATACAACATTTTTGTTGTTGTTGTTTGTTTGGTTTTTTTTGATACAGAGTCTCGCTTTGCTGCCCGGGCTAGAGTGAGTGCCGTGGCGTCAGCCTAGCTCACAGCAACCTCAAACTCCTAGGCTCAAGCGATCCTTCTGCCTCAGCCTCCCAAGTAGCTGGGACTACGGGCACGCGCCACCATGCCCGGCTAATTTTTTATATATATATATACACACATATATATATATATATATATTTTTTTTTTTAGTTGTCCAGCTAATTTCTTTATATTTTTTAGTAGAGACTAAAGGGGTCTCACTCTTGCTCAGGCTGGTCTCGAACTCCTGAGCTCTGATGATCCGCCCGCCTCAGCCTCCCAGAGTGCTAGGATTACAGGCGTGAGCCACTGCGCCCCGCCTATTTTATACAATGTTTTGAATAATTTTGTGCATGCAACAAAGTTTTGGCTGCATTTTGACCATGACCTTTTCCATGAGGTCAGATGTGGAATTTTCCACTGGTGGCGTCATGTCAGGGCTTAAAAACATTTGGATTTTGGAGCATTTCGAATTTTAGATTTTCAAATTAGGGAGGCTTAACCCATACTGACTCACTGTTCAGTGGCAATCTGGGGACTCCACAGACCCACAGAACATAATGAAATTCACTCTGCTTTGAGCCTCAAAGGTAGTTCTAGAGCATCGAGCCTGCTTCTGTTGCTTCTCCCCCGCCTGCAGGGGACCCATGTAAGGCTTAATCTCTCCCTGGGTATGCCTGGTCTTTTATGGGCTGGCTTCATGAAAGGAGCCACAGGGTCTTTTCCTGTCCTTGTGTCACATCCCAGCTCCTGACAGAACTTCCAAAGCAAGCCAGAGAGCAGCCGTGAGTCATGCCGGTGCTCATCCCCTGGAAAACCTATCCCCAGGTGGGATGGGAGGGGTAGGCCCTCTGGGAGCCAGGTGTGTGCTCTGCCCAAGCCCGCCCTCACAGCTGCCTGCAAGACTGTATTTCTGCACTAGGCTCCTTATACTAAATTTAAAGTTAGCTTGAGAAGTCTGATCCAAGGGCTCTGGGGCTCCCAGGTCAAAGGACTGTTGGGCATTGGAAGCGGCACGAATTGTAAGTTAGTGCGGTTTAACCTGGCTTGCAGCCACTGCTCAAAATGCAAACTGACTGAGCCATAGAAAAACTCACCCCCTGAAGTGGCCTGACCCCCCTGGATTGGTCGTCAGTCACTGGTGGGCTTACAGTGCAAACTAGGCAGGGACCCTGGCTGGAATAGCACAGCAGAGTTCTGCCTCTTGGGTCCAGTCCTGCTGGAGGGACCTGTCTAACCCCCGTCATTGTAGGGAAGAGGTCAGGCTGTCAGGATAGCCGCTGCAAGGTGAGACTTGGACACAGGGAGAGAAGAGAAGAAGGTGAAACTCACCAGCAGCAGTTCTGGCTGATTCAGAACAGCTGCTGCAGCTGCCCAGGGCCGTTCTCCCACTTTCCCCCTCCTCAGTGCCCTGAGAGGACAGTCATACTAAATTCAGACCCCCTTTCCTTCCAGCTGGCTTGGACCTTAATTTCCCTGGAGGTCCCAAAACTTTAATGCCACATCACATTGAAAACAGACAGTGACAGAAAATAAATGAGGCCCTTGTTATTGATTCTCCCTTTTGCACGTTGGGACATTTCCCCTAGAGTCCTTAGGAGTCTCCCTCTTCAGGTCAAACCTTCTCAGATGGCACGATGTTTAGGTGAGACATGTCTATGTGGCGCAGTCTGGGGGGTGTCACTGCCCCCAGATCAGGCCTGGCCCCTTCTTTCTCCTCCCCCATCTCCTTAGTGGTATCAGTGCAGCCACTCTCTTGGGAGGGGCACCCACTCACTCGTGGGGAGCCCAGGTGTTTGGAGTCTGGACTGCTGGTTCCTATGCCCTTCCTGAACAATAGAGGGAAACCACAGCCTCCCAGGCACCGGCCAATGACCATTTTGTTGTTGTTGTACTATTCACAGGAATCCTTCCAAGGCTCCTTCCACTGGCCCTGCCCCTAGAGCCACAAAATGTTGGTTTGCACACTATCCATTTAACCAAGAGACCAGGGAATCAGAAACATGGAAGGCCATGTTAGAAGGCCTTGTTTATTGTAGACTATTTCTAAATGAGGGTAAAACATTCTAAAATGACAGTGTAAATCCAAGAGACTTAAAAATTAGGAAGGCTTGCCTAAAACTGGAAAAGATGCCTTCATCTTGATTAATAAAGCCCAATAATTCAAAAGCTAAAGGTAATTCAGAAGTTACCGTTAAGAAGTTTTGTTTCCATACCTGCCCCTCCATCTTCTCTGTCCCTAAAAGTAACCATTTTTATTAGCTTTATTTCACCATTCCAGTGTTTTTTCGTGCAAATAAACATATATATTATTTCCCATGCCCTCTTTTGTAAACAGTCACACATTATGTATGCTGTTGAGCATTTGACATTTTTCACCTCACAGTATATCTGAAGATGCCTGTCTATCCATCCATAGAGAATTTCCTCATTCTTTTTTTTTCTCTTATTTCAGAATATTACGGGGGTAGACACATTTCTTAATCCAAGAAATCCCCATTCTTTTTTACAGCTATGTGGTATTCCATACCCCATGTATTTTTACATTCTGGAGTCTCTTCCATCCAGCATGACCTTAGCCATTTTTCTCCCTTTGCCACAGTTTTCAGTTCATGTGCTGCTGAAGGAGACTGGCTAATTTTGAACATCCACTGCAGCACTGCTTGTCTAGAAGAGCAACTGGGCTACAGAGAAAAAGAGAAAAGGAATTTGTCTGAGGTCAGAATGGTTCCAAAATAAACAGAAGTGCCATGAGATCAGACATGGCCTGGGAGAGCCCAGCCCCGGCAGGTGGCAGCTTATCGATAGCCCTGGTCCGTCCCATGCCCGGTGCTCAAATACTTTTCCAAATCCCCGTTAAAGGGCACAGACATCCAACACGAGCAGAGCACACAGTGCTGGCATCGGGAGGGCACACAGCCAGAGTAACGCTGAGCTTCCACCATCACAGTCGTGCCAGCTCTGGGGCACAGGGCCCAGAATCCCCCACTGTGCAGACAGATTCCTTTGTGAGGCCACAAGTCCTCTCGGATAGGTTTGGTTTTGTTTTTTCCTCAGGACTAAATTTGTTTTCTTTTTCTTTTTAAAAATTTCTATTATGGAAAATTTTCAAGTATACCAGAATAGAGATACAAATATTCCCATTACCTACCACCAAGCTTCAACAATTAATATCTTGTTTCATCTCTCTCTCCTGTCCTACACTTGGCGTTCGTAGAGTATTTTAAGGCAAATCCGTAACGTCATATTTTGCCTATTAAAATTTTAGGATATATGTCTGACAGATAATAGCTTTGAAAATATATAGCTATAAATACCATTATTATACATCCTGGGTCATTATACAGTACATTATACAGGCTTGATGTTCTTGATTTTGGAAGTGGTTGATTAACCAAAATGTGGTTTCCCACAATTTCAGAAATGTGGTTTCTGAAATTGTCCATGTGCAGATCTGTGGAATAACATTAGGAGGAACCCACGTCTGTAAGCTTTGTACTGACCAAATCCACTGCAGCTAACAGAGTGAAATTTTGTTTCATTAAGTGGATGTGTCAAACTAAAAAAGCCCCTCTTACAGAACATGATTTCCCCTCTGATACCACCTCTAGCTTTCCTTGCCCCACCTGGTCATATAAAAGGTCCCAGCGAGTGAGAAAGAGGAATCAGTTGGAGTGGCAGTCTTTACTTTGAAGCTATGAGTCGTTGTCTTTTCTTTGGAATAAGTTGGTAGTTCCTTAAATAGAGGATGAAAAAAAAGTTTTTTCTGCCTTTTGCCTTCAAAGCAGGATGTGGGATAAGGGGATTTATCTTTAATAATTGGTGCGATGTTACCAGATACTTATCCAAAGCAAAATCATTCTTTTAACTCGAAAGTTTGATCCATTTTGTTTGGGCAGATTTCTAATTGCAGCTGTGACCTCCCCATTGCTGCGAGTTGCTCCAGCTGTAAGACATGAAGGCAGCAGTACTAGCTTCCTTTTCAAAGTGCCCATCCAGGGCACCCAACCATACACCACCTCAGAAAGTGGTCTCCATGGTCACAGTGCTGGGACTGTGACGTGACGTATCAGTGCACCTCAGTACACCGCACCTTGGAAAACCTTAGTTTTCAAGTAAGCTGTATATAGTGCTCCTCATAAAAAACAAATCGATGAAAAGTCAAGTCCTAACCCATTCCAATAGAAAAGCAAGTAGTTTCCCCTAGAATATTCTGAGTATCGTAGACTAAAGACGTGTTACTTTTGGTGGATCACACTGCTGAATCTGTGCCCAGGTAAATCTTATTTTTATTCCATGGTATTGTTGCAGACCAATTAAATAACCAGTGGAAAAACAAATTTGTTTTCTTCGAAAAACATTTGTATTCTACTGTCAGTAGAGGAATGATTGTGTATTACATGACCTCATTTTCTTTGCAGCTTATGTGAGTATATTAAAAGCTAGTTTGGTTTTTTTCTTTGTGTTTCTAAATTTTTTTTGCCTTTATCCTTTTTTTTCTCTTTCATTTTTTTAGTGTCAGATTCCTCCTCCTCCTCCTCTTCTCTTTCAAGAACCGAATCTCCTCTCCACCTGTTTGTATCTTCTCATCTTCATCCTCATCCCAAACCCGATACCTTTGTGTGGCCCCCTGCAGCTCATTCGTTCAGTGACACAGGTCCCCACCACCGCCCGGAACCCTCTCTCTGTAAACATGCTTTTTCCTTTCTTGTTAGACCTGCTTCACTTGCCTGTTTTACTTTCTGATAATCTTCCTAACTGATAAGCTGGATAGGAAACTCCATCAAACTTGACAGAGGGAAAAATCTTTGGTAATTTGGAAATCTGAAAGCTGCTTGGGGCAGAAGGAAACCTGGGACTGCAGACATTGCTGCCCAGGTTCCAACCTCCTCTTTGAAAAGTAAAGGAAGCCTGTTCTGAGCAGAACAAATGGAAGCTTTTCTAGAATATTGCTTCTAGTTCTTTGATCCTTCTGTGCTTTCCTGGAGTTGATATAAATCCATAAAAATTAATGCTTTTAAAGAAAAGGCAAACTATGGCATTTTGCAAATAATAATTTAATTCTAAAAACTTACAGTTTTCAATTTAGAAATTAATTCAACCAGTATATAGTAATCGAGGCTGTATTCTAAAGATAATGGCCACGGGCCCTTTAAATATGTGATTCTCGAACTTTACTGTG
This sequence comes from Propithecus coquereli, assembly GCF_000956105.1. Classification (NCBI taxonomy): domain Eukaryota; kingdom Metazoa; phylum Chordata; class Mammalia; order Primates; family Indriidae; genus Propithecus; species Propithecus coquereli. The sequence continues at coordinate 681,293 of NW_012152463.1, forward strand.
TATTAAAATCACAGGGAGAGCTTTTTAAACAGTTGAGCCCCACCCCCCAGAGTTGATGATTCAGTAGGCCTGAGGTGGGGCCCAGGAATCTGGATTTGTAAACTGCCCCCTTATGATTCCAATGCCAGTAGGTTATAGACCACATTTTGCGAAATGGTGCTATAAACTGTTTTCCATTTGCAACAAAGAAAAATGTAGGATTTATGTTATGAAACTGCAGAGAAACTGAACAGTATTTTAGTCTAATCTTGTTTTTAAATGATACAGAAATTTTTAAAATCTGCTTTAGGGAGTTCCAGGACCTGCCGATTAACAACAACAACAACATAAAAGATCCCTGTATTATAATGAAACACTGGTTTGTAAAGTCCTTAAATGGGACCTAAATGTGGATCTCACCAGGACAGCCTATCCTTGTGTTCTTTCACTCATTTATTTAATGTTCACTTTATTGCCAGCACTGCCAGAAAATTTAATCTCTATATCCATGATTTATAAGGGCTCATCCTTGTTCCAAATGCTCAGTTATATGCTGAACAAAAGCTCATAAGGGGAACTGCTGCCAGAAAGAACTACTTTCTCTAATGTGCTCGTCTTTAGGATGGCTAACCCACTGCATTCAACTCACACACACACAAAGCCGGGGCAGAAAGGAGGTTACCATTTAAAATAAACCATTCAAACCAAGAAACACTGTAACCTTACTTACCTGCATATTAAGTGTTCTGAACTTTAATGGCAATCCCAGTTTTATGAAATGGAATATGAAGCCAATGTTTATAAACTGCTTATGTTGTTTTTAATGCACTTCTTAAAATAGACATTTTCTCTTAATACAATGCCTTGGGGCAATTGCCAGCTTCAGTTTTTCCAGAAAAAAATGTTTTTTACATTGACTTTTGCTGCATTTATTATCTTAAAATGGGATCTTACTGTTCTAGAATAACATTGTATGTTCCCAGTGCCCCGTCCACTGTTGTTTGCACAACAAACCTACCTGCCCGTGTTTATCAAGTTGCATCCTGGGAGCCCTGTGTTCCTTTGAAGATAGCAGTCTGGACTCTTCCAGTGAGGCACTTTATATCAGATTAATTAGTAAATTGTTGGGGCAATGAGCCCCCACTGGGCTTTCTGCTGAATATAGTTATGTCCCAAGCAGTGCTCAATTGTTTATTCTTTGTGAAGCTTTCCATCCTCAGGGAGTGCCTAGCCAGGAACCAGGTGTTTTTACTAAGACTGAAGCTCTGAGAATCCCACTCCCACAAAGAAACAACATTTAGAGAGGGGGAAAACATACTGATAAATGTAAAATTTCTTGATTAAAACTATAATTAACTTAAATCCCACCTCTTTCTGTTAGGACAAGCAGATAGCCAGGGCCTGAAGTTTTATGCATTTCTCCCTCCAACCCTTTGACTTCATGGGAATGAAAACTAGCCCAACCCTGCAAACTATTGGAATCATGATGAGGGTTAATGTGTGGAAAGACCTGAAACCTGCTCATTTGATTATTTTTCCCTTCCCTTTGGAATTTCCTGCTTTGGAAACAAAACACATTACACGAATCGGTCAGCTTTCATGTGCTCAGTGAACATTTAAATGGATAGGGGAATGCCCAGTTGGCCTTTCTTTGATTTAAAAAAAAAAAAAAAAAAAAATCATTGTTAGTGGAGAAAATGTGTATCACTCTTGAATGGAAATCTGATTCCAGACAGCCAGACTTAACAGTTGGAAGGTTATTAGAACTCTGTTTGCTTTTTTAGCCTTAATTTTGATTTTCAAATGTTTTGTTTCTTGGTTTTAATTTTTGGTTTGATTTATTGTTCCAAGGCAACTCTCCAGAAGTATACTTTCATGGTTTTCCTTCCCTTTTTTCAGTTAGTAAGTAGCTTACCAATCTATTAACCCTCTGAGGGTCTCCAGAGTCACACTCCCCCGCACCGTGGAATGTGCACTGTGGTTGTCGAGTGTTGGGAATGTTGAGATGATGGACGTCAAGCTGCCGCCTGCTTGCCCACTCTGCCACCTGGAGCCCATCCCCCTGAGATTCTAATGCATCCAGTGCAGCTTGGGTTTATGTACTAAGGAGGCAGTATTGACCTGAGGAGGACTACAAAAGAAGGCATTGCAGGAAAAATGCCCAAGGCAGGGTGTGCAGTGGATAGGTGAGAGCCCTGGTACTGACTGGAGGCGTGAGACACTCGGCCCGCCTAAGGTGGGTCACCTATACGTTGGAGGGAACCGGCTGAATCTTGAAATTCCTTTCCAGTGCAACCATTATTGCTGCATGGAAAAGCAATTTTAATGGTTCATTTTCCTAAAATAAACTAAACAGACATCACAAACCTTAAAGCTATCCCTACCTAAATTTAAAGGAGACTAAGCAATTTCCTGCTTTACGTGGTGTTCTTTTAAGTCATTAGTAAACTACCACATTTTCCAAATGATGTTTTTCAGACCACTGATTATCTTTGGTCAAATATTTTGGGGCAATAATCTATCTCCTTCCTAGAGATTTACAGTTTACGTTAGCACATTAAAGGTTCTGAGAAGTCCTGCAATTTAAAAAATTCAAGACTTTCTTGGCTTTGTTTGACTCAGTCTTCCCAAGCTAATTTAGTCATTTTTTTCACCCTGTGAAGTCAGTGTTTCATAGATTGCATTTTGGGAAATGCTGGTGTCGTGTATGGTGATCCAGCACATGTGAATTATCTGAGCTGTTAGCTTATGGCCAGTAACCCTCTTTCCCACAAGGAGTTGATTTCCCCCTCTGAAATCCAGCTCAGCCTAGACTTGCCTTTATTTCTGGCTTGAAAACAGTCCATAATAGAAAAGAGGCATGTTTGGCATTATCATCACATTAGGTGCTTCATAAAAAAGATTTCATTCACTGCCAGCTTCCTTTCAATACCAAGGGCCAGTTCTGCAGAGGAACCCAGGCAACTCTTTTAATCTCTCTGCGCCTTAGTTTTCCTTATCCGTAAAAATGTAAATTTAATAATTATTCTGTTTACACATGCCTTTATGATTTAGCATTAATTGATCCCAATTTTAAGGCCCGGTCAGGTGGCTGCATGGGACTCGGACAAGCCATTCGGGACTCGATCCACACTGCCCGTCACTCCTGAGACCGGGGTCCCCAGGGAGCCCCCTGCCTGAGTGCCCTAGCAGTTGTCTTTTTGGTGAAAAATGTGTGTTGGTGTTTTATTCTCCCACCCAAGAACATGCTAAAGTCAAAATCGCTGACTTGGGTTCTTGGCTCAGTTTTTCCTATCACTAATTCTGGTGAAATTGCTGCTCTCTTTAGCAGTAAATCACCAGGAGAAGGGACTAAACAGATTAATGAAAGAATACATCTCTAAAATAAAAAAGATTGAGAAATGAAGTCAAGATAGTAATGGGGTTTTTTCCCTCTTTCCATTATGACTAGCATTTTATTATTGACATGGCTTTTTCTAACTTTGAAGAATGTATGTCATGATCAGGAAGTGATT
>NW_012152463.1:688811-689729 GCF_000956105.1 Propithecus coquereli
TGAGACAGTGAAAATTCTAGCTTTTGAGCCATTATTAGGGAAGAAGAGTAGAGCACACAGACACGTATCCAAAAGAGGGGACCACCCTTTTCCAAATTTTGTACAGCGACGTGTCTTTTGATAGTACCTATTCATTCACTGCACAAGCATTTACCTAATACCTAGCACGGGCCTGGCATGGTTAGCCCCTGAAGATACCTAAATGGAGGACACAATTCCCATCTTCTAGAACCACACAGTCTAGTAAGGGAGACAGTTACATCAACTTTAAAACATGCGATCTAGATAGTGATAGTGACACCCGCATGGGACCACCGAGGACCCCAGGGTCTCACTTATTGCCTGGAGAAGTGGAAGGCTCACAGCAGCCTTCCTGTAGGATGTGGCGTTGGAGCTGGATTGCAAGGCTAAGTTTGAGTCCTGGTTTTGCCACCTACTGACTGTATGACTTTAGTAGTTACATAACCTCATTAAATCTCAATTTCATCATCTAAACAATGCAGATAACATTGTTGCCTGCCTCACAGAACTGTTTAAAGACTAAATAATACATGTAAAGTGCTGGTCACCATGCCTGAAACATGGTACGTTCTCTAAAACTGATAACCACCACTGCTGTCATCATCATCATCATCATCATCATCATCATCATCATCATCATCATTTGACAGACCTTATTCATAGTAAAACGTATTATTATGCTAAGAATGCGTTAATTTAGTTGTATATAGATATCACGAAAAGAAGGAATTTTGGCAGTACTTTTGATTAGTTCGTGGACCAGACAAACAAAACAGTTAATCCTAAAAGTAAAATTAACCCCTCATACACCCATGTTCATGCACATGAGGCAGCTGAGTTAATTCTCCAGGGCTGGGGACCAGAGAGCTGCCCAGAATCCCGACAGCGTCACGTGAG
>NW_012152463.1:689799-741621 GCF_000956105.1 Propithecus coquereli
GAGGCTCAGAGAGCAGCAGCTTCCCCCAGGCAGAAGGGCACTTCAGTCCAGAAACAGCCTCATGAATATGCAGCGGGGAGGGTTTAGGTGGAGATGGAAGCTTCTGCCCACTGTAGTCCTCCAGAAGGTACTGTCTCTAGCCCAGAGCCACCGGCGGCGGCTCACTCTGACAGCTGGCATCTTCCTGCATGCTTGCGAGTGGCTTCCCTCCACGCTTTCCGTGTGACCACCTGGCCCCGCCAACACCCGCCAGCAGCATGCTGTGCCGGCCCCCGCATGCCCACTGGTGACGACATACCCCAGTCTCTCCTTGCCTTAGTGGGATCCTTCCCTAAAGCTTTCCCTGGAAAGAGCTTTCCCCCCTTCAGGAGAAGACACATCCTGTCAGGTTTAAACTGTGCTTGATAATCTGTTAAAGATCAGTTGGAAATTGTGATCTCGTCTTGGGGCTGTGGATTTAGCTGTCCTAATCTATTTCTCACTCGGTGAAAGAGGGAAGCGCCTACTAGAATGGTGACCAAAGTGACTTATCAGAGGAACCCACAGCAGGAGGCATCGTGGTCAGTGGAATTGGTGGGACACCAGCAGTTGGCCGTAAAGCTGAGCCCCGCCCCCGCTGCACATGGGGGGACCCACGACCAAGAGGGGAGACGGCAGCTCTCAGGGAAGTGGCAAATGTAGAACGGAGATCTGTGACAGCAGTGTGAGGAGCCCCCCACCCCAAGTCGCCTCCTCAGAAAAGCAGGCCCACCCAACAGCAAAGATGGAATTGTCGTAACTACCAGGCTGGGGGGCGGGGGGAGAATGGAGAGGTACCAAAATATTTTATGTTAAAAAGTACAGAGAAAATATGCCTCATTTGAGGGCTGAAGTGAGAGTGGAGTCTCATGTCTCTTCCTCTCCCTTGGAAAATAAGAGACAGTTATCACCAGCTCCTCAGCCTCCTCCCCTTCTTCGGTCCCGAGAACATTCTGGTTGTTTGAGCACAGGTGGCAGGTGTGGAGACAGAAGGTCACTGGGCTGCCAGCAGTCTGCAGTGTTGGACTGATTTATTTCCAAGTCCTACCTTGAGAAACAAATTCTTTTCCTGTTAAAAAGGAATTTTTTAAAGCAAAGCTCACTGACAAAATGCTTAGTCATTCAGATCGCTGTTTAGTATTCTGACGGAGTCTTTAAGAAATGAAACTGCTGCTTTTTTCTTACATTTTAATTGTTTTGGGGGCATAATTCTGAGAACTGGAAGCTGAATAGACTCTATTGACAGATAATACAGAATCATTTCAGGGCTGAGGGAAAATAAGTGCAGAGATTCATTAGCAGCGGGAGACTTCTGCATGCCTCTCACTGGAGTGGCTCAGCTACTTTCCAGAAAAATGTGGGGAGGGCAGGTGTCTGCTGCTGCGGCGTCAGGCAGAAAGAATGTGGGTGACAAGCAGAGATGGGACTTGGGGCACGGCCACGTGCTGTGTCATACACCCATGTTCATGCACATGAGGCAGCTGAGTTAATTCTCCAGGGCTGGGGACCAGAGAGCTGCCCAGAATCCCGACAGCGTCACGTGAGGTCTGCTGAGGTCTCTCTGTTGGTAGTGGATTTTTCTGGCACACAATGTACCGTAGTTGTCCCCTGCTCCTGATGCTGGGATGCTCACCAGGTCAGTAGGTGGGCGAGGTTCCATCTGAGATCTAGTTCATCTTCTACATGCTGTGAAGACATGAGGGGAGAGGGAAGGTGGGAGTCCTTCAGACTGCAGCCACTTAATGCCACCACAATAGTCAAAAGCGTAGCTGGAATATCATACATGCCATTTATTCAGTGACCCTATGTGAAAATACAGGGTTATCAAGCATAGCTAAGCCACTTACTTTATTGCGCCTATTGCTCAGCAAAATTATTGGCTCTGGGCTCCCTTTGAATGATGAACTTTGAATAGTGAAATAGAGCTCGTGTGACTGCCACGGTCCGGGTCTATGTGAAATTGACCATAGATGTGTCATGTGCACTGGAAAAGGATTGTTGGAAAGGCTTCAGCTGCAAAGGCAATTTGAGCTAGCTGTTCCCGGTGTCCTACTTGTGGCAGGGTTTCTCAACAGGCTTCAACATGTGATAGGAGTGTGGATCAGGAAACCGCAAGAGGGGTCCAGAGCTTGGACTCACAGTGCCCTGAGGTCAGTGGCCTTGGCTCCTGGTCCCCTGGCCCATGGAGGAATGCCTTTCCACTGCAGTTGCTGGTTCTGCTGCTGCCTCCCCGCTCCCCGTCCCCACACACAGTGGTCCAGGGAAGCCCAAAAGGAAGCCCTGCATGTAGGAATCAAAGGGTTGTTCAAGTGGCACTTAGCCTTTGTATGGGGTGTCTGGGGTAACATTTGCTCTTGAGGGTCTAAGTGGGAGGGCAGACAAAGCCATGAGGAAGTTCCTATTGCCTCAGCTCTAGAACATCCTGTACCCCTGGACCATTCAGGCAATTAGGCCACAGACCCTGGGCTAGATTTTAGAGCAAGCTCTCACCTGCCTGTGTCAGCTCTCGGTTCAGCAGGTTTTGCAGTGGCTTTGCAGAGCCACTGTGTCCTGTGGACGAGGGGAAGAGGTGCATGATCTCCTTGGTGGAGCATAGCAGCTGCTGTGCAGTGCACAGCCCGCAGGGTTCCGGGATGATGGGCTCTTCTCAATCAGTGTGATGCATACGAGATGCGCAGCAGCCCGGCCACCTTCCCTCGCTTACCTGTTGAACCTGATTACTTGGAAACTTATTCTTCCAGAGTCCTGTGTTTTACATTGGAAATACGTCCTATATTCTTCCTTCTGATTCCTTTTTCAAGCCACAATTGGTCCATTTCCACCTTAAGTTAATAGTGCTCTTCATCCTCGTGTACAATGCAGGAGCACTGTTTTAAAGAAGAGGGTTCTTTAAAAATATGTTGGTTAGAACCAGTGTTTCTAGTTATTTACCAACATAAATCAAAATCCGGTATCTATGTTGGCAATTACCATTTTAGTTCTCTGAAACAGTAAGATGTGGTTGTTTTGATTTGTTTTTTTAAGCAGCTATATCCATTCTGATTCAAATTATGTTTATCCCCCACCCCAGGCAAATACTAATTCAATGGAAGACTTTTATTTATTGTGTTATTGCCAGGAATGGTAGATGCTAACTATTATATAATTGTCCTATTATTGTTAGTCATTTGCTATTACTAATAAATATCTGAAGGCCCTAATATCCATCCCTAGTTCAGAACATCAAGGCTCTCTGCCCTTGTGAAATGTAACAAGGAATTAATTAGCAAGAAAAAAATTATCTCTGATACCCTGTTTTTCTTCTCTATATTTTAATGGGTTACTTACATTGGGGGTAGGGGAGTCACTAAATGATGTCCAGTGTTTAATTCTAACTATGTGCCACTGTCATTTTTAGTCCAGATTGTCAGAACTGATGACAGCTACACTGAAAAGCCCTTTGAGACAGTGAAAATTCTAGCTTTTGAGCCATTATTAGGGAAGAAGAGTAGAGCACACAGACACGTATCCAAAAGAGGGGACCACCCTTTTCCAATTTTTGTACAGCGACGTGTCTTTTGATAGTACCTATTCATTCACTGCACAAGCATTTACCTAATACCTAGCACGGGCCTGGCATGGTTAGCCCTTGAAGATACCTAAATGGAGGACACAATTACCATCTTCTAGAACCACACAGTCTGGTAAGGGAGACAGTTACATCAACTTTAAAACATGCAATCTAGACAGTGATAGTGACACCCACATGGGACCACCGAGGACCCCAGGGTCTCACTTATTGCCTGGAGAGGTGGAAGGCTCACAGCAGCCTTCCTGTAGGATGTGGCGTTGGAGCTGGATTGCAAGGCTAAGTTTGAGTCCTGGTTTTGCCACCTACTGACTGTATAACTTTAGTAGTTACATAACCTCATTAAATCTCAATTTCATCATCTAAACAATGCAGATAACATTGTTGCCTGCGTCACAGAACTGTTTAAAGACTAAATAATATATGTAAAGTGCTGGTCACCATGCCTGAAACATGGTACGTTCTCTAAAACTGATAACCACCACTGCTGTCATCATCATCATCATCATCATCATCATCATTTGACAGACCTTATTCATAGTAAAACGTATTATTGTGCTAAGAATGCGTTAATTTAGTTGTATATAGATATCACGAAAAGAAGGAATTTTGGCAGTACTTTTGATTAGTTCGTGGACCAGACAAACAAAACAGTTAATCCTAAAAGTAAAATTAACCCCTCTAAAAGTCACAAGTCTTTATAGCAAAGGATTTATGGAACCTAATAGAAAATTTATAGAATTTTTCTATAGCAGTAATTTATTATTGTTATTTTTAAATGAATTAATAAGTGAATATTTTAAATATGGCTCAGTTTTAATTTCTAATGCAAATATCAATATAATAACCCATAAAAACAATCTCTTTAGAGTCTTCAGTAGTTTTTTAGAGTCTGAAGGGATTCTGAGACCAAAACATCTGAGAACCACTACTGTAGAGAATAAGATCCTCCTGGAACTCTGTTTCCCAGATGGCCATTGGGCTACAGGGAAGCAGGAGAGAGCTCAAGCTGGCTGGCCCGTGTACAGACTTCTCATGACCAAGTGTTAGTAACATCTGCTTCCTGTCCCTCTAGGTGAGTGGTTCTCAGCCTTCGCGGCACATTGGGATCACACGGGGTGATTAACAGACAAACAGGTGTCTAGCTCCCCACCCCAGTGTTAGTGATTCAGCTGGTCTGGGGTGTAGCTATGACATGATTGTTTAAACCCCAAGTGATTGTGATGTGAAGTCAAAGTTGAGAACCACTGTTCAAGGTGGTCTATGAGAGGGTAAGCCCAGCGGGTAATGGCAGAATATAGCAACAATGACCTCTAGATTACTCGTTTCCTTAACTGATCGCTGCTGCTAAAGGTCTCAGGAAAACTACTTCAAGTCCTTGTTATCAAAATTAAAATGTTATTTCCATAAAAAGTTTAAAAACAAAATAAGACCAACATTTTCTACAGCAGTTTAATCATTTTGCTATTTAGATTTTTTTTTAAATAATAGCTAGACATACTTTGTCTAAACCAGGGTAGATTCTTAGCCAAACTTTACAGGTTCCCCTGAGTCATCATGCCATCAGTTAGAATCTTTTAACTCAGCCTCAAGTTCCGTTGCAGCAGCTTTCAGCCCCTCCCTAGAGGCTCTTTTTCTCGTGGTCGTCCTTGCAAGTGCTGTCTGTCTGTGGATTATCTGCAGAAGGCGGATTCCCACTCTGGTTTCCATCCACCAAACCCCCACCAAAGACTTGAGTGTATTAGAGGAATCCACGTTACCGTTACATTGAAATAGTCAAAACATAGTATAGATGGCCAGTCTGTGACTGCAAATAGTCTTAAAATGAATAAATGGTGGTGCATTCCAAAGATCAACTAAAATTATTTTTACACTCACAAAAACGTTTTGTATTATCTAGAATACAACTAACTCCATTTATTTTGTACTCGGCATTTATCTTTATATATCATCACTATTTTAAACTTCATGATGAGTTGATAGTTACCACTAACAGCATTGGAATGCTTATCTCCATATCAAACTTTCTGACAAATTATAAATTAAGAATGTTGCAGGTGAATATAAATATTAATAGTTTTACATTTGAAATAACAGCAACAGCATCCTGCTCTCAATTCTGAAACTATACCTCCAAGAGTGAATGCTGGAAAGAGGTGGGGACCAGCCCCTGTGTGAGGAGGTAGTCTCTGGCCATCAGGACCTCTGCGATGTCACCGTGGAAAGAAATGAGTTTTGCATTTGACTCACACACTACACCTCGCCCTTGACTAATGAATGTGCGCTCTGCCCCTCTCCTTAGCCTTTCAGGACAGTGGGTTTTACCGAATAGCTAGGCTGGTGCATATTCTGCGCCGTAGGCATCTTTGCTGTAACCCGTCCTCCACTAGTCTAGCATGAGCTTTAAGAATAGATATTTGCTTATACACAGGGCAAAAGTGTGCTTTTTCTATGGTTTTTAAGTCCTGTCCTAGAATATGGTTCAGATCCACGGGTGTTGCCCACCTTCCAAAGGCCAGGCTTACACTAGTGAAATGGGAAGTTGCTGGGTTTGTCTTGAGAATGGTCAACGCGTCTATTCCAAACACTACCCCAGGAGGCAAGTATGCGTCCTCCCCCTCCCCACCATATAGTTTCTAGGTTCAGGCCCTTACGGGGGTGCTTTGTGATGTCCCTTTGTAATACTTCCTTTATGCCGTTGTTTAACACTTGTATCGTGGCTGCGTACCTCGCTGTTCCCCCCGTCTTGCCCCCAACACTCACACTGTGCTAGACTGAGGAGCACGTGCTCTGTGTGTCGACTGAAAGAGTAGCTAAAGCAAAAGGATGGAAACCGAGGTTCCAGGCCATAATGATCGTCCACGTTTCTTTATGGACAGTAAATGTTGGGAACGCCGAGGGGTGAGCGGTGTGTGTTCCGCACGTGTGTCTGTGTGGGCGCGGGGAGGCCGGTGGGCTGGTTGGGTCTGCCCTTTCACTCCTGACCCAGTCTTCTCAACCCTCACAGGCTCCATCCACGCCACATCAGTAGCGGCCTCCAGAGTGGAGCAGGCACTGTCGGAAGTGGCCTCGTCTCTGCAGAGCAGCGCCCCCAAGCAGGGCCCGCTACACCCCTGGATGACCCTGGCACAGATCTGGCTCCACGCAGGTACCACTCCGCCCCTTCCCACAGCCCGCAGCCGCACCAGAGGCTGCAGGACACTGCAGGCAGGTGCTGGCCTGTTAGCCCGTGGCCCTCGTCAGGAGAAATCAAAGCTTTCGGAGTCACCTACCAAAATGCTGCTACTTCTTTATAGGAACCACAAATTACTCTGTATCTCCCCATCCCTCCCCTGCCGCAGGACCCTGGCACAGAGCAGGTATCCAGGAAAGATTTTCTGAGTGGGACTCTTAAGGGCTCCTGGGGAGTTTGCCGTGTGGGCTGCAGGATTTATGCTGCAGAGGGACCAGAGAGCTACACCCCAGACTATCTGTGGGTGGCTCGGGTGGAGCCCAGCTGTACTGCTTACCAGCATGGTAGACTTGAGTTAAAGTCTCTAACTGTCAGCCTTGTCTGTACCATGGGGTTAAGAGTAGCCCCTGTCTCCTGGTACGTCTTGTCAGTGAAGTCTCGGAGTCCCTGGAAGAGGGGACAGGGGGTATTGATGTCTTTATCAAAGCCAAGGAAGGGGCAGTGTGTTTGGCACGCCTCCCCATCCCCCACAATGGCTCTCCTGAGGATCCATAGAGAGCGAGAGAGGTAGCAGCAGCCTCTGACCTGGCAATCAGCCCGCCCCCAGCTTCACTGGGCAGTCCACTGGCTCAGCGATGCTTCTGCATAGCTGGAAAGCCCACAGATAAATCTAGTGCACAGGCATTTTAGCAGTGAGAATGCCACGATACAGCGCTTCCAAGCAAATGATGGCTGTTGATTTACTTACATATTTATATTTCTACATAAAAGGTAACTTCCGTTCCTCAGGTTTTATCGTGTCATCTGCACAACCCTAACTGGGCCTTCTCAGGCTCGACACTAAGGTACATGGCGAAAGCCCAAACCGGGCTGAGAAGAGTGCTCATTATCTCCCAGTTGTGCTTCTGTTGACTCCTTTTCTGCCAAGGCTAATTGCACCATGTTCCACCTTGTTTGACACCATTGGCGGACCTTCGCATGTGGGAGCATGGTTGGATTTACCTGGCTTTGGCATACCATGGAGCCCAGCTCAGTCAGCCTTTTCTGTGTTGGCATCTTTAACTGGGCCATAACAACTACCATAAATTAACAAATTATATTCTTCTAAGCAGAAGCACAAAAGATGGGTGATTCATGAATGCACAATTGTTCCTCCCCACTGCAGACGCCTGCAATGTTCGGCCCCTCTCCCAGAGAGGTCCCAGATATGCTGGCTGTAAGGGCCAGGGAGCAGCAGTCATGCCTCCTCCATGGTACCCTTATGGATGGAGAGGTTCAGTCCCCAGCAGAGGGTTCTGACGCCTGTCCTGTTCACTCATCCTCATGAACGGTGACCACGGAGAGCAGAAAGGGAAGGAGTACGGTTTAGTGTCTGGGCCAGGTGAGCCTGGCTGACCTTGCGGGGCTGGTGTAGGGGCAGAGTTGCCTTTTAAATTGGGCTTGAATTTGAGTCTTTGAAGGGCCAAAGTGTAAAACCCTGGAAAGGCTGGAGGCCATCCCTCCAGGCTGGGACTAGCTCCCTGACCTGACAGGCGGGGCTTCTCTTGCTTGTTTCTCAGAAAACTTAATGACCTGAGAGTCACCAGGAGGGCTTTGCCACGCGTCTTGCCGCCCCTCACTCGATTATCCAGGGACTCTGCCCCTCTTTGCATGGCCTGCCACGACTCTTGACAAGGAAATTTTGCAGCTGCTTATTAGAACATTGAAGAACTTGATGGCTCAGATTCAGCTTGGAGGAGCTATCCTTGAATTTTTATATTACCACATAAGATCCATTTCTTACCGCCATGGCCCACGTGATGGAGTCAAGTTCTCATTGTAGTTAGTGGACGTGGCTTTAATACTCTACAAGGTGGCGGAATTGAACTATGGAAAGCAAATGCCATACTTGCCTGTCGACTAGGGGCAGAAGGTGCTCATCTGCATATGGTGAGCATTGTGTGTCATATGAATGGATGGAGTTGATTAGAATCATTTCAGAATTTGTGCCATATTGACTCTCAAAGCAATGACTTTCAGTCAAGATTTAGAATCACATCATATATTCACATAGTCTTTAAAGAGGTAAATTCAGAAGAAAACAGAGCTTCCACTGAACTGTCATGTTTTGCCTTATGTGATATGAGCTCCACTGCTCTGAGAAGCAAAATAAAGTTGACCCAAGTTTTTGAAAATTCATGGAAACCAAGTAACATCTGCTTCCGTGTCTATCATCAGCTCCAGCAATACTGCCAGATTCTATACATTTTGCAAGCGTTAGAAGAGATTAGTTAGCTCAGAGCCTAACGCTCAAGGCCATGGTGTTTCTGTGGCATTTGTGGGCCTGCTGTCTTCCGGTTGTTTCTCCTGGTGAACTGAATGTAGAGGGACCTCGTGATGGGAGCCCGTGGTGGAGGTGGCCCATTTGAGGCTTGCAGGAAAGGTCACTCAGAGATGACCTCTGATTTCCAGCCTATTGTTAATATATCAGTGGGTCTCTGGGCCACTTGGATGTGCAGATCATGAGTAGGAAACCTGAGCCTCCAGCTGCTTTGTGAGGGGACAGGCCAAAGGCCTGGCTGGGAACACAGACCCAGGAACCAGGGATGTTTGACCATAGAGGGTCCCCCACTTCCTGTGTGGTGGCACCCCCTCTTCTCCTGCCTAGACACCCCTGAACCCATTGCTTCAGGACACCTGGTGGCCAATTCAGCATGGACCATACATGTTTTGTTCCTTGGTTTGTTTGGACCTATGTCACAATTTTATTTATGTTATTTTCAGATAAATAACATGTATATGGTACATAGTTGAAAAAGTAGGAAGGCCTAAAGTAAAAAGGCTCCCTCCTGTCCCTGAGCCTCAGTCACCCTCCCAACAGGCAGCCACTGTTCCCAGTGCCATGCTCCCTCCAGAGATTGCACACACACTGCACTTTGTCCCCGTCACCCTCTTACTGCACCCTCTCGGAGACGGGTGCTTATCAGCACATGCAAGGCTGACTGGTGCTTTGAAACAGCTGCGCAGTGTAAACCATTGGGTGGTTATACCATCATTTTACCAGTACTCTGTTAGTTAACACTTAGATTGTTCTAGCATTGCCATTGCAGATAATGCTTCAGTAAGTATCCTTGCATGCAGTTGGCCCTCCGTGGTCTCAGGTTCTGCATCATGAATTTAATCAACCACAGATCAAAAACATCTGGAAGAAATGTCTGCGCTGAACACATACAGTCTTTTTTGTCCTGTCATTACTCCCTAAACAATACAGTGTGACAACTACTTACATGGCATTCCCATTGCATTCGGTGTTATCAGTGCTCTAGAGGTGATTGAAGTATGCAGGATTGTGCAGGTTATACGCAAGCACTGTGCCATTTTATACCAGGGACTTGAGCATCCACGGGCTTTGGTATCTATGGAAGGTCCTGGAACCAATTCCTCGCGAATCCTGAGGGACAACTATATATATTGTTCTGTGTCTGTAAGATAAACTCCAAAAGGGAGAACTGATGGATCAAAGGGTCTGTACTGTTCAATTTTGATAAGTCTTGTCACATTGCCTTCTTTGGAATTGTACCCATGTACATTCCAGTCAACAACGCGTAAACGTCCACTTTCTCACATCCCTGCCAACACAGTGAGTTCTCACAATGCTTCATCTTTGCCAATCTGACAAGTGGAAGATGGCATTTCAATTTTCTGTCCATAGCTTTTCCCCATTTATCTTCCCATTTATCTTCATAGATACTGAGCTTTTCTTTTTTATTTGTAAGCATTTATTGTGTGTTAAAGAAGTCTGCCTTGTGTCTGAGGCAGGCACTACAGATATTTTCTTCCATCTTTATTTTCTTTGTGTTTTTTTGTTTGTTTGTGGGGATTTTTGCCAAACAGTTTTTTAAAGAAGTACCTTTATCAGCACTTTGGGAGGCCAAGGCAGGAAGATCACTTGAGCACGGGGATTCGAGACCAGCCTAGGCAGCTAGTGAGAACTCGTCACTACAAAAAGTTTTTAAAAATCGGCTGTGCATCTTGTTGTGCACTTGTAGTCCCAGCTACTCGGGAGGCTGAGGCGGCAGAATCGCTTGAGCAGGGGAGTCCAGGGCTGCAGTGAGCTGTGATCGCAGCACTGCTCTCTAGCCTGGGCGACAGAGCAAGGTCTTGTCTCTAAAACAAAAAGGAAGAAAAATAAATGTATCAGTCTTTTCTTATGGCATCTGTGCTTCCCATGATACTTAGGAAGCAACTACTCGGTCTCTTTTCCTGAAAGTTCCAAGTGTCTTCCAGTGCCATTTGTATACACTGTCTTGCAAAGAAGGTCAGAGGGAGGTTGTTTCCTCCATTATGCCACAAGGGATCCCAGGCTAGATGGCAGTGAGCTCCTTTGCAGTCTGCTGGGGCAGAAGTCAGGGGAGCTCAATGAGGGCATGTGACAACACCTCAAGACATGGCTCCTTAGGAACCACTCCACGGCTGCCTTAGGACGCAGGCCACTGTGAGCCATTGGAAAGTCCCACGTGCACAGCAATTCAGAATTGAAGCAGGGCCTTTCCCAAGCCAAGCAGCTTCTTGGTGCCTGTCTTTCAATTTCCACATTGGGATGGCAGCTAAAAATGACTTTGCGGTAGGTGGTTAATTTCTGCTTGTTACTTACTAATAATTATAGCTTTCACTTTGGCACCTCTCACAGTTGAAACCAGTGGCTATTCTTAGATGTGCAAGATCAGATTTTCTGATTTCTGCTGGGAATTTAAAGCTGTGATACTCTTACAAATTCCTTGGCCTTGCCCAGCCTGTCCCCTTTGCCCTTCCCCCTCCCAGACTCCTCCCAGGCATCGGAGGTTGTGTCAGCAGGGTTGAGGGGTAATCCATGGCATGCCCACCACGGTGAGATGAAGACAGCTACCAGACAGGTGGTATGTGTCACTGCACAGCACCCATTGGGGAGGCCATGAAGTCCTGGGGGGTTAGGCCTGCCCAGCTTACATTTATCAAGCACTGTGCATGTGTCAGACGCTATTCTGAGGACTTTTTATGTCTTAACTTGTTTGGTCCTCGTGATAACCTTATGAGGAGTGCATACTCTTATTCACCCCGTTTGCAGATGGAGAAACTAAGACGCACCTGTGAAGTCACTTGCCTAAGGTTACATGGCTAACAAGTTAGGAAGCCAGAATTCAAACCCAACCCATGTGGCTCTAGAACCCTAGCTCCAACCTATGGTAGGCACTCGGCTGTTGACACAGTATCTTCGAGCATCTCTTTACGTGCCACAGTTGGAACCAGGGAGGAGCAGCACGGCCCCTGCGATCCCTGTAACACAGGGCCTTTCCCAGCCAGGGGAGCCAGGGTAAGACTGCATGCATTGAGCAGAGAACTCAAGAGGGACTGGCAATAGGTCAGGATTACAGGGGAGGCATAGGACAGCATGAGCTGGGACGGCCAAGGCAGCATGAGCTCTGAACATTAGAGAAATGAAGGTCCCCTGGGGTGGGAAGCCTGGTGGCTGAGGGAAGACAGAATGGCCAGGGTCAGGCCATGCCAGTGCCCGGTAGCCATGTTAATACCTTTTAACTTCATCCTAAAAGCATTAAAAAGCTACTAAAGGACTATATAGCAGGAGCATGAAAGGATCAGATTGAGGTTTTTATAAAAATCACTCCAAGCTGGGCTTGGTTATGTGCTCCTGTAGTCCCAGCTACTTGGGAGACTGGGGCGGGAGGATCGCTTAAGCCCAAGAATTCAAGTCCAACCTGGGCAACATAGCGAGACCCATCTCTTAAAAAAAAAGTCACCCCAGCTAAATGTGGAGAATGGAATGGAAGGCAGCCAGAAGTGGACGCTGAAAGAGCAGAAAGTCTGGAGTATTGATCTAAGGTATCAGGGGAGGTGGAGAGAAGTGGATACCAGAGATGCACTTTACAGGTATAACTGATGGGCCTGTTGATAGATTAGATGTGGAGGGTGAAGGAAAAGGAGGAACCCTGAGCTTGGGACCCTGAGGCAAGAGCCGACGAGTTGGGGCCAGGAAGGAGGAGACTGTTTGAACCTGGAAGCGTCAGACGCCTGAGGACATGCAGGTCAAGATGCCAAGTAGGCATCTGGATATTCCAGTCTACATTCCAGATTTGGGCCGGAAACATAAATTTGGGAGTTGGGGCTGGAAGCCAGGAGATGTGATGAGAAGACCTAAGAAGCGAATGTGGATGGAGACGGGAAAGGGCCAGCCCAAGACCACAGCCCCTCCACATTCAATCGTGAGGGGGGAGGAAGAGCCACAGAAGCTGAGAGGGAGCAGTCAGCAGGGTGGCGAAGCAGGACAGATGGCACCATGGCAGCAGAGCGGCCTGCGCAGTGCAGCCAAGGACTTGGCTCTGGACTCGGACCAGTTACAATCCTGGTCCCGCCATGTAGTAGCAGTGGGGCCTGGGGGAGTTATTCCCAATCCTGCTTGAGCCTCTGTGTCGCCCCCTCAAAAGGAGAACAGTTAGGACAGCCACACAAGGTAGCAAGCACTTAGTGACTATTGACATAACTATGTTTAAGGAGGACATGGCTGGCGGGAAATGCTGCTGACAGGTTGAATGCGGTGGAGACAAAAACATTTGTTGGATCTGGCGCATGGGAGCTGTCGGCACCCGTGACGAGGCTGGTCTTAGTGGAGTGGTGGGGATGGAGGCCGTCTGCCGTGGTTGCAGGCCAAGTGGCAAGTGAGGCAGCTGGGGCAGAGAGGGCGCCCAACCCTTGCAAGCAGAATCCCTCCACAGCAGAAATGAGGGGGAACCAGGAGGAGTGTGGGGCCAAGGAAGAGGGTTGAAGTGTGTTGAAGCATGTTGAAGCATGTTGACTGCCAGTGGGGATGAGCAAGTACAGACTGAGCCTCTTGGCATCAGAGAGCACGTGAACTCCTCGAGAAGCAGGAGTGGTGGAGTCCAGGGCATGGGCAGGGGTGGCCCTCACAACAACAGAGGGACACAGAGTGGACGGGTAGAGGACACAGGTGGGCTTGTCAGTGTGGCATCCAGAAGAGGCGTGAGGTCTGCTCTACCGGCTTCCTTCTCCTCTTTGAAGGGTGAGTCAAGGTCAGCCAAGGGGAACGAGGGGCACTGGGGAAAGAGCCGGAGTCATGAGAACAGCTGGGCCAAAGCCTGGAGGGACACCACGCATTGCGAAGGCAGCATCACAAAATCAGCCGGGGTGAGGAGCTAGTCTTGCTATCCCACAGCAAGGGAAGGGATTCCTCTTGAAAAGCTGACACAGCCAGATGCAAACTGGGGAATTAGTGGCAGTCATGCAGCCCAGACCCCAGCGAAGGCATTTGGCTGAGCCCTCGGTGAGCACAAGGCCTGGGCTGCACTCAACTCGGGGACTTCGGGGCCCCACTTGGGCCCTGTCCCACAGGAGCTCAGGGTAGGACAACGTCTAAAAACAAAACCGCTGCCTCCTTTCACTTCCCAGCCTTCCCCAAAGGAAGAATAAAGGGCAAGTCGAGCGACAGCTGATAAGGATGAAGGCCTCCCGAGGCAGTGATGGCTTAGAAGGGTGACAGGAAACCCCCTGGGACACATGACCCCTTTCTTCTTTGGCCCTCATGCTGGTTTTTATATGAAAGAGCAAATTCATGGCAACAGAGAACGTGGGCTCCAGGAGTACCTTCTTGCCAGCGGGCACCCTGCGTTCTCCCTGGTGGGACTGTCCTGCCCTCCACAGCATCTCTCTTTAGGGAAGCAGGGTTTGGGGTGAAGCAGATGATTTGAGGGGTCAGGGAGCCTGCCGGTCCACCTCCCTACCCACTGCTGGCTTGACCTGCGAGGTTGGGAGGCACCTGGCGCCGTGCATGTCTTTTCCTTCAGCCCTCTCTACAAGACACAGATGAAATGGAAGATCTGACAGCATCCGAATTAGGTACAGCCTTGCAGCTGCCTCTAACATAGACTGCTCCTTTGAGTGAGTTTCCAACAGGTGACCCTCTGGGTAGACTAAGCTCCCGGAAAGAACAGGGTTGGCTAGCCCAGGGTACCTTTGTGAGAAGAAAAGGGCTTCCTCACACTTCTCGAGGCTGACACAGCCCTATGCTGGGCACACAGCCTACAGCACAATCCAGGCCAGATTTCAGCCCCCCTCAGCCCAGTGCCTGGCACAGTGCACAGTCAAGCAAGCACCCTGCAGCTGACACAAAGCAGAGGCTTGGCAAGCATTAGATGAATGAATGAATGGATGGATGGATGGATGGATGAGTAAGCAAAGTGGGCTACGTGGGATTCTGGTTGCATACAGCACCAGGACCCCCAGCTGGGAACACCACTTCATCTTGAGAAAGAAATAGCTCTTTTCAGATCACATCTTGAGTTTGGTTTCAGCAGACGGTTTTGGAAAGCCCTCTATGTGCGAGGCAGAGTTAAGGGCACGGTATAGGGCAAAGAAGAGCAGACTTGACCGGCCCTCCAGTGGAGACAGCAGACACGCAGGTCACTGGAAGACAGGGCAGGCTGGGGCCAGGGTTGTCCCAGGGCACACACGCAGGGCAGTGGAAGAATGGGAGGGTGGGAGGTGCTTTCCCCAGGGATTCCGGGGGTCCTGTGCAGAGTGAGGCTCTGCATTTGGGGCAGAGGGGCCCTTAGACCTGGCAGAGCATGACTGGATTGCACACAGGGAGCTAGGTGGTCAGAAAGGTAGCCGGGCCCTAATTTCGAATGCTAAGCAAAAACATTTGGGTTACACTCATTCTGCAATGGGGAACCACTGGAGGTTTGTACACAGGGGGAGATTTTGTCTCCAACATTTTTCATAGTAACTGGATGGCAAGGAAAAAACCAAAGGATTCCAAAGAGAACACTCAGAGCTTAGTCTGAGCTTTCAGAATGAGGCGGAAAGTGTCCGTGACCCTTAGCAACACCTTACCTTTGGTGTGAGGCTGTCAGCGGCCACTGACCAGGACACACTATCTGTCTGTGTAACCTCTTCAGAGAGTGACCTTCGGAGCCTGCCCTGCAGCTGGAGCACTGACCTCCTGCTGAATTGTGGGGTTTTTTTGTTGGCAGCCGGTGGCTCTGAGTTCCCAGAGCCTGCTGCACTCTGTTGCTGTTCCTTCGGTACAAGTTCTTAGAGCTCTTAATAGGCTCACAAGGCCCTTTATTTTTTTAAATTGAATGTAGCCCTTGGTGAAAGGGACAGGGAAGTTTCATTTGCTGTTGCTTCTCTGGCCCGTGACTTTCGTCACTGACCTGTGCCACGGAAATGGTAGCTCTGACCCTCGTTCAGCATCCATTAATCTGCAGACTTGCACCTACTAAGTGCTAGATCCTCTGCTAAGGGATGCGGAGATGATTGTGGCTAGGAGCCCTCTATAGTTTAGTGGGGAAAACAATACCAATTATATTGTGGAGTCTTTAGGGAACTGCAAATGATACTCCTTTCTTTACTCCCTGAGTTCCAAACCAGTTAAGACAAGGGAGGGAGATGGAGATCAAAGTCCCAGCTTCGTTGCCGGGAGGCTGGATGGGAGAATGTGGCTTGCCTCTCGTCTCAAGTGGGCTCCCTGGTGCTTTACAGCTGAGTTCAATTCACCCATCCCAAATCGCTGGCCTCCCTGTTGCAGGGACAGAGCCCGTGACAAGCCTGCAGGACGAGCAGACAGAGAATGCAGGCATCCAAAGGCCCCGGGCAGAGAGCTCCGAGGGACCAGGCAAGCAGGCTTGAGTCCTTCTCCCCAAATCAGTGATCAGATGGAGCCAGGAGGACAGCTGGGGAGGGGCCAGGCACGTGGCTGTGACAGATGGGTCCCTGATAGAGACGAGAAGCAGAGATCGGAGGGTCTCCTGGCAAAGATGGTGTGGTCAAGGTGATGACAGTGGTCGTACGAAGTGCAGGGAGCACAAGGGAGGGAGCTGCTGGCCCCATGGGTTGGGGTAGAATTCGAGAAGCCATCTTGAAGGGAGACATTGCTCCTTGCTTGTGATGTAGACTCCCAGGCTTCTCAAGCAGGGGACGTTCATAGTAAATACTGTGTGGCTTCACCGTGTTCTAGGGGACCAGCCGCATGCCTAGGCAGAAAAGGCCACATTCTGGGTGATTTCAGGAATTTTGGGAAACCACAGGAATCCTTTTGTCTTCCTCCCCCAACCCCATCTCAGACTATCTGATCAATGTCTGAAATCCCACCACTAAAGCTTCGTTCTTGGAGCCTAAGACACTGTTCCCCATTAAAATATCATTTGCTCTCCAAGAGGGACTGTCTGTTCTAAGTCACTGTGTTAAAGGGGCCATGGTGAAATGGAAAGGCTGAACCTGCATCCCCCAAATACACTGACACAGCGAAACAGAGCTGGGGCTTGAATGAGTCAATTTATGTCTTTGTATCGTAGCTTCCTCACTCCGGGTCTCCCAGAGGCTGAGGCTTGACCAGGCATAATCCTCATTGCTTTCAGCTCACTCTGGGCTCCAGGCTTCCGCCATCTTGTCTGATCCTTACCACAGCCCTGGAAGAGATGTGGGCCAGGGCCAGGGTCCCCATGACAGATGAACTGGCCCAGAGGAGTCAACTGATTCACCAAAATCCCAGGGGCAGGAACCAGACATCCTGCATGTTCTCGTGACACTGCGGCTTACATGCTAGGAACCCTAGAGCCTGGGCTTCCCCAGCAGTGCCTTGGAGGCAGGAGGAGCCCTAACACTAGCCCTATACTTAGCCCTAGACCTAACCCTAACCCTAGCCCTGGCCTTAACCCTAACCCTAGCCCTAACACTAGCCCTATACTCTAACCCTAACCCTAGCCCTGGCCTTAACCCTAACCCTAGCCCTAACACTAGCCCTATACTTAGCCCTAGACCTAACCCTAACCCTAACCCTAGCCTTAACTCTAACCCTAACCCTAACCCTAACCCTTACCCTTGTGTAACAGGAGCAGGTGCGTCAGACCTGAGGCTTATGAAGACACGGTGATAAATGAGTAGTTGGCGTTATATTTGGTCTCATGGAGGGCCCTTATGGACCAGGACTTACATGTACACTGTCATGATGGTGTCTAAGGTTCCCTCCCCCTGATTCTTATTATAAAAATTCTGGATGCCTTCAGTCCCCACTCTCCAAAGTCACCTTTGCACACAGAGTGCTCTAGATGAAAGAGGCTCGTGTGCCTCGTGAACCCAAAGGCAGCTCTAGGCCTGGGGATTTTGGAAACAGACATAAACTCACCCCCAAGATGGCAGCGAGTCAGGAGCCAAGCGTACAGTGAGAGGAACGTTCTGTACAGCTCTCCCAAGTTGCCACCACGCTCAGGTAACCCAAAACTGCAGTGGGCACACACTCAACTCTTTCTGGCAAGAGCATCTGGAGAATTGTGTTACTGAAAGATGGCAGACAGCCTGCCGGTGTCATTATGAGAGTGTTTATCTCTCAGAAGGGACAGGTTTTGCCTGGTCCAAACTGAAGGATAGAGAAATGTCTTCTTAGTCCCTGTAGAGTCCCTGTGTGTATAGGTGCTCAGGAGATACCTTCAGAGTTGAACTCTGAGAACAGGAGGCCGGCACACCTGGGAGTCCACCTTCTGGGCTCAGTAAATTATGTTTGAATTGCCCAAGTTTCTGTGTCTGCGAGAATCGCCCAGAACACCCCTCCACAAGTCCCTGGGACTGGCAGACGGAAGGACAGACAGAAGGTACAGGGCACACCTGGGCTAGGGCAAGGCCTGCTTTTTCCAGGGCCTTTTCTCGGCCTGGGGAGTCAGTCGTTGGTTTGAATACGCCAATGTTGGAAGTGAGGGTGCCTGAGGAGAAGGACCAACCAGGCCAATGAGGCCAAAAGGTCAGCAGTGTTGCCACCAACTACACCTGTGACAATACACATCAGCCATTTCCCAGTCCCCGGGCTTGAAGTTGGAGGTGGAGACTCAGAAAGATAGATCTGTAGCAGAGCCTTCCCTTGGAGGTCTGCTGTCCAGGAACGTGCCCAAGACCCCTCACAAAAAGGCTTGCAGGGACCCAGGTATCAGCCAGCTCAGAGGCCGGGCTCCCCTTTCAGCCAAGGGGAGGGCTGGGTCAGAGATGGCTTCCTGGGATGGTGGCGACCCAGCTGGGCCTTGAAGGAGGCTGAGGTGACAGTGTTATGGGCAGAGGCAACAGAATAAACAACAAAGCATGGCTATGGGAACACCTACTAAGTGTACGGAAACAGCATTTGCCATGGCCAGAGCCGGGGGGTACAGGGAAGCGGTAGAAAGGTTACAGGTTAGCAGGGTGGCATTCCTGGCTCTGAACGCCTGGCAGAGGAATCTGGATGTTATTTTGGGGCAGAGGAGACACTGTTTTCTGTGGGGGCCGAGATCTGAGCCTGATTCTGCCTCTAGTTTGCCCTGAGAACTTGGACAAGTTGCTCAGCCTCTCTGTGCCTCAGTTTCCTCATTGGTATAATGGGGATAAAATAATAGTATCTGTTGGATCACCACAAAGGTGAAATGAGAAATGGAAAGGCTTCCTGGCACAAAGTATGTGTTTAATGGGTATTAGCTACTATCATTGTTGCCGTTATCATTCATTCATTCAACAGCTGTTAACTGAGCTCTGACTATGTGCCAGGCACTCTTCTAGTCCCTGGGACACAGCAGTGGACAGCAGACACCATCCCTGCCCTCCTGTAGCTCATGGCCTGCATTCTGGGGGGCGCAGCTGGTACAGACCAGGGAGGAATCGGGCAGGGAAGGACATGGGCGGTGCGGAGTGGGACGGGGGAGCAGCTCTTGCAGGACGTCAGCGAAAGGGGAGCCTCGTCATGCTGTCTGCCGGGCAGGGAACAGAAGCCGCGGGCCTCAGGGAAGGAGGCCTTCTGAGCAGCCGGGATGGCCGCCCCGAAGCTGGGCCTCAGGAGGTTAATCTGGCGGCAGCTGTGGGGGACAGGCTGGTGGCCCAGGCAGGGGTGGGGAGAGGAGACTTCGCGCAGTCGAGGCAGTTTCCAGAGTGAGCTCCAGGAAACAACTTGATGAGGTATGCAAAGAAAGTAGTGAAACCTTTCTCTTTCTTTCTTTATCACGTTCTTCAAACATGTCTACTTAGAATGCTATTGCACATTACGTATACATGATATATGAATTCATACATGCGTTCACGTAACTGGAAGATACGGGCACAGACATCTTTCACTGCGAGGGTACGGCCAATCGCCAAGGCCAGGGCTGCATGGAGAGGCTGGCCTGCGGGTGGCGAAGGGGTCGGTGAGCCTGAGGAAGGCTCCAGGCCCTGGCTTGACAGATGTGGCCATGCTGGCCCTGGGGAGGCGCGGAGGGGACTCAGGTGTCCTGAAAGCCTCAGGCCCAGCAGCCTGGGAAGCTGGCAGTGCCGGGATCAGACGAGGCCCCCAGGGGCAGGGGCCTGAGGGGCGCGATGAGGTGTTCTACCCGGACACTGGGCGGAGGCGCCAGAGAGGCGGAGAGGGGGCCTCGGAAATGCAGGGTGGGCTCTTCAGAGAGGCCAGGGCCGTGAGGGCTTTGGCTCCCTGCGGAGATGATAGCTGAGACCAAGGACTGGTGGAAGGTCATTTCCCTGCTTGTATTGAAAGTGGCAGCTTGGTTTTCAGAGGGATTTGTTGTTGTGGCACAGTTAGGAGTCTCCAGGGTGTGGTGACTGTCCCTGGTTGGGGCGGGGGCTAGATCTGATGGAGCAGCAGTTTTTATGGCACACCTATGGGCATGAAAGCCACAGCCTGCTGCCCTTGTCAACTTCAGCATCAAGAGAACAGGGCAGAGCCATTGCCCTGTGAGGGTCTGTGCACCTCTGGTTTGCTGTCCCTGTGCTCATCGTGTCCTCAGGTTGGGGGCAGGGCCCAGGCAGGCCTCACTTCCCTGTACTTGGTGGTGACCTGTGTCTGCCCTGCAAGGCTTGCAGCGTGGCGACTCGAGTCCCTGTGTAGTGGGCATGAGGGACTGCAGCATTTCCACCCACGGTGGGGGATCAGCCAGCTCTGGGCCCTGCCAGCCTCCCATGGGGAATGCAAATGTCCCCAACCAGAGTACAGCTGCTCATAGGGCCTCTGAAGGACAATAAACCAGGAAAGCATGTGCTCTCTGCTCTCCTCCCCACAGCTGAAGTCTACATTGGCATTGGGAAGCCTGCAGAAGCCACAGCCTGTACCCAAGAAGCTGCCAACCTCTTCCCAATGTCCCACAATGTCCTCTACATGCGTGGCCAGGTCGCTGAGCTCCGAGGAAACATCGATGAAGCTCGGCGGTGGTATGAAGAAGCCTTATCCATCAGCCCCACCCACGTGAAGAGCATGCAGCGACTGGTGAGTCTGAGACCCGAGCTGCGACCCCTACTCTTGGATGGGGGCGGCCCTTGGAAGCAGCAGGTAGCACACAGCCCTCAAACCCTCTTCTAGTTCCAAAGGCCTCATGCAGTTTGCTTGCCAGCCTGTCACACTGCATGAAGCCAGTGGGTACCATTCCTACTATAGTTTATCCACATGACACCCTGGGAGTTGGCAGTGCATAGTCCTAGCAGCCCTACTCAGTGATCCTGTTCTGCGCTATGGAGAGTTTGGGTCACTGGTCTCCTGGCCAGCAGTCCAAGCCACCCTCTGGTTCTGGGTTTTATAAAGACATTCTTGTGGCCCTGGGCACTGTCATTGTCATCTTGGTCTCTGCACTGCTTGCAGCAGCCACCATGGAGGTATCCACACCCTGGGGATGGTCCCAATGGCACCACTTACTTGCTCTTTAACCTTGGGAAAGGCCTGTAAGCTCTCTGCACCTCATTGTCCTTTCTGCAAAATGCAGGCTTTTGACTAGATAGGCTGTGAGTGTCTGTCCAGTACTAGAGGATGTGGTTTTGTAACTAATAAGTAAAATGTTCTGCGACGAAGCCCAAAGCCTTCATCATCTTGCCATTTCCCACGGTAATGTTGCAAAGTATAGATGGGGCTGAGTGGTAACTACCGGTTTTCAGCAGAAAAATGCTGACACGCCAGGAGTTAGGCACCGTGGGACGAGTGTGCACTTACGAGTCAGAGCTGGACTCAGTGCTGGTCTTGACTCCTGGGGAACCCTGGGCTTGTCACTTAACCTCTAAGGAGCTTTGGCGTTTCTGGGAATTGGGCTGTTACTTACCCTGGTGGGATATTGTGAAAACTAATTAGATGATTTACGTAACAAGCCTAGCAGAGTTCCTGGCACTTAGTAGGTGCTTATTAAGTAGAAAACTAAAGACAATCATTTTCAGTTTTAAAAATAAATCAGACCTTATAATAATTACAGCTCCATACGGATTTATAAATAATTTTACATATTATCCCAACATTCGTCTGTTTGATTAAAAATATTACATGGTTTTTAATTTTTATCTCACTATTGTAAGAGGAATTTGTAAAGAGCTTTTCAGATCTCTGTGCTTTTGCTGAAAGCATTGCAAGAGAGGTATAATCACCACCATGTACCCAGCCTTTTTATTAAAAAGAGGCAGCGTGTTTCTACCTCGGGGCCTATGAATTATTCAGAGAAGTATTTCTTGTTCATCCCCAAGGGGAACACATGAGACAAAAGATCAAAGAGGAAAATCGCACAGGGAGAGTTTTCTGTTTCACCTTTGGAGCTTTTCAAGACACCTGAGATCCCTGACAAATGCCAGGCACTTTCCTTTCTGAAAGGAGCAAGCCGTTGGCCAGCACAGGAGGGCTGGTGCTCGGGGACCAGGACGGTGGCGGGGCCCTGCCTGCCGGGTCAGCTGGCAACAACGGAGCACTGCCAGGCTGTGAGACATTGGCTGCTTTGGAGGTCTTGCCAGGAGAAAAGAGTGATGACGATAAACTCTTGAGGCTTCTCTTAGTGCATCCTGATATATTGGAGAACTATCCAGACCGGAGGCGGGTTGAGAGCAGCAAGCCGACAGATTTTGAGGAGTTTAGACTCTTGCAGTTGGAAACTGCCCAGTGACTGTGATCAGTGTGACTCCCATTGGGGAGCTTGGAACACTGCTTGGTGATCTTACAGATGATGCATCCGGCCTCCATTCTCCCCAGCCTGCCCCCGAGAGCCCAGCCCATGGCTGTGGGACCCACGGGGCTGAGCACGGGTCCCCCTCCTACTGGTGCTGCAGGAGCCTCTGGACTCCTCAGGCCCTTCAGCCCCAAGACATCACACTCCCTCTTTCCTGTCCCTTCACAAGCTGCACAGGAAAGTTGTGTTTCTGTGGCCTTGGATGGAGGAGGGAGGAAGAGGGCCTTCACATACACTCCAGAGGTACAGGGCGAGGCTCCAGGGCCGCTCTGGCCTGGGTCAGAATTGCAACGCTGGTCACTCACTAGCTCTGGGGCCTTGGGCAAGTCATTTACCCTCTTTGTGCCTCATTTTGCTCAGCCATATAAATGGGGATAATATTAGCACACGTATGTCACAGAGACAAATTAAATACAAGAACAGAAATCTCTAGTTAAGTCTGAAAAGGTCCTATCTCTACCCTCACAGAAACCAGACTGGTCTGCAAGCCCCTGAGTTAAGAGGAAGGGGTCAGCGGGCAGATCAGAGGCTGTCCTTTGGCCAGGGAGGTCCCAGGGAAGAGACAGGGCTCAGACTTAGGCAGCAAAGGGAGGTGGAAACAGCTGAGTGTTGACAGTTGCCTGGCACTCAGGGAGAGGAGTATATGAGTGAGGGGACGGCCAGGGATGCCTCTCCAAGCCAGGCCAGGCCAGGGTCAAAGGGCAAGACAAAAGGAGTTTGAAGAACACAGCACTGGAGAGCACCAAGAATCCCCCGAGGAGGTCCCAGGGAAGGAACCGGTGGCAGGGCAGATTGCAGGTCGTGGGAGAAAAACTCATGGGGTGGAAGGTGTGTCTGCGGCAGCCCTAATGCTCAGAGAGGAAGGCGAGGAAAGGGGGACAAGCAATCTGGGGGGTGTTCAGGAAGAAGAAAGCCATGTCCTCTACCACAAGTGGAGACCAGGTGGTCGGCAGTGACTGCAGAGAACTGCACAGAACAATTACTCGTTAACTAATTAATAGAGACTCACAGTGCCAGAGAGATGCGATTTAAGCAGAAATACGAACCTGTTAACGTTGTTAAAAAGCAGTAATGACTTGGGAGGCAGATAGTATTCATGAAAGTAAATCGAAGGTCAGACTTGACAAGAGAGATATAAATTAAACCCCAGGGAAAACTGACAATTTTCTAATAGTTTTAGCCTTCATGTATGTGTTTAAATTCCCATATAGCGAGAAGGGAGAAGGGAAATAATGTGTTTAGTATTAATAATGAGTTAGCACAAGACAAGGGAGGCCGAGAGAGCAGGGGGTGGACAGGAATTAAGGGAGCAATGAGCTGAAGGGATAAGAAATTACAGAGTGACATTGTTGACAAGGGGAGGAATTCATAGAGTGATCAGACTTTTTCCAGAAAATCTAAAGGCATATTTTTATATTATTTTTGCATAAGTACATAAATTTACATTTATTTGCATGCTATATTAAAAAGCCTTTAGCTCCCAGTATCCAAGATGAATTAATGAAACATAGAGCAACTTTTCCCAAATCAGTTATTCTATGTTATGGCGTCGAGGGAGAGGAGAGAAATGTGGCTCACAGTGGACCAAGGGGCAGAGGACTGGCATCCCTGGGCGATACGATACTTCCCTGGCCAAGGACAGGCACAGAGACTCGGTGTAGCCAAGGACAGAATTACCAGGACAGAGACAGGCTCTGCAAACAGGGACATCTGGTTGCCCTCTGATAACGTCAGTCTGGGCTTTTGAGGGCAATGTGTGAGATTGGAAAGTAAGAACGGAACAAGGGCTTTCAGGAGAGAGATGGACGTGGAAGGGAGCCAAGAAGGTTGTGTGGAGGGGAGGTGATAAGGCTTGGAGGGGAACAGTGTTGCTGAGAATTACGTTTATGCCGGGGATATTCGCAGGATGCGCAGGTCTGCCTCCAGTCCCTGTGACAGGCTGAGGAAAGGCGTGAACAGGAGCAGATGGCGGGGGCAGCCAGGGCTTGGTGAGGTGGACAGCAGGTGGAGAGAGGGCAGCTTTGAAGAGGCCTGCAGCCTGGAGAGGGGCTGTGTGCAGAGAACCATGGGGAGGGGAGGGGGCGGTGCATGAGACAGAGCCCCGCCCCCACCCCCAGCAGGGACGGAAGGGCACCGATGTGCGCACTTGAGGGATGACAGTCACCTGAGGCGAGTCTGGTAGCACAGAGGCGATGATATTTCAGAGCCGATTCTGAAAAATGGAAAAACCGAGATTAAAAGCCCGAAGGGGCCATCCCCTTGAATGTTGCCGCTCCCACAAGACTGGGGGCCTGGAAAGGGATGCAAAGGCAGCAGCCATTTGAAGAGGGGCGTTAGGAGATCAGGGAGGTGCCAGATTTCACCCCCTCGCCCACAGGAAGCAGTGATGAAAGACCACTGGTGGAGTCTCCAAAGAAAAGGGAGGATGCCTGGGAGGACGCCTGGGGAGGCGCGGGTTGCTCGGGTGGTCTGCCCAGGGGTGTGCTGGAGGAGCCCTGGGGTGGCGGGTGTGGGTGGAAAGGATACAGCAGTGAGCTTGGAAGGAGTTCTGCTCGGTGGAAAAACACATTTTTCAGGTTATCCTAAGGGGTCAATCTAATAATAGAATGAGCTTTTTGTTTTGGGGCATGATGGGCCAAGAAGTGCTTGTTTGTCTTCTGTGGATGGATTGTAAGACAAGAAAACCTCTTAGATCCATCTAGATGGCTTCAGGCTAAAGGTTTCACATACAGGCTGTCTTTGAGGGGTTTCTCTATGTTCTTATGTTTTCTGAGACATCAGAAATCTGGAGTGACATCAAATATAAAAACTTCTGAAGCGGTGTTGCAGTTCTATTCCAAGGGACTACATTAGTAGCAAAAGGCTGGCAGAGAGCGGCTGAGCTGTTTGAAAAATGCGTTCTGTTATGAAATACCCGAAGGCGCACCAGATTGATGGTAGGTTTGGAAGGAGGGCCCACGATGCGCAGTGCGGTGGGTATATCTTACGGATTATGACTACATTTTCAGTTGTTTTAACAGCTCCAAAGGCTGACTAACGACACTGCTGACTAACGACACTGCTCTGAGAGGAAGGCAGCTCTTCTGAAGTTCAAAGCAGGGCCTGGAGTCAGAGCTTCCTTTAAACTGTCTTCAAGCTTGCATACTTGTTTACTGTGTGAAAACATCTCATCCCATTATGCATGACGAGCGGGAAGGGTGGCAGGGAGGGTTTGAATCCAGGGAACGAGGTGAGCTTTGGCTTCCCTGGCAGCTTGCTTTGCTGAATTATGAAACTTCGGTGTTTTCTTCTCTCTCCCATCTTTTAAAGTGTCCATCTGTTTAATAAGATTTGGGGAAATTGCTGTGTCTCATATTTTGTTAGTTAGCGGCGTGTTTTCCAGTTTATGCCCCTGTTGGAGGGGAGATACAACGTGAAGATAATGAACTTCTCAGGGTTACTCCAGAGACTGGCAGCCTGTGTCTGTGCGTCTGTCTTGTTTACCCGTCAGCCAGCCAAGCAGGACAGGGTCACACATAAGCGCATCTCCAGCTCTCCCTGAGAGAAACAGGCCTTGAAGACACAGCCTTTGATCCCTCCCGTTACTCTGGATAAGGCCCAGGCACAATTAGGCTAATGAAATAGAATCGAAATACCCTTCCCCTTTCAAATGCTGGTCTTTAGAAATGGATCTCTTTCATCCAGAGTGTCAGTTTTCTTTCTGTACATAGAAAGAATGGTTGGCAGGAAACAAAATTTTAGGATGGTCTATTGAGAAGGTTGCTTCATCTATTAATTGTATTTCATTTTCTTTCAGAATTAAAATATGCTTTTAAAATTAGGGAGAACAACTTTTTTCTCTGAAGAAAGGCTTATGAAATATTTAACGTCCACCGTTCCCGTGCATCCGTGTGCTTGTTCAGAGCAGTCTTTGAACCGTCCGTGGGCCTCAGTTTCCCTGGTATGTGCTCGCTGTGATTGGGGTCCACTCTCAGTGCAGAGGAAAGGCAGTGCCTTCTGTTGGAGGGTTAGGCTTTGCTTTGTTCCATCTTCTCTCCAGTGGTACACGCTGCATTTGGCCCCTTTGATAGCTTGGAGCCTTTTCAACAATTATTAATACTTGGCATGAATATAACTTTTTTCTTCTGTAAAGAAATTGGAAACCTCACATGCTCTCTCTG
The DNA here is from genome assembly GCF_000956105.1 of Propithecus coquereli. Lineage (NCBI taxonomy): Eukaryota > Metazoa > Chordata > Mammalia > Primates > Indriidae > Propithecus > Propithecus coquereli. The sequence continues at coordinate 716,677 of NW_012152463.1, forward strand.
GTGTGTGCATAGTGAAAGGGGAGTTTCTTACTCACTGACAGGGAAGCCGCAGTTCGAGGCCTGCCCCAGGTCACTTTGTAAGATAGGAACAGAAGCAGGACAAAAGGTGGTAAGATTGTGTGTTCGTGTCGTCATTCAAGAGCCCAGAGCCTCGGTGACAGGATAGCAGAGAGGTTAAGAGCATGGCGCTGGAACCAGCCTACCTGGAGTCCCAGCTCCGTAGCTTACTAACCGCCTGCCCGGAGTAACTCCCCTGATCTCTGTTCCTCCATTTTTCTCAACAATAGAATGGGAAAATAATAGTTTCCCCCAGCGGTGTTACTGTGAGTTCAATGAGTGAATACAGCGTGCGTAGCACTCCGTAAATATTAGCTGTGAGCATTACTGTGGTTCTCTGTAATTCAGGCCGCACCTGTGGCGGAAGCTCCCCTGTGTCTATTTGACAGTGAGTGTGGCATCTCCTTTCCCAGTCTGTGGGTGCCAACCGTGGGTGTGGCTTCCCTTCTGAACCAGCAGGTCTGAGTTTCATTGGTTGGAGGAGCCAAAATAAGAATATACCTTGGCACACGGTTGGCCCCAAGCACGACACTTTTGCAAAGGGGAACCAGCCCCCCTGCTGCTGCGGAAGATGGGCCCCTCCCCATGGCCAGGGTGGGAGACGGCCTACTTGGAGGGCAGCCTGGCTCAGAAGTCGCCTCCTCTGAGATGCCTTTCTTAATCTCCAGGCTCCCCGCAGAGGGGCCCTCAGCCTTTGTCTCCCCTGTCTCGAAGCCCTGGGTGAACCAATTTGGAAGTCTTTGATCACGGATGTGTCTGCCTCGGGACAGACAGATCCATGAGGGAGGATCTGGAAGCTCCTGGAAGGGAAGGCCCCGTGCCTGGGGTGGCAGAGGGGCCGCGGACCAGGTGTGGAGGTGCCCAGGGGCTGGGGAGTGGGCAGCAAGAACTACAAGCAAACCAAACAAGTGTTGTTATTCCCCTTTTATAAATGAGGCCCCAGAGCACTGGGTGCTGTTTCCCTCAAATAAATTTTGAGCAGAACATGCTATTTTGAAACAGCCAGGGTACCCGTTTCTTTATGCAAAGGGCTTTGGGTGTTTGCTGGTTTGGCCTGGGCACTGTCCTTTCTGACCACGAGTCCAGGAAATGAGTTCAAGGCAGGATTGGAGAAGGCAGCTGCTTGATTTCACGTGAGACCATGGAGGCTGGGTCAGGGTAATTCACAGAGCCTTCCGGCACTCCGGGATGTCAGTGTGTTACAAGCCGATCTCAGAGAGGACTGCCAGGCTGTAAGGTGGGGCTCTTGTCAAGTGTGCTTGGCACAGCCAACTCCCCAGGCTGATCCGTAGCGCCCACTCCAGGGACCAAGCACGGGAAAAGGCTAGAGGGGCAGATGTCTGCTTGCGGGCCCCAGGTGGGGCAGCGACCACCCCTCCCAAGTCCACATACTCTGTCCTATTGTCCCTGAGCACATTCCTCCTAGTCAGGCTCCCTACCCTATTTGGGAAGCATGGTGGTCACTCTCCTTAGACTCTGTGGAGCCCTGTCCCAGTGGAGCCTGCGATGTCTTCCCCGGCCAGCCGTGTGTCCCCTGGCTACTGACCCCCTGCCCACAGGGCAGCCAACAGCTGAGAGAGGCCCAGAGGGCAGGCAGCTGCCTGAGGACAGGCATGGCCAGCTGCAGGTGTCTGCTGGCTTCACAGGACTCCAGGGCCTAGCTCTTCAGTTTTCTCGGTTTGTCTAGAGAGGATCACGCTCTGAGAAACTGACTCACGCTAATCACGCTCATGAGAGACGAAGTTCCAAACCAGAAACCAAAATGGTAATTTATAAAGAATTGCACTTTTCCTGGGCCAGACCCCTGTGCTCTCTCTCTCCCTCCTCCGCAGGGAAGCTCACCCTCTAGGCTAGGTGCTAGGCCTCAAGGTCTGACCCAGAGAGAGGTGCCTGGGAAGCTAAAGTAGCCACCCCCGGGCAGCTGAGGCCCTGAGTCCGACATGTGGACATAGCAGATGCCAAGAGATTAGGGCTACACAGGACCATGCAGTGGACTCTTCTGTGCTGTAGAGATCCCCTTCCAGGGGCCCTTAAGACCAGAGCATCCCCGCTGATGCCTGTGGTTACAGATGAGCCAAGATAGGGACAGCCTCAGCCTTTGGGAGTGCCAGGGATGGGGGCATGGTTGGAGGGGCTTATCACCCCTGGCCTAGGGCAGCCTGGTCAAATATCATTAAATATACAAATATCATTAAATATCATTTCCTGCTCAAGAAAAACATTTCCTGGTCCCTTGGGTCAGATGAATTCTCAAGTAGTGGGTTTCTATTGGTCTCATCCCAGTCATCTATTGGGACACACCCTCCCTCATCCCTGGATGGTGACTTGGGACACATCCTCAGCCCTTTTTAAGGTGGTTTCCACCATTGAATGTGAGCCTGGTGTCCTGTGCAAGGCGTGACCTTCTTCTGAGCTTGGTCCCAGGACTTCTTCTGCCCCCGACCCTCACCCCAAACCTAGATGAAAGCAGCCTTCCCTGCGTCCACAGTGCCAAAACCTTTCTGTCGCTTTCACATCTAGCTTAGCAGGGCTCCTCTGGGAGGAGAGAGGGAGACCACGCTGGCCTAGTGGATTTCTTAGCACCCGCTGCCTGTCTTTGAGTAGCAGAAGGTGGCAGTACCAATAACCAATCCGTGGCTTGCCCACCCCTCCCCAGCAACCCTCCCTCTGAAAACAACAACATTTGGCACAGGGATATCCTCTGCAGACACTTGCTGCCTGGGTTTTGGATCCCTCCTACCACTGCAGCACTTTCTCAGTGCTGGCTAGGGACACATGGCACCAGGCCACCCTGTCCTCACTGAGGACTGAAATCACAGACCCAGAAGCCTCATGGGCCCAGGGCAGGCTCTGAAAGGCAAGCAGGCAGTGCCTTTTGTCACTAGGCATTCCTTTGCTTCCACTCAAGGAAAAAATTAATTCTGTGTTTATTTCTATTTTCTGTCTTGCAGTCTGAGATGACTAATTACAGGCAGTACAGTTCAGTCTCTCATTAGTAATTATGATCTGAAATCATTGAAAATCTGACATCCTCTAGCCAAACCTTTTATTCTTAGAAATTCTGCCCCATTATTCCAGCGTGATTTGACATTTAGGTTCCACTGCCTTTCTGCTTTGCACCTGGATTCGATCAAGCTATTGCTTTTGACTTCTCTGGGATGTTCTGTGTTCTCAGATACTGGTCCCAAATTCCCCCTCCTTATTTTTGGCCTCCCTGGCTTTTAGCCTTTTCTGTCTTTGATTCCTCAACACCCACTTCTCCCACACTGCCTGCTTTGGAACTCAGCCAAAGGGCATGAGAACATGGCACGTGGGGCCAGCTGGTTCCAGCCCGTCTCGTGCCTGGACTCCTTTCGCGTCATCCCGTGCCCATCCCAGGGACTCCCCGTTGAGCTCACGGGCTGTCTTTGGATCGTGTCAACCCCATGTATTGTCTGGACCTTCATACTGAGTTTTAAACTGTTAATCCCAAAGGTCTAGGAAGGCTATCCCATGAAAAGTCTCTCCTAATATCAAGGACGAGGGCCTAAAATGGACAGGTAGCCAATGAAAACCCCTGGGCCTGACACTCACCAGAGAGTTAAAGGCATTGCAGATTTAGAATCCCACTAAAATTCCCTAATTTAATCACCCCCTTTTACAGATGGGGAAGCTGAGGCCAGGGAGGGGAAGGGACTTGCCAGAGGCACAGAGCAGTGACCCGACCGCATCACTTTCGCAGGTTTTATGTCCACTTTTCCTATGTGTGAAGCAGGGTAATAGCACCTTCCTTCTGGCGGTGGGGGTGGAGGTGAGGGTGGAAGAGGTGGGCCCTCTCAACTGGCCCAGGGCAGACCCTGGCCCCTGAGGACTTTGTCCCTGTTCTGAGGGGAGGGCTGGGATTTCTCATCATTCTTCTGAGATCTCTACGTCCTAATGGTCAAGCAGCATCTGCTGCGCGCAGCTCCTTTCTCTCTTGCTCCCAACTGGAATGAAGTCTTTGTGTCTCCTCTTGCCTCTTACCTTGCCTAGCAGTGTCTCTGCCTGCCGAGTAGCATCCCTGTGCTCGCAGCTGTCCTGAGCCCAGGATATGCCTGGATTGCCAGCGTCAGCATTGATTTGTGAGCCCAGCTGGATGCAGGGAAGTTTCCAGGTTAGCCTTTGGCACCCCTCCTATTGCCAGGGTGTGGGGGGCTGAGGGGTTGCTTAGAAGGAAGGACAACAAATGTACCAAGAATCACCAAATTCCAAACCCTCAGGCTCTTGGGCCTCTCTGCCCCACACAGACCCACACATGCCTGCTCTGCACCCTGTCCTTGGAGACCACCCTCCCTACTCTTTCAAACTGCCGAGCGCTGCTGACCAAGGAGTGGGGCACAGGTGTGTGGAGGCTCTACCCAGGGCATTGGTACTCGCTCTGCCCGGGGCCAGGAGGCGGCTAGCCTCTCATCTGGCTCCCGAGGCCTCAGCCACTTCCTGGGGAAATGAAAGACTAGAACAAACCAAGGTCTGAGAGCGCCTCAGCTAAGCGGTGCCTTGGCCAAGGTTCCTGAGGCTCCAGACACTTCGCCCTGGCAGGAAACTCCCCCGCTATGTGACTTTGCCTTGTCACTGCTACCACGTTCACTGATGGACAGACGCGTGATCCCTCTCTTTCCTCCCCCAGTTTGCTTCCTCTCTGTTTTCATCTGCTTGGTATTTACATAACACCTGTCTCTTAAAATACCTTTGCAGGTATTGTTTCTTTTGGAGCCTTTCAGAACATCCCCTAGTTAGTCATCCAAAAGGTTTGCAAGGGAGGAAAGGACCCCATACTGAGCACCTACTCTGTGTCAGGTACAGGCACAGCTCACTTTATGGCCCTTCACTTTATTGCACTTTGCAGATATTACATTTTTTACAAATTAAAGGTTTGTTGCAACCCTGCATCGAACAAGTCTGTCAGCGCCATTTTTGCGACAGCACGTGCTCATTTCATGTCTCTGTGCCGCGTTTTGGTAATCCTCACGATATTTCAAACTTTTTCATTATTATATCTGTTACGGTGATCTGTGATCTTTGATGTTACTATTGTAATTGTTTTGGGGCACCACAAGCCACGCCCATATGGGATGGCAAAGTTAATCAATGTGTGTGTTCTCTCTGCTCCACCAACCAGCCGTCCCCATCTCTCTCCCTCTCCTCGGGCCTCCACATTCCCTGAGACACAACAGTGTTGAAATGAGACCAGTTAATAACCTACACTGGCCTCTAAGTGTTCAAGCAAAAGGAAGAGTCGCACATCTCTCACTTTAAATCAAAAGCTAGAAATGATTCATCTTAGTGAGAAAGGCACGTCGAGTGCTGAGATGGGCTGAAAGCTAGGTTTCTTGTGCCAAACGGGTAGCCAAGTTGTGACTGCAAAGGAAAAGTTCTTGAAGGAAAGAAAAATGCTACTTCAGTGAACACACAAATGGTAAGGAAGTGAAACAGCATTATTGCTAATAAGGAGAAAGTTTTAGGAGATCAAACCAGCCACAACGTTCCTTTAAGCCAAAGCCTAATCCAGAGCAAGGCCCGAATTCTCTTCATTTCTGTGAAGGCTGAGAGAGGTGAGGAAGCTGCGGAAGAAAAGGTGTAAGCTGGCAGAGGTTGGTTCATGTGGTTTAAAGAAAGGACCTGTCTCCATAATATAAAAGTGCAAGGTGAAGCAGCAAGTGCTGACGTAGACGCCGCAGCAAGCTATCAAGATGTAGTTAACATCATTAATGACTGTGGCTACACTCAACAACAGACTTCCAATGTAGACAAAACAGCCTTATGTTGGAAGAAGATGCCATCTAGGACCTTAATAGCTAGAGAGGATAAGTCAATGCCTGGATTCAAAGCTTCAAAGGACAGGCTGACTCTCTTGTTAGGGGCTAATGCAGCTTTGACTTTGAGTTGAAGCCAGTGTTCATTTACCATTCCAAAAATCCTAGGGCCCTAAAGAATTATGCCAAATCTACTCTGCCTGCGCTCTATAAATGGAACAACAAAGCCAAGATGACAGCACATCTGTTTACAGCATGGTTCACTGACTATCTTAAGCCTACTGTTGAGACCTACCGTTCAGAAAAAAAGATTCTTTTTAAGATGTTAGTGCTCATTGACAATGCACCTGGTCGCTCGAGAGCTCTGATGGAGATGCACAAGGAGATGAATGCTGTTTTCGTTCCTGCTAACACAACATCCACTCTGCAGCCCATGGGTCAAGGAGTAATTTTAACTCACTCCTTGCTATAGGTAGTGATTCCTCTGATGGATGCAGGCAAGTAAATTGAAAACCCAGAAAGGATTCGCCATTCTAGATGTCATTAAGAACATCCATGATTCTTGGGAGGAGGTCAAAATATTGACATTAACAGGAATTTGAAAGTTAATTACAACCCTCATGGATACTTTGAGGAGTTCAAGACTTCAGTGGAGGAAGTAACTGCAGGTGTGGCGGAAATAGCAAGACAACTAGAATTAGAAGTGGAGCCTGAAGATGGGACTGAGTTGCTGCAACCTCATGACAAAACTTGGACAGATGAGGAGTTGCTCCTAATGGATGAGCAGAGACAGTGGTTTCTTGAAATGGAATCTTCTTCTGATGAAGATGCTGTGAACATTGTTGAAACAACAACAAAGGATTTAGAATATTACGTAAATTTACTTGTAAAGCAGCAGCAGGGTTTGAGAGCATCGACTCCAACTTTGAAAGAAATTCAAAGTAAATTCGTATCAAAGAACATCACATCTACAAAGAGATCTTTCGTGAAAAGAAGAGTTCATCAATGCTGGAAACTTCGCTGTTTTCTTATTTTAGGAAATTGCCACAGCCACCCCACCCTTGAGCAACCACCACCCTGACCCGTCTGTAGCCACCAACATCGAGGCAAGACCCTCCACCAGCAAAAAGATTATAACTCGCTGAAGGCTCTGTGATCATTAGCCTTTTCTAGCAATAAAGTATTTTGTAATTGAGGTATATACATTGTTTTTTTTAGACATAATGCTATTGTACATTTAACAGACAACAGTCTATTATATGAACTGGGAAATGGAAAAATTCATGCGACTTGCCTTATCGCAGTATCTGCTTCACTGTGGTGGTCTGGAACCAAGCCTGCCGTAGCTCTGAGCTGTGCCTGTGTTCTACCTTCCGCTTCAAGCATCACATTTATTCAATCACTGTCATTGGGTCAGCACATCAGTCTTTTAGGAATTGTCATAAGGGTTAAATGAGATGATACCCGTAAGATGTGCGGAACCTAGTTTGTGCCAAATACTGGACTAGGGCACAAGGATGTAAACATGACTCTGTCCCAGCCCCTCCCCTCAAGTTCTGACAGTCTGGAGGGAGAGACATAAACATGCAAGTCAGGGACTCCGGTAGGCAAGTGTGCAGGGCACGGGGATCTGTGCTCATGGGCTGGGGGACCGCTCCGTGGAGGGAGTGGCCTGTGGGCCAGTGCTGCTGAGTAGAGGTCAGACTCTTCCACAAGTAGGGGACAGGTAGAGTTTACGCAGATACTAAGCCAGCTGTTGGAGGTATGGGGAGATCTGAGAGTGGAATGGCGGGCAGAAGAGAGTAAGGAGGGACTGTCAATTTTGTTAGGTGTGATATGGTTGAGTGGTTATGTCAGAAAATGTCCTCAGTTTTTAGAGATTCATCCTGAAGTATTTAGGGGTGAAATGTCACCATGCCTATAATTTATTTTAAAATAGTAACCTTTGCCCCCAAAATAGACAAAACCAATATGAAAAAAGTTAACAGTTGTTAAATTTAGGTGATAGGTATATTGATGATCATTATATTAGCCTTTCTGCTTGCTGCAGTCTTGAAATTTTTCAAGATAAAAGTTTAAACACGTAAGTGAATACGATCAGGTGTGCATTTTAGAGAGATCACTCTGGAACCTGTGCAGGACCAGTTAGGTGGAAACTAAGAGACACAGAGGACTGGACTCGGCTAGCAGTAACGCGTGGACAGTCCAGGATAAGAGGTGTTGAGGAGGGAGACTCCATAAGTCTGGGAAAGGGAATCGGACAGTTCGAGGCTGACCCTGGCATGTGGTTCAGCGATGGATGGATAAGATGCTTTTACCAACAAGGGGACACAGGAGGACGGGCAGGTGTGGGAAGAAGGGTGGTGGCAAGTCTGTTGGCCACGTTGAGATCGTGTGGCCAAGTTCCTTCCCAGCAGAGTTGTCTCGGAGCGTGTGGCTGGCGGGGGTCTGGAGGTTGGGGCATGGCCAGACTGGGGCAATGGTTTGGGGAGGCAGAAGCCAGTAGGTGGTAGCTGCAGCCGTTGGGGAGACGAGACTGCCTGGGATGTAGGTCTCAGAGCGGAAGAGAGAATGCCTGGGACAGAGCCTGAGGAACACAACATGTAAGGAGCCGGGGTGAAATTTGACCACTGAGGAAATTTAGGTTCTGATCGTTTACGCAGTTTTTGCACGTCACCTGGCTAATCCCAGTTGTAGCTGGGATTGGAGCCCAGGTCTGCCAGATTTGCAAGCCCTCGTTTCCACAGGCCCCCTCTGCTCTCGGCTCAGGGCTATGGCGGCCCTGTTCCCTGCCATGGCTTATGTGATATCCACGGAGCCATCGTGCAAAGGAAGGGGTTCAGTCAGCAAAGTCACTCTCGGATGAGCGTCAGGAGGAGTGGCTGGAACTGGACACACAGCTGCACAGGGAGGGGCTGGGGCCCTCGGGCATGTCGTGTCGATTCCCTGGGCCAGTTCTTCTTCCGTAAGTGAGGACGATGGTGGGGGAGAATTAGATGTGATCATACATAGGAGCCCGAGGGACTTCAGTGGTGTCTATCGATGAATGTTGTGCCTTGGTTCTGAAGAGGAATGTGAATCATACCCTCTTCATGTCTGGTTGAGACCGGATTCCCTTATCAGCTGTCCATCCCCCAGGGACGGTGGTTGACTGCAAGCTCATAACAACAATGACTGTTTCTGAAAGGCATCTCGGACCCGTACACACATGCACACACGTGTACAACAAGCCTGGGGATCCACCCTTGCCAAGAGGTCAGTCTTGAATAGATCCATAATTGAAACGCTGGCCAGTGACCTTGCGAATGAAGCAGAAACTACTGGCCCAGCCCCGCAGGGCAGCCTGTGGCTATGATGCTGTGTCTCTCTTCATAAATAAAGGAGCGAAGCGCACCTACGACAGAAAACGACCCCTTCCCTGCAGGGCTCCGTCCCTGCGGGGTCTCTCACCCTCTGCCTCAGGCAGCTGGCATCCACACGGGCACATGGGGCTAGAACCAAAGCACAAGCAAGCCATCCCTGCGGGCGTCTCCCAGAACAAACTAGAAGCAAAATCTGCTTCTTCCTAAGGACAACATGCATTTTTCCGGGCCTTTCAAAGCAAGGCAGGTCAATCGAGTTATAATTGGCTCTCTAATTAGAACTCCCACAACCTGTTAAATTCTTTACCTGCTGCCTGGCGTCTTACACAAAGGTGACAAATCTGCGTCTGCCTTTGCAATGATTAAAGAAAGCCAGCAACAATCTCGCTCTCCTTGCCGACAGCAGCCCCCTCCAGCCACCCCACCGCTGCTCAGACGCCCACTCCCACCAGGAAGTGTGACGTGGGACACAGCCCAATTTAAAAGGAAATTGGCTGTAGGTAAATCAATCTCAGAAGGCTCATTGTTGAGTGCCTTTTTGGGAGCTCAGTGGGAGAAGACAAACCCCCATCCCCATTTTTCCAGGTTGGGAAATATCCTGAGGGTGTCTCAGTGGTGCCTTGGGCCTCCCCTAGTCCAGTTGCTCTGTGATAGAAAAAAATGTACCTTTTTTCTCCCTTTCCATACGCTCAACACTGAAGACAGTGGTGTTTTGGGGTTGTTCCCCTTGGCCACCAAGACAACAGCGTGCCTCGGACGACAGATCAGTGAGTCGTGCGGCACCCAGCATCGCCTGTGCTCCTGTGTGGCCCCTCCGCGCCAGCACCAGGGCCTCTTGCGGCTCCTGCCGGTGCACAGCCTCACACAGCGCGTGCTGGAGCCGGCACGTCCCTTCCCATCTCTCCCCCGTCCGCCTGCAGTGACATCACATTGGTAGCTTGGAATCAGCCGTGGTGGGAATGTGCATAACTGACATCGGCACTACAAGTCAGGGCTTTTTTGTTCTTTGAGAGAGGCAGTTTAGCATGTACTGCTGGACTCACAGATCCAGATGGTTTGAATTATTATGAGGGGAGGGGAGGCAGGAGATGGGAGCAGAGTCGGGGAGAGCACAGACATGGCAGAGAAGAACAGCACCAAGTGGCCCTGACTCAAGGCTCCTGGGACAGAGGCTGCTCAGGGTGCAGAAGTGACAGAGCTTACCTGCTGTTCCAGAGGGAGCCAGACCAGCTGGATGGAGGCTGGGGGAGAAGGAACGAGCCTCAGAATCACCCAGACTGGGGTGGCAGGAAGGGTGGTATGTTTGGGGGCACATATTTTGGAGCAAAAGAGACCCACATTTGAATTCTAGCTCTGCCATACATTTGATGATGTGTATGACCTTGGGCGTGTTATTTAACCTCTATACTACAGCAGTGAAAATTCTAACCTAGCAGGGCTGTCGTAAGGGTTAAACACAGTTCTTAGCGCTTGCCCCGCATGTGAGTGAGCTGTACCTAGTAGCTGTTAATCTTCTCTGCCTTCCCTTCTCCTGAAACAGTGGCTGTGAGAATCGTGTGGGCAGCACGAGTCCATTAGATCCCCCGATGGACCTGCCCCTCCCCGTTCTTCAGAGAAGGAAAGGGCTCACTTTTCAGCAAAGTGTCCCAGTCCGAGAGCAGGGAGGTGCCCAAATGGGCTACAGGGAGGCTGATCCCTTCAGCCCCTGGGGCAGCCAGAGCCACCAGGCCGGTCCCCTCTGGCCATACACAGCACAGAACGACCATTACCGTTGCTCAGTCTACCATGGTGTGAAACAGTCCCGTGAGCACCCCAGGAGCAATATTTGTTGTTGCTTTAATTTACTCTCCAATTTCCATGTCTCCCTCCAAGTCACTGTTTAAGCCCCACAGGGATCTGTTTTTGAGCTCCCTGCAAGGGCATCTGGCTTCTGAGGAGACTGGCAATGCTCTTGTGAGCCACAGCCCATTAAATGGCTGGTGGCCTGGGCATGTTAGCTAAGCCCTGAGTTGCCCCAGCTCAGGCGAGCAGACACATTGCTGTGCTCGTCCCATCAGAGCTAACTGGGGATTCTTGAGGAAATGGCTCTAATCTGGATGTGGATTTAATCCACACGGAATGGTACATGGTAAGAGCTCAGTTGCGTAGGAAAAGAAATTGCCAGGCTGGGTCTGTGCTCTCGCCCAAGCTCCAGCCTGGTAGATGCGTTCATTTCTGCACAGCCATGAGGTTCCCCAGGCCGCAGCTGCTCCCCCACACAGCCCCCGGCCTGTCTGCCGTCTTCTCTACACCAGCTTGGGGCCTGAGTTTGGGGCCAAGTCTGGGGTGCTAGGGGAAAAGTTTGTTAAAAAAACTCCAGGAGTGAAAGTCCCTATTTCCAAGCAAACTTCCTGTTTTTCTTTTCCTCATTAACCTCCAGCTTTCCTTGGAGTGGGCAGCCCTGAAGCAGGGCCTGTCCTCTTTGGCCCGCCGTCTGTTGAAACTCGGACTGTGGGGAGTGCTTTGGCTTTGTGTCATCTTGGCAGCTGCTTGTGTAGCTGGCATTCTCCACCTGCATCCCCAGGTGGCCCTCAGGGACGGCCCAGGGAGCCTGCTGACCGTGCTGAGTGAGGAGAGCCAGGCAGCCCATGTCCTGGGCCAGACGTGCACGCAGGCATGGAGGCTGGCGTTCCCATGGTGGGTCCTGCGCTGGACAGGAGGTGACACCCATTCCATAGTCATCTATCACATGAATGCCAAGAATGTGCTGGGGACTGGAATGACTTCCAGCCAGCAAGCATCTAGGTGTACCTACCGGGTCCCAAGGGCCACGCAAGTCTCTGGAGATGCAGAGGACAGTCCCACAGCCCCTGCCTCCAGGAGCCTTAGTCTTCTCAGTCCAGCAACTGGTAGCTCTTCTCTGTACTGTTGGTGTTTTTAAGCTTTCTTGAGTTTTCTACAAACCCAAGAGCCTCCAGCACTCCCCTTTAGCCCATCCTTTGTCCTTGCTCCGCTCACTGCCTGCCTCGAAAGCGTCAGGGAGGGGGGTGTGCAGCGCCGCTCAGTGACACTCGGCTCATGTGTGGCCACGCTCCCTGCAGAATCAGAGCCGAGCCGCTTCCCCTCACTCCTCCTGGGCATAGGTGGGGAGCGTGGTGCAGGGCTGCTATCTTGTTTGGGCTCTGTGTTGCTGCTGGAGGTCAGCTCCACAGACAGGCCTCTGTTCCTCCCAGCCAAGTTGCCATAGACCCTCCTCCAGGAAGCCCTCCCTGGCCATGTCAGCTACCACTGACATGCCACTCAGTCCTGGAAGAACAGATACACACTGGATATATAGTATGTGCTCCAGAAAATACTTGGTGTAAGATTTTATCAAACCCTAAATTTGTCAGCTAGAGATCATCCGCTCTGCCACTTCGTTTCCTAGACTAGAAAAGCAAGGCTGAGGGAGGAGAGGCCTCTGCCTGCGCTGGCAGTGGATGGTGGGTTGCAGAGCAGGCCTGGGAGGGCGCCCCCCGCCCACGGTGATGTCTCCCAGCCCTGCTCTCCTGCCCCGGGGAAGGCACGGCCTCTGGCTGCTTGCTGAGATACTGGGGACAGGCTTCTGCTGTCAGTGTTTAGTGACAAAGGGTTGGACCCAAATACAGTGAGTGCCTCTCAAAGAGGCACTCTGAGGACAGGTTGAAGGGATCCCAGCCTTGGACCTCAGGAGTGGGGCTGGGGTTTCTGGGACTCTCCCCCTCTCTGGCCCTGGGACTCTAGGAAGCCTGTCAGCACAGCTCTGTGGTGGTCACATGTGAACTGCTTTCTGGCCACGGAGACCCTCCTATGGGACCCTGTACAACACTTCCCCTCCCAGAGCCCCTGCCCACATCCCCACTCGCTTCTCAGGGAGCGAGCGAGGCCTCTGCCTGGGCCTGCTGTTCTCACCCGTGCAGTAGGGGTCCCAGAGCCCCAGGGGAGGCCCGTGCCTGAAACAGGGCCAAGTTCACTCAGAGCGTCCCAGACACCCGAACCTCCCTGGCCTGGTGCATGTGGCCTGGGGTGGAGTGCCACCCTCCCAAGTACACAGGGGCAGTGGCCTCCCCAAGGGCCGAAAGGGGCCTCTGGGGATGATTAGCACCGAACTTTCCACCGTGTGGGGAAACACTGACATCCAGGCCGCCTTGTGCGGTTGGTCTCTGCCTGACTTGGTGTTGGGGAAGGTGGACAGAAATAAATAAATAAGTCAACCAGGGAGATGTGTAAATAAGTGAACAGGAGCCTCTTGCCCGTTCCTGATGGAAAAGAACCAGCAAGGGGAGCTGTGCTAGCACCCACGTGGCTGGTGTGTGTCAGGACCTGTAGCGTCGGGACCAGGGCACACGTCCTCTCTCCTAAGAGCTGGCAGCTCATGTTCACGTTCAAGCTGAGCCTCTGGTGTGATCCTTGCAACAAAGCACAGGATTTCATGGCAGCTTGGGGGAGGGGAGGCTGGGACTCATCTGGAGTATTACCAAGAACAGCTTCGCCTTCCAGGTGGGGAGGATGCCCACGTCCCCACACCCACCCTGCACTGCACCCAGTGGACCTGGCGTCCCTTCCCACTGACCGTCCTTTGGTTTTACGTGGGACTTGCGGCCTGACGCTTCTTCAGTTAGGTCAGTGCACCATGCAGCGCGTCGGAGGTGCTTTGCGGGTGCTTCTGTGAGCGCGCTGGTTGAGCTGGTGAGTGCCGTACCTCAGGCTGCAGCTGGCGGGGAGCTCAGGCAGACTCGGGGCACCAGGGTTCCCTGTCACCCTCCCCTGACATGTCTCCAGGACCCTGCCTGCAGCAGCTTTGGCACCCTGGTGCTCGGACGTGACTAAGTGATTTCACTCCGGGGCCAGGCCAGCACTTGGAATAAAGAGCGGGAGCAGCTCTCAGCTGCCTTTGTCCTGTTTTTCAAGGAGCAAGGAACTCAGACACATTGCTGCTGAGGTGAAGTAGTCCTCCCTTTATTAAAGCCATTTCTCCCTCTCTTTTTCCTGACTAGCAACATCAACACACCATTCATTCCCCAGGGTGCGTAAGGACCCTGAGTTGAGGACAGCCGGGTTGAGATCCTTGGGTCGGAGTAATGCAGAGCTCCCAAACCCTGTTTCCTTTCGATGTGGAGTTTGACTGGTTACGTAAATGATCTCATCATCTATCAAAGATTATAAAATTAGGGGGAGGGGGCAACCCGTGCTGCCAGTACGGGTTGTGGGGAAGGGACAGGGCCGCCCCCGCCGCATCCTGCTCTGCACAGCGGACTCCAGGCCGTGGAGGGCTGCTGTGTAAATAACTCTCCTGGCCCCATCTGAGGGTGCTGGGCAGGGCAGGGATTCTTCTGGTCACCCAGAAATGGACATCCCCATCAATCCCCCTTCACCACTAGGTCCTCTTTTGTCACGTGGGTCTGAGAGCCCATGGTCTGGGCCACCTGGAATCTGGCAGCCACCGGGAAGAAGGGTCTACGGTGCCCAGGCAGACTGACAGAGCTGAACAGAGAAGTCAGCTTGTGGCCATGTCCCCAGAACTCCCCAGAGGAGGATTTCTCCCTGGGCAGCCCAGGCCGGTGTAGGGTGCTGTGAGCCAGGGGTCCAGAGCCAGCTAACCATCAGAGAAGGCCCCTGGGATGCATCTCACGGTCCCCTAAATGCCCAGGACCCTCTCTAGAGATCTTGGTAGTCTCCCATGGAGCACAGAGCCCTGAGGAAGCCCAGGTTCTAAGACCCAACTTCACCTCTGCAAGGCTTGGAAACTGAGTCACGTACTTGCCCTCCTTTTCCTCATCTGGAAGTGAGGTACTCTGTCACCTCTAGGCCCTCCCAGATGTGGCTACCTAGGAGCTAGGAGGCTGCCCCAGATTCAGGTGTGATCACTAAGAGGCAATCTGCTCAGGGAAGATCAGACACGCAGAGCCCGGCGTCTGTTCACAGGAGGCTTTTAGAGACAGAAGAGTCAGACCCAATTTGTGCTTACAGCTCCTCCTCTTTCGCCGTGAACCAGCCACCCTGTCCCAGAGCTTCAGCCTTCTTATTTGTTCGAAGAAAAAAGGGTGGGGACACCGTATTATCTCTTCTGGAACGTTCTCCCTCATCCCACTTCCAATAGCCCTTGGTCTGTGGCAGGTGCTGGGACTGCACACGTGAAAGACACAGCCTCTGTTCAGCTCGGGGAGCCTCTGTCTGGGGCAGGACCCACAGCAAACCAACCCCTGCAGTCCTGATCTCTGAGCGAAGGCAGGGAGCGTGGCCCAAATGACAGTCTGTGCCACCGAGTTCCCTGCAGCCGGCGCAGTGCCAGCTCATTGGTGCCAGAACACCCACAGGCACTCAGCGAATGTTTGCAGAGGGCAGAAAAGAACTAGGAATGGCTGTGGTTGCAGCAGAGTGAACAGAGCCCCAACCTGAACATGGACACCTGGATGCTGTTCCTTAGCTCCCTCTGTGCCCTTGGCAGAAAGCTGGCCCTTGGGGAATGCTCACGTGCCCGGCTCTCTGCCACCCCACCATCCCCCAGACACCTGCTGCAGAGGGGGTGGGGCTGTGGGGCTTGGAGGCTGCTGACAGAGTGGCTGTGGTCCCTCCCCTGGACGTCCTGCCTCTGGATATGTCAGCACCGATGCTGAAGTGCACAGTTTTCAAAGAAATTAGGGCAGAGGAAATTTGGGGCCAAGTCTGTGCGAAATCCACTAACGGCTGGACGGGCCCCTTGGCTCACGGCCAGACTGCCAGCATCCTCGCTGCTGGTGTTCACTGCCTGACAGCCCATCACTCTGGCACTGCTAGTTGCACAATAAGCTCTTCCAGAATATTCAAATCATCCTGGAAGAAAACGGCTTTAAAAGATTCTGCCAGTCAAATGCTTTTAAAAAAAAAAAAAAAAAAAGGAAAGGCCATACTCATATTCTCCTGGGGCGTAACAGAGCATTCATGTGGCCCCATGGTGAGGCTCCTCGCACAGTTCCGTGGGTAGGCGAGCGGGTGGGAGGTTCGAATTCACCCTTCCTCCGTGGCCCTGAAGAGAGAGGGAGAGAGGAAGGGCGAGAGCACGAGCTGTTCTGGACGCTTTCTTCAGACCTGAAGGGCCACCAGGAAGAAAGGGAAGGGGACTTTGCCATGACTTCAGAGGCCTCAGAGAACATGAAAGCGTAGGTTTAAATAAAAAGCCTAATTAGGGCTCCTCATTTCTAACGACAGTTCAGACTGCCCACTGATGGTGTGGGCTGCCCGGGAAGCAGCGCGCTCCCTGTCACTGGCGGGTGCGAGCGGGAGTGGGAGGCTGCCGTCGGGGACCACAGCAGGGACCGCGTCAGAGAGCAGAGGCCCGCGCACCCTCCCAACCAGGGATTCTGCCTCCATAGCCCGTTGGCTGCTGGCTTAGAAAAAGAAGAGGTTTTTGAAAAAATAGTTTGACCTGGAAAAGGGCCCCATGAGAGTGCAGCGTCCTGCCCACCAGCTATCCTGAGCGAGCAGAGGTGCCGCCTGGGGCCGTGCTCCCAGGGCGGGCAGAGGGGGTGCTGGGAGGCCTCCCCGCCGCCTCCTGGAGTGCTCTGCACACTTGGATGGGGAAAAGCCTCGGGGTGTCTAGTGCCCAGACCATGGCCCCCTCCCTGTCCCAGACCAGAAGCATCACTCCCCTTTGTGGGTTTTTGGGCCCCACACTTGTCCCTGGGGCTTCGCACCCCCATGTCTGATTGGGGACTGGCCGCCGGCAAGGGGAGGCACTTGTTTTGGCCAACTTGAAGGAAAGTGAGGAAGGAGCCACCCATGTTTTGGTTGACATTCAAGCAGGGAGACTAAGGGTTCGTGGAGGGTAGAGGAGGCCACAGGGATTCAAAACTGGCCTTTAATGTCCATCCCCCAGCCCCATGACACATGGGGAGAAGCCATCTAGCATGGGGCCTGGCTCCCACTCTCTCCTCCATGCAAGCTGACCTTTGTCATTGAGACCCACTCTGAAAGGCAGCGTGTGCCTGCCCCGCTCAGCAGGCGTCTTCCCTGTGGCTGTGCTCCTGCAGAGACATGAGCTGCCCTGGTTGCTCTGAAGGTTCAGTGGCCTCGAAAATGTTCCTTCCCCACCTGAGGGCCTGGACTGGGGGTGGATGGGACTTGGGTGCTACCCAGTGCCGGTGGCAGCAGCCACATGTTGCTGGGGACACGGCCACAAGTATAGTCTATGTGGCTTAGCTGGGCACAGGTTGTCAGGAGGGGCTAGACTTGGCCTTTGGGGAAACTGAGTCAAAGCTGAGTAAAACAGCCCAAACGAGAAAACCAGCCCCACGGCCGACCCACCCCACAAGGTCCTTTCCCAGGGAGTCCCTTGACTTGCTCTTGACTGGCCTAGTGAGGGGCCGAGTGGCAGTGTGTGGCGGGCAGAGGTGTGTGGGAAGTATGGGGGCCTGGGGCTGGGGACACCTGGCCTCCTCCAGGACTCCCGGGATCTGGCCCCTGTGGAGCTGCTGGCCTGGACACACACACTCAGCCCCCGGCAAGCCAGTGCCATTTCTAAGCACTCAGAACAAACAAAAATGAAACACAAAACAGAGCCCAGCAGAGAGCAGGCCTCACCCGGAGCTTCTGGAATCCAGGTGGAGAAGCTGGCACAGCCCCCCCCACCACCCGCGAGCTTTCAGCTCCTTTTCAAGGCATTGTTGGAAAGCGGGGTGGGGCTCAGGGCTGCCTCCTCAGCTGCGCCCACAAAACGCTTGTGCTCAGAACTGACAGCGCCTTTGACGCTTGCCAGAGAAGAAAGGGCCGCTCTGGGAGGAAGGGAGGCAGAGGGCAGCCCTTGGCTTTGTGTTCCCGCGGCTGCTCCAAGGAAATCCTTTCAAACCCAGTTTCCTGTGGCCTTCTCAGGGTGGCACTGGTTTGCAGCCTATTTATATTTTGATTTAAAAGAAAAATATTTTTTAAAACATCACCACTACCACCTGCTTCCCTCTGCTCAGTGGCATCTTCCGGAAGGAAAACACAAATACCGAAAAAGCAATGGTGGCTCGGGTGTGCTGGGCTTTCTTACGTCATGCCTACATTTCGGCTAATGCAGACCTCAGACCGGCTGTGCTGCAGCTTCTCGGAAGGGGCTGAGCTTTTGTGGGGTCCCCGTTTCCCTTGGGTTGGGGAGCCCACTCTTGAGGGCCTGGTAGGCTTCCGGAAAGCTCTCAGTCTGCCATGCACATAGCCCCTGGCAGGACAAGCAGAAAGCAGCTAGGGTCGGGGCATGTTAGAGCACTGTGATTGGAGTCTAAAACTTGGGGACACTTGCCACAGGCAGGCACTACCCCAGGCTGGCCCTGGCCCTGCAGGGGCCTGTCTTCTAGCCCTGTTCTGCGTCCAGTGGGGTCCAACCTTTGAGCAAGGCTCTTTCTGTTTCCTCCTCTGCAGAAGAGCATTAGACCAGATGCTCTGTGGGTGGATGCTGGCATTTTCTTGGGGAGCAGTGTCAGCGTGTGAGCATATAGTCTGAGGGCCTAAGGGGAGGCCATGGCTCGTCACAGGGCTCAGCTGGGAACAGAGCACCTTCTCCCAGGGGGCTGCTCCCATCCGCAGACAGTGCCATGCTCGTGTCTCTGGAGGAAGGGGAGGATGACTGTTCTGGCCTGACTTGGGAGCGTGGACGAGAGTGACCTGAGGCCAGAGCTTTTGGGGGTTCCTTAGTGGACAGCACCAGCAGGAGGCACGCCCACTGCTCCCCTCCTCACCCAGTGTCCCACACTGTCCCACCTCCATCTGCCCAGCAGCCATTCACCAAGAGCCTCCTCTGTGCCAGGCCCACTCTGGGTGCTGCGTGTGCAGACAAATCCCCGTGGGCCCTGCTCTTAAAGACAGAGATGGCAGTGAAGAGTCAGCCTCCCCTCCCCTCAGGGACAATAATAATAATGAGAACAGCCACCATCATCCTAGTAGTGCTGGTGGCTGCCGCTCACCAAAGGTGCACAGGTGTGCCCAGTGCATCCTGTTCAGTCCTCGAGGCTCTCCTATGAGTTCGTGGTTTCCGCACTGCACAGATAAAGCAGCTGGGACCGCTTTATGGGCCAAAACCATTTTAGGCTCTGAGCTGATGAAACAAATCATCTTAAAATGATGGTGAAAAGTGCTACAGTCCTTTAAAAATGATGAAATAATGGTGAAATAATTGTCCCAGTGGGTGGTAGAGCTGGGATTCAAACCCAGTCCGTCTGGGCGAGCCTCGGACCCAACTCTTAACCTCCACTCCCCGCTCTTGAAGAGAACACCAAGCCTTTTCCCCATGGCCAGCCATGTCCTTCTGACATAGAAGCCACCAGCGACGGCCAAGGCCCACGCCTGTGTCCTGAGCCCCTGGTGGGCCATCTCTGGCCAGCACAGCCACAGCTCAGGCCACAGCCAGCTCGGCAATGCTGTCGTCTTCTGTCTTCCCAAAGGGTGACAAAGCTGGGAAGATGGGATTTCCTCTAGCTGCCACCACAACCCCTGACATCCCACCATGGGGAGACTTCTGTGTCCTTGTCCAGGAGTCTCAGAGGTGTCAGCTTGGCTCAAGTGGCCCCAGCAGCTCAGGCGCAGGCCAGGCCCTGGGAAAGGCCGCAGATCTGGTCCTCAGCCCCCACCCACCACCTCCAGGGCTCAGCCTCCTGCTGACCAGGACATCCCCGTCCCACAGTCCTCACCTTGGGCCCCACTCTACCAGCGAGGCTTGACCTCTGCCAGCTGTACCAGCTCCTGGCTTGTGGGTGCTGAGAAGGTCCCTCTCCCTCCCCGAGGTAGGCCGTGGTGAGCCAGAGCACGGGCCCTGGGCTGGACAGACCCACACTCAGCCAACGTGGCTTTAAACAGTATCCTTCTTTCACTGGTTTTCAGGCTCTGCTCATTTATACATTCTGCCCTGGTTACTGGCTGTGTGGCCAGTGCCAGGCCTGGAGGTACAGAGGTGACTATGGCTCACCCAGCCCCTGCCCTCCAGGCACTCGCAGCAAAACCTGGGGTGGGGGAGCTGAGCCACCTCGATTAACATAGCACCTGTGGCACAAGACGGAAAGCACTTTGCTGCTGGCAAAACACACTACGTTGATTATAATCCCTTGCATACTCAAAATTAACAGAGCCTGGTGGATCCACGCATTTGATCTCCCAGGTTTATTTGTGTTTTTGGAGGAGCCACCTGACTGCCTTAAGCCACCCACCCTCACCTCTACCTCCTGCACTGGGGTAACGGTGGGTTTCTAACCCAGGAGTGGAACAGTAAAGTGCTCCAGCCCACCCGCGGCCCCAGACTTCCTCTCCCTGGCCCTGGTGTGGCCTGGCAGGCTCTGCAGAAGCCAGGTTGGCTCTGATGTGGCAAGGGCAGCTCACTGCTTCTGCACGGACACTGCGCCACTGCTCAGAGACTCTGCAAGCAGAGCCCAGTCGGGGAGCCTGCAGCACCAGCCAGGCCCTGGCATGGCACCGGGACTTGCTCACCTCCATCCCTGCTGCCAGATGCTTGATTTCCAAAACATTCTGCCTGGGGAAAAGCAGCAACCAGGTAGAGAGACCATCTGATCCCAACCAGAGCAGAGCCACAGACTTCTTTTCAGCAGTGCCTTCTCTTTGTGAAGGACGCTTTATTTCAGGGATGTTACCTCCCTAAAGCTGTACCCTTAGAGAGACGAGCAGTGGTCTGTGACATGCCCTTGAACCCAGCAAAGCACCCTGGGGACATCCAAAATCTCCCACGGAGGCTTTGTCCTGCAGGCTTCGGGCCTCCTGCGCCAGGGCTTCCCATGCGCCCCAGGGCCAGGGCTGCAGCGCAAGACCTGGCGTGGGGGCCTCCAGGGGGCTCCTGCACAGGCGCCCTCAGCACGTGGCAAGGTGTTCAGTCTTTGGGCAGCAATTACCGCAACCAAAAGCA
This sequence comes from Propithecus coquereli, assembly GCF_000956105.1. Taxonomy (NCBI): domain Eukaryota; kingdom Metazoa; phylum Chordata; class Mammalia; order Primates; family Indriidae; genus Propithecus; species Propithecus coquereli. The sequence continues at coordinate 737,724 of NW_012152463.1, forward strand.
GAAGCGAGGAAGATGCTAATTGCCCTCAAACTGGCCAAGTCCGTTTTGTCTCATTTGTAATAATGGGTTTAATTTAATCCCTTATTTCCAATTGGTGCATCACCAAGATCTTATTTGTACAAAACACCTGATTATGATAATTACCAGCTTGGGAAGCTGTCTCTGTTTGTGTCTGAAGAAAGGGACGAATAAGTTACCTCCTCAGTGCGTCCCCTCTGCTCTCTGACCAGCCCCAGCTGGCTCCCACGCTGCAGGGGCTCCAGAAGGACGGGGACCGGGGACGGCGAAGCCTGTTTGCACAGCCCTCCAGGGGAGGAGGAGGCCCAGTGTTGAGGGCGCTCGGAGCACGGGGACAGGTCTCGGCTCTGCCACTCGCTACCTGCGCAGGGGTCCCAGGCAGGTCATCTTGTCTGAGAAACAGGAGCCGCAATAGCTCCAGCTCATGGAGGTGAGAGAGGATGAAACGAGACTTGCCTGCCAAGGGCAGAGCCCAGCACTTGGCACCTGGCAGTGCTCAGCGTTATCGGTGACGTCCCCTGGCCCCCGAGCTCTGTGAGAGGGCTGTGCTTACCCACCTCTGTATCCCCCCCGCCGCACCTGGGCAACCTCTTGCGGGATTTTGTTGATTTTGATATGGGGGCGGGCAGTGGCCAGTCTTATGGTAATGAAATATGTCAGTCATCAGAACCTCTGCCTCCCGCCAGGGCCAGGCCAAGAACAGGCGCTGGGTGCCGTTGGGTGGTGCTGTGGGGGGCGGGGAGGGGGGTGGCAGTGTGGCTGCCCGAGCTCCGGGGCAAATAGTGCACATCAGGGCTTCGGGCAGATGGACTAGCGCTCCTGCAGGAAGGGCGCAGGCTGACCCAGATTGGGGAGGTTGAGGGGGGCTGGGGGCTGCGTCCTGCAGAAACTGTCAGCTGACAGACCAGCGTGGCCGAACCCGGAGCAGGTTGGGCCCAGCTGTGGCGAGAACAGTTCAATTGCCAGCCTCGGGAGTTAGGCCTTTGATCTTTCGAGAGGAGAGAAAGCGGGGCCTGCAGGACTAGAAAGAACGCCAGGGCTGCGGCGCAGAGGAGCACATGAAGGCCAGGGCACGGGAAGGAAGGAAGGTCTCTCGCCAGCACGGAGGGCCTTGGGTGCCCCTCCACACACGTCCAGGTCCCAGCCCACCTCTGGCTGACTTGGCTGCGCTGTTGGCTTCTGGCTATGCAGGCGCCAAGCAACGGCTCAGACCCCAGCTGGGGCTTGTTCTGCTCTATCCTGTTGTGTGACTGATTTGAGAGCTGCGCTGGGCTCACTGGGGCACTGCGGAGAGGCCTCTTTTTCACTCCTGTGCCAGGCCTGAGCTGGCAGCCCCTGGCAAGTCTGTGATGTCTCCCAGAGCAGCTCCAGCTTCGGGAATTAATTCTGCTAACAGATTGCTCAGGAATCTTCAAGGTCACCTGGAAATGGCAGTTTCTACATTAGTAATACAAGTCCAGGTATGTGGGCTGGAAATTTCCAAGCCCACATGAACCCTAGAACACGAGAGAACCGCAAAGGCTCTCAACTGCCCGACACTGAGGGTGGTGGGTCAGATTAGCCCTTCGGGCCTGGTTCTCTGCGGGACTTTGGGGGAAGGTAAACATGCCTCTGCCCCGTACCCTGGATCCCCCACAGTGGCTGCACCCAGATTCAGTGGCCTGCCACTTTCCAAACAAAACCCGCAGCAAAAAGGGGCTGGTGGGCCCTGGCCCTCTCCAGCAGTGGGAGGCAGGTCATGGCTGCTGAGAGCAGTGCCCTCCGGGTCTCACTGGGCTGGGGCCCTGGTCCTCCCAGGTCTCCACATCTCACTGTCCACTTTCTGGCTAACAGGACCCCCCAGTCCTTTGGCTCCTGCAGCCAGCCCGGGCCTCAAGATCACAGCAGCCTGTAGGCCACCAAAGGGAAGCAAGGAGCCTTCCAGTCCATGAGCAAAGAGAGACTGCAAAATGCAGAAGAAGCTGCACCTGGGAGAGGAACGGTGTAGGGTGGTACATGGGAAAGAGCACAAGTCAGCAGCTAGCGGTGAGAGGAAGGAAAGGGAAGACACAGTTGCAGACGCCCGTTTGCTGTTGCTGGGATGTCACTGGGTTACTGCCCAGTGCTCTGGGGCGTGGGCTGGGAGAGCCCCACAGAGCTCTCCTCTCTGAGGCCGGGGGCTTACCTGTTAAAGTGACAGGCAGCACAGACCTGGCGGGAAGAATGGGTGGCCTGCGACTCGGTGTTCACTGGCCCTGTGACTGAGGCAAGAACTCGGCCTTTCTGAACGTTGTCTGCTTGTATCTGCGCGGTGGTGTTAGGAAGTGAGCAAACGAAGGGCCCAGCACAGGGCCCGCGGGGAGGCGCTGCACGAAGAGGAAGAACGCAGCGTGAGCTGGTCCTACTGCAGCAGAGCCTGATGGGGCCTGAACTGTGTTCTCCACCTGTAGCCAAGCAAGCACGGTAGCCTGTCCCTCAGCACCCGTTTGCCAAAAACATGCAGTGTGTCTCCCTGCCAGGAGAGCAGATTAGAAAACTGTTGTGTATATTCAACACCTTGATGCACCAGGAAAGCCACTCCTTGAAGGCCTGTGACGGCTCCTCTTGTCATCTCTCCATGCTGGGCTCTCTGCCACTGCCCAGCCCTGGTTTCTCTGTTGGCTAAATTAGAATGTTCTGGGGTGAGCTCAAGCTGATAAGCTCCCCTCGAAGGAAGGGGGCAGGAGCTCATTAGACGTCCCATCCTATTGAATGCAACCAGGAGAGTGGCCTCCGTCTGTCCTCCCGGCCTTCAAGGTTGGGAAGTGAGGATGCTGAGTTGTCGGATTTCCTGCAAAGGGGGTGCACAGTGTGAAGAGCACCATCCTAGGAGGTGGGGGTGACCACTCGCCATGTCCAGCTGGACTCCTCACCCGAGAGGATTTCAGGCAGACCCTAGGAGTTAGGAGAAGTGGGTTCTGCAGCAGTTAACAGTGTGCCTGGGGGCAAGAGACTTAGCCTCCAGGAGCCATAGTTGACTCGCCTGCAGAGTGGGAGTGGGGACACCCAGTGCACAGGTGCTCCGCCACTGGCGGCTCCTTCTCCACCTCAGTAAAGGCAGCCTCATGCCCAAGCGCCCGCGTGTCCTGGCCACGCCCATGTGGATTTGCTTTGGGGTCCCTGGCGAGGCAAATGCACTAACGTACATAAGCACTTCGATCAGTGCCTGGCACCTCACAAACACTCGGAAGCATTTGCTGTCAGCAGTAGCGTTAGTACTCAGCCCACGGCTGCGCGTAGCCCCTCTCCTGGGCACCCGGCTCCCCGATCCTCCCAGAGGTGTGGAGACGCCTGTGAAGGGGAACCGTGGAGACTTCGAGCTGTTCTCTGTGGTCGCCTCGTTTGCAAACAGGTGGGGCTGGGAGGCTGCCGCTGGCAATGCCTGCAAACCTCCACCCTGACCAGCCTTGGGAAGGCACCTGAACCTCGCGATCCGGCAGGGCCCTGCCCTCTGAGGAGAACACGTCTCGGCAGCCACGGTGACATGCTGAGCGCGAGCACTGGCTTGCGCCGTCTCCCTTGTTCTAAAGCTTTGAGAGCACCACACTTCCTGCCTGGCCCCAGCCACCCTCTCAGAGCCCCCAGCGGCTCACACACACACAGTGTGTGTCGTGACCCCTCAGCTGTCGGCCACCTCATGACCTTCTCTGGCAGATCCAGTCAGGGACCTGGTCGTGTCTGGGATCCCCAGCACGGGCGCGGTTAACGCACGTTTAGTTAATAGGAAAGGAGACATTCCATGTTTGGTTTCTATTGTCCTGTCAGAGAGGGCAGAGCTGACCTTGAAGCCTGCTCTGCCCTACCTGAGGTGGCGGCCTCCTCCTCCTCTTCCCCTCCTCCTCCCCTCCTCCTCCCCTCCTCC
>NW_012152463.1:741722-765894 GCF_000956105.1 Propithecus coquereli
GGTCTCCCTCCTCCACCTCCTGTTGGAGGAGCCTCCAGAGGGCTCACACTGCCTGGGGCCATGGGTCTCCTTGGCTGTCACCCCGCTGACCACCAGCTTCTCCCAGGTGGGCATCCCAACGCCTGTGCCAAAGGCTCGTGGGTATAAGTGGCTCTCGGAAGTCAGGCTGTCTCAGGCCCTCAGATGCCACCTCCAGGGCCACACACCTGGGCCTCATCTCCCTGACTGCCCCCCTTCACTCATGATGCCGCAGCCTGAGGCTCAGGCCACAGCCAGCCTCCGTAGGCACGTTCATGCCGTCGCATGGCCAGGCCTGCGCCCGAGAGCCGGCCTGCTCCCCTTGCATCGGTCGGGCACGGGGAGAACAGGCTGGGCATGCTCAGGGGTGACGTGCTCGCGCCGCCTAACGGGAGGGCCAGGCTTCACTGGCAGATTTAGGATGGGATCTGAATGAGCAGCAGGCCTGCCACGTTCCTGGGCGGGAAGACTAAACACCATAAAGATGTCAGGCTTCTCCACATGTGCTTGGAGAGTCAATGCAAGTACAGTTGGACTCCCAAAGGGAATGAACAAAATGATTTTAAAATTCATCTGAAACAGGACAGGGCAAGATTGTCAGGAAATACACTAAAGGCAAAGGACGGCGAGGAGAGGCTCTGACCCACGTGTTCCTGCGTGACCTGGAGTAGCAGGACTTAAAGCGGCGTGGCCCTGGCGTGAAGGCGAGGTGCCTGGGCTCACTGGAAAATGGCGGAAGGCCCTGTCTCATGTAGTAATTCACCGCGTGACAGGCAGTGCCGTACGAGAGCAGGGGAGAGGATTAGCTAGTTTGTGTCTAGCAAAGTAGAAGGAATCCCTCTGTGTCTGCCAAGGCAAAGTGGCCAGCTACTGAACAGCAGACAGATCACAGCAAGTACAATTGGACATGTGTCATGTCTTCTAAGTTTTGAAGTGACAAAAAAATCACCAAAGATCAATGAATTTAATTTAAAAACCTAAAGTCTTTTGTTCAAAGAATAAGATCTCAAAAGTCGAAGACCAGGCTAGAAAATTATGATAGCAGATGAATTTCGATCTTATAAAACGCTCCTAAACAAAAGCATGGGAAATAGCTAACCTCAGTTGTTATTGAAGAAATGTAGATTTCAGCAAGGAGGGACATTTTACACCTACGACATGGCAGAAATGAAGAGTGATGATAATGGGACAGGGGACCCACCACAGGAACTCTGCTGACGGCTGAAAACGTGACGCAGCCTTGAGGGGTAAGAACTGCAAAGTGTTTGGAGAACCCTAAAAAGGGTCATATCCTCTTAGCCAATAATGCCACTTTGAGGAAATCTGCCCCAGAGGAGAATCTCTCTCTAGTCGTCAAGTGGCCACTGAGCCTCCCCAGGGCCTCTGAGAGGACCCCACAGGGAACACTGGACTCCCCTCCCCATTGTCCCACACCCCAGAAGTTCCTTTGCATCTGTTTATACGTGGACTAAGAAGTGGGTATTCTCAGATCTCATTTAACCTAAGGTTTCCAGAGTTATACAAAAATATTAGAATGCACTGATCGGAAGAACGAAGAGGCACTTTCTGGAAAGATATTCATCTCAGGGTGATTTATAACAGCAAAGAGATTGGATATGATCTGAATGTCTCTCCCCATGAGGCAGAGACTGAGTAAATGAGAGCATATCCATTGGATGAAAGAGCACAGACACATCGCTCATGAGATGCACAAGTTGGAAACATTGTTAGGATAACACGTGGGGTGAATGCATGTACCCTGACAAACTATGTGAGGCCACAGCTGTGCATGGCCTGGGCAAGCAGGGACAATGAGGTCAGGGGCTTGGTTAGGGCAGTGGGCAGTGAGCAGTTTAAAAATCTGTCATAGGCTGGGCACAGAGACTCACACCTGCTCCCAGCACTTTGGGAGGCTGAAGTGGGAGGATCGCTTGAGCCCAGGAGTTGGAGACTAGCCTGAGCAAGGGCGAGACCATGTCTGTACAAAAAAATTTAAAAATTAGCCGGGTGTGGTGGTGTGCACCTGTAGTCCCAGCTACTTGGGAGGCCGAAGCAGGAGGATCACTTGAGCCCAGGAGTTCAGGGCTGCAGTGAGCTATGACTGGGCCACTGGACTCCAGCCTGGGCAACAGCGTAAGACCCTGTCTGTAAAAAAGAAAAAAAAACTATCATAATCATTATGACAGTAATACCACAAATGACATTTCTTTAGGTTAAAAAAAAAAAGATGATGATACCCCATCCATGCAGACAGGTGTCAGCTGGGAGGGGACACAGCAGGAAAGTGTGCTAGGTCGGCACAGTCTTTGGCCTTCTGGTGGGTTTATTCCTGGTTTTTGAAATTGTCATTCTTACAGTTCAAAAATGGCTGAAATCAGCCATTTCATATGGTTCAAGTGACTGTTTCGACTGTGGCCCCTGAGCACAGGAAGTACTTAAGAGCTTACTATACAGCCAGCCCAGTGGTGATACAAGGACAAGCAGAAGCCCAGGGCTCCTACCGACTGACTGTCTGTCTGTCTGTCTCTCTGACACCTGCAGGCCCTGATCCTTCACCAGCTGGGCCGCTACAGCCTGGCAGAGAAGATCCTGCGGGACGCGGTGCAGGTGAACTCGACAGCCCACGAGGTCTGGAATGGGCTGGGCGAGGTCCTCCAAGCTCAGGGCAACGACGCGGCAGCCACCGAGTGCTTCCTGACGGCCTTGGAGCTGGAGGCCAGCAGCCCTGCCGTGCCCTTCACCATCATCCCCCGCGTGCTCTGAGCCGGCGGCCGCCAGCCTCACCTGCTGCCAGACCACGGAGGCCCTGCCGGGTGCCAGGCCTCGCCCCGTCCCCCCAAGGGGCCGAATCTGCCACACCGAGGCCACGGACGAGCGTTCAATTGACCACAGTGAACTAACCAAACCAACCCGAATCATCGCTCTCTCCACGCGCATTTCTGTTGTCGTTTTTGCCAGCCCAATGATAGTTTCCGAATCTACTGACGTTGTTCAACATGGCTTATGTGCCATATTTTGTTAGTTGACATCTGAGTTTTAAGTAAAATGATTATGGAATTAATCAGCAAATGTAGACGAATATATTCAAAGTTAAAATTCAGTGGCAGAACAGATTATTTTTATCAGAGCTGTAAAGAAAACAACTGTCCTCTCCTCCCTCCACCACTGCTGCCCACCTTGGCCCAGAAACCAAATGTGAATCTTCTGTTTCCCACCTCAGTGCTAGTCCGTGCCGGGACACCAGCTGACAGTTTCTTGGTTTTATTGTCAATAATTGTACCATGTGATGAATTACTGTCCTCACTTAGAACAAAGCCTGAGTCCAAGAATATTTATATTTTACCAATATATGCCTGTTACAAGAGAAGGAAATATGAGTTATTTAAGTTTAACTTTTTTATATGAATTCAGAGTTTATTTATCGATGGAAATATGTAAAAAGAAGCTTCAAATGGAATATTTACCGACATTCCTTATACATGACAGACACTTGGCTACATGGGAAGATGATGTTAATAATAAAATGATTTTTAAATGGACCCATGACCTGTGTCATTTGTAAAAGCCCACAGACCTGAGAAAGGCTTGGTTTAGTTCCTGGGGTGGGGAGCCATCTGCACCTGGGGGCCACTCTGGACAGGTCCCTTGCAGGGGAGGCCCCTGCAGGGGAGGGTGTCACTGACAGCAGCTGGAGAGACAAACGTTGGGCTTGGGCTTGGTTCTGGCTCCATCACCCCCTGCCCGAGCGAGCCCAGGCAAGCCCTTTGCTGTGCAAACCTCTCTCTCTCCTCACTTGGAATTTGAGGATGATCTCGGTGGTATTAACATGTACGTGTACATGTACATGTTTCCCGAGTTCTCAGCATCCAGGGCTCTTTTTTGAAACAACAGCCCTGATTTAATTTGGAAATTCACCTTAACCCTCCCACGTTGTCTGGATGGGGCCTTGGAATTGGAATAATGGCCCAGGCCCAGCCAAGCCGCATCCTGTGCTCACTGGCTGTGGAGGGACAAGAAGGGGCACGTGACCTAAGGCAGTCCAGTCAGAGTGGGAGCTGCAAGGAGAGGCCCTTGCTCTTTGCTGCTGGACTGGAACCTGAGAGGTGAGGCTGGGGCTACAGCAGCCCTCCCGCCACCATGAGGGGAAAGCGTAGAGGTGTTGGAGCCAAAGACTGAATCCCACAGAGGGGACAGCAAGACCAAGAGCCACAGAGAAACTAACAGGTTCCCGCAGGCACCCAAGCGCTCAGCTGGGCAGCTGTAGGGTGGCCCTACCTTGCCAGGATGCAAGGAAACATGGAGGGCCCGAGCTCTGATCTTAGGTACCCTAAAGCCTGGAAGACCCCATGCAAGCCAGGCACAACCTCCCCGACTCGCTGAGGCAGGCAGGCGAGGGGGCAGCTGAGCTGGGGAGAGACGGCCAGTAGGAGCCCCACCCTCAGCACTGAACCTGCCAGGCAGCACCGACCCTGCCAGGCAGCACCGGAACTGCGGGTGGTCACAAATCACGGCATTTGCAGTGTTGGGCACTGGGCGGGTGTTGGTGTGGTGGAAGCTCACCCTGGCTGGAGACTCGGGGCCCAGTCCTTGCCCAGTGTGGAGCAAGGCCCAGGAGGGCGGGAGGCCAGGGCCACCCAAGGCTAATGGTGCAGGCCCCAATCCCAGCCACCGTCTCCCAGGCCCAGCTCTGTGCCAGGCCCTTACCTCAGAAAATCCTGTGCTCGTCGGCCTGCGCAGGGACACCAGGAGTGGCTCCAGTTGCCTGCCTGGCATCCCCCATCGTGTCCCATCTCCCTCAGGAGAACCACCCACATGGCTCACAGGTGGACACATGGGCCCTGCCTTGACAACCAGAGCCCCACAGCCCCCATTTCAGTGACTGGTTCGGGTTTGGCCTTGTGACCCGCACTTGGCCAATGAGAAGCCCCCCAATCCAGGACTTTTGTTATGGAAATATTAGAAAAAGCCTCTTCCTGCTGGGTCTGATGTCCTAATAGTTTGCCAGCCGGGGGCTGCTGGTGGCCATTTGGCACCGTGGGGTGGCCTTCCGGAGAACGATGCCGACTCAGGAGAAGAGAACGAGATGAAGAGACACACTGGGCCCCAGGAGCCCTGGAGCCCCCGATTTTTCCATCACGTGAGCCGACACAGCTCCCTGTTGTGCTTAGAGCAAGCACAGGTGGTTTCTATCACTTGTACCTAAAAGGTGCCTAAGAAATGCAGGGAAGTCCTGCGGTCCCCATCACTCCCCACTTGGCAACTCTTCTGAACTCCATGGTCCTCTTCTGTAATCCCACTCGCCCACCCCGTGTTCTGCTTTGCAGTAAATCCTGTCTTTTCCAGCCACGTCACACCTCTAATCTCCCCTTTCTCCACCTTTGTCCCCAGTGCCTTGGTCCCAGCCCCCCACCACTTGCTGGGCCCCAGGGGAATTCTCCCACTCACAGCCCTGCCCCTTCCCGGCATTCTCCGCACAGCCCCGGAGTGTCCTCTGCGGGAGAATTGGATCCCCACGCTGTACACCCCCGATGGCTCCCCGAGCTCTTGTCTGCAACCAGACCACGTCCCAGAGGCCTGTGCGCCTGGCCCGCCTCCTCCCCACCCTTTCACTGCCCTGGCCTTCCTCGTCCTCAGCCTGCCAGCCCCTTCCCGGCTACGGACATTCACTCACTCGCTCATTTGTTCATTACAGACGAGGAAGCGGGAACTGCCACACACGCCTCCTGGGGCCTGTGCGAATGAATGTCCTGGAGGAAGTGACACTGAGACTCAGGCCTGAGGTGCCCGGGTCTGCCCGGTCGCGTTTTGGGGCCAGTGAGATGTGGGAGGTGCTGTCTGATTCCAGGCCAAGCGCTGATCCTAACTTGGGCGAGTCATTCCCATTCCCTGGTCTCGGTCTCCCCGTCTGTAAAACGTGTCATCCATTCATTCGTCCCGCAGATACCTGTTGGGCACTGACAGCATGGCACACACTCACTCCAAAGTCCAGCAGTCCAGGAAGTAGATCCTCCCCGCCAGGGCTTACCCTTTTGTGGAAGGAAACAGACAAGTGTAGAGTGGCAGGTGGTGAGACCCTTGGAGAAAGAGCCAGAAGGTTTGGCACGGGGTGTGTGGAGCCGCCATTTCATAGCGGGCGGGAGGTTGGGGGTGGGAGGGCATCGAGGCCACAGGAACGGCGGCTAGAAGGCTTAGGGGTGGGAGGGGCGGCCAGGGTGGTAAAGGATAAGGAGAGCAGGATGAGGTCGGGGCCAGACACCCAGGGCCTCGTGGGGGCTAAGGGTGTGTGTTAGTTTCCTGTGGCTGCTGTGACAAATGACCGCAGACTTCCTGGCTGAAAACAGCACAAACGTATTGCAGTTTGGAGGTCAAAAGTCTAAAGTCAAGGTTGCAGCAGGGCCGCGTTCCTTCTAGAGGCTCTAGGGGAGATCTGTTTCCATGTCTTTTCCAGCTTCTAGAGGCTTCTCTGTGCTCTGGCCTGTGGCCTTGTATCAGGTCACCTTCTGTCCCTCCACATCCATCGTTCGATCAGCCGCCTCTGCCTTCTGCCCTCCTGCCTCCCCCTTATAAAGACGCCTGGGGTTCCGCTGGGCCACCTGGATAACTCAGGGTCACGTCCCCGTCTCGAGATCCTTCCTGTGATCACATCCGCAAGGTCTCTTCTGCCCCGTAAGGTCACATCTTCTCAGGTTCCAGGGCTTAGGACGTGGACATCTTTGAGAGATGGGGAGCACGTTATTCCACCGACCCAGGGTGGAAGCTGGGGGCTGCCGGGCAGCTGTGGCCGTGCAGGTGGGCACCGCAGTGGTCAGACCCAGGGAACAGGAGGCGCCGAGAAGGGGCTGGACGTGGACACGCCAAAGGCAGAGCAGGGAGCATTTGCTCACGTGTGGAACGTGGGGTGTGAGGGGAGGGGAGAAGTCAGGGACGGTGGCGCGGGGCTCGTCCTGCGCCCCGGGGAGGATGGAGTGCCGGCCTCCGAGGCGAGAGAGCGGCCGGGCGGCGGAGGAGGGCAGGAGTCTGTGTTCAGGCGGGTTGAGTGTAGGACGGGACGCCCTCGGTGGGGAGGTGGCGGCTGGGCTGGAGCCTGGGCAAGAGCGTGACTGTGGGAGGCGTCGGTGGGGGGGGGCAGGGCTGGAGCCACAGGCCTGACAGGGCCATCTCAGGACGAGTGTAGACGAAGAGGAAGAGGAAGAGTCAGGGCTGCGACCCAGGGCAGGCCAAGGTGTACGAGCCGGGACAGTGAAGAGGGACCAGCAGAGGGAGCAGGAGCCGCCCATGCGGGCTCCCAGGGCAGGGTGGTGGGCTCCGGCCCAGGCCCGCGGGACCGAGGGCAGGCCTGGGAACAGGGAGGTCAGCAGGCATCCTGAGCAGCTCACTCCAGCCCCCTGAGGACACTGAGAAGCGACCAGCGGCCACCTGCAAGCCAGGAAGGACCTCACCAGAAACCGAATTGGCCAGAACCTTCATCTTGGACTTCAGGTTGCCAAAACCACGAGGAAATGAAGTTCAGTTGTTTAAAACGCCCCGTCTGTGGTGTTTTTGTCATGACAGCCCGGGCAGAGCAAGACAGGCTGCTGGACAGAGTGGCAGGTTGAGCCAGGCTGGAGCGGGCACAGGGGGAGAAGGAGAGGCCCAGGGTCGGGGGAAGAGGGGAGCTGCGAGCAGCGCGGTGGGAGCGTCTGAGGTCACAGGGCAGGACGGAAGGGAGGAGCTGCCTCCCACGGCCAGGAGGCTCCTGCAGGGCAGCGGTGGGAGGGAGACAAAGCCCTGGGGGGAGCTCAGGGGATCGGGAAGGTGACAGGAGCAGAGAGGGAGGAGGAAGCAGGTGAGAGGCCTCGCCCCTCCCTGCTGAAAGGACCTGGGGACAGCCAGGCCAGGTGGGTGTGGGCCGGGGCAGGCCTCTTCCCCTCTCAACACCATTCTAGTCCACAGGCTCCTCCATCTGTCTGTCGTCTTCCTCCTCGGGGCTGGGAGGTGCAGCTCAGGGCCCTCCCCAGGCAGGAAACTGAGGCCTCTGTCCTCTGTGCCCCTTCCCTGTCCTCACGGCCTGAGAGCACGTGTGTCATGTCTGACCACACGGAGAGACCCCAGACTCCTTCTCGGATGCCCCAGGCCACCTGCCTCAGGAAGCTCCGCCCTGTGCCAGGCCCCTCCCCATGACCCCTGGAGTTCTCCACCCTCCGCTGGTCTGTGCTGGGCACATTGCGGGGCTGTCACCTGCTGCCCCAGCCAGGTCCCCACAGCACAACCAGTACCAGGCTGGAATGGACAGCAGGAGGATTGGCAAAGGGGGGCGGCCACCCGGGCCCTGCCATCTCCCTCCTGGATGCCCCCCCCCACTGCTCAGCCCCCTCTTTCCGTATCTCACCATCTCATTCCTGCTCTGCACCCCCCAAGGCCGGCAGGATGGACACCGCCCAGTTCGGGGACATCAGTCGTGTTGAAGCACCGTAAACAGCGCCCTCGGGCACCGTGCCAGGCGGATGCTCTCGTCACTCCCAGCCCTCTGTCCTGTTCCTGTCCTGTCCCTCCTGCCTGCTCCAAACGCATCCGCACACTTGACCGTAAACCTTTGAGGCCTGGCTGCGTCCTGCTGGGGGAGACGGCCGTGGGCCTCACGCTGGGCCTCAGGGACCCCACAAGCAGAGGGGCTGGGCCCCCAGAGGCCAACCCCCAGGGCTGCTGCTCCCACCACCGGCCTTCCTCTACACTCGGGGTCACTCCTTCCTTCTGCCTCCACCCGTGCCACAGCTGGGACCAGGGAAGGACATCCTGGATGGACTCAGACAAGCACAGCCTCCTCCAGAAGCTTCTTGGGAGCCAGGCTGAGGCCCTGGGGGACCCACTCCAGCTCCGTGCCTTTGTGGGGTGACCCTGGCTGTGTCACTGTCCCTCACTGGACTCAGGGTCAGATGAGGACAGTCACCCCACCCAGCCTGCCTTCCAGGCTGAGACGTGAGCCAGCAGGCAGCCGTCAGGGGTTGCGGTGTGCCATGCCAGGCAGGGGACACCAGAGCCACCACCTCACAGGGCCACCACTCCAGTCACTCAGGCCGTGGGTGGGACTGGCCACAGGGAGGTGGCAGGAAGGTTGGAGGGCCCCCAGTGCAGATCTGCCTGGAGCCAGGGTCTCTAGCTGGCCATCTGGGCCCCCACGGCCCTTCCCACCTCCCCCACCTCCTGCTGTTTGGGCCCCAACCCCCTGAGGACAGTAGGGTTTCGTGGTGACTACAGGGCTGTGTGTCACACGATCTAGCTGAGATCCCAGCTTTGCCTGGTCACATCACCTCCGATGGAAAAGGGGCTCCATCTCCTTGTCTCCAGGGTGGGGGAGTAACTTTCCTGGTGCCGTTGGGCGTATTAACAGAAATAAACCTAGACAAAGCTCGGGGGCTGGTCCCTAGGGGTGCACTGTCAAGGATTCCCTTTTCTCTTTCACCTTTATGCAAGGTGAGGGGTGAGCAGCCCCTGGGATGCGCTGAGGAGCCCCTGAAACAGGGTAGGGAGGGGAGGTGCTGGCTCCCCTTCTCCCTCCACCCACACCGGGCTGTTTGCAACCGAGATGGAAGCCGAGATGGAGTCCGGAGTCCCTCCAGCTCTGCGTGGAGGGTCAGTGACGGCCTGGGCTGGGGACGCTCTGGGCAGAGGTCCTGCCCCCGGCAGAGTGGCAGGTCAGCCTGGGCTTGTCCGGGGGCGTCTCTGGCTGCTGCCTCCCCCTGCCTTTGCCTCCGTGGCCCCAGAGGCTCGTCCTCAGGCCCTGGGTCCAGCCCTGCCCAGGCACAGTGGGGAGGCAGGCCCACAGCTGCAGCACCTCGTGGTCCAAGGGCTCCGGCTGTGGGGCCAGCACGGCTGGAGTTTGAATCTGGGCCTGGCCACCCACTCTCAGAGAACCTTAGGCGAGTCACCAGTCCCCTCTGAGTGTGGATTTCCTCATCTGTCAGATGGGGAGGATGAGGTCGTCGCAAGGATTCAGCGTGTATATAAAACACAGACATGTGGCTCGGCGTGTTCATAATCGTTCTCGGGCTAGAGCCAAGCCTAACCCTGCAGTGCAGCACCCAGGAAGTACGGCTGCCAGGAAGGTGACCTCCCCAAATCCACCGAGGCTTCCTGGGCACCCGGCCCAGCCTGAAACCACCATCCAAGCGACACTAGGCCTTCCTTCCTTTGTTCGGCTACAGTGCATCAGGCACCGCTGTGGCAGACACAGGTACCTGGCCATGGGAGCTGGCGGTCCAGTTGGGGGATGGGGGGACAGCAAATGAGTGGAAATAAGTCAGATAATTGCCAGATAGCTGGGGCTGCCAGGAGCCAGTTTCAAGGGGCTGGTGGAGGGCTACTTTAGGTCGGGTGGTCAGGGGACACCTCTGCGAGGCAGGGACATTGAGTTACAAGAAGGTGCCCACCATGAAGGAGTCTGGGGTTCTCTGCCATCAGGAGGGATCATGAGCAGATGTCCAAAAGCTTGAGGTTCTGCCACTTTCTATCAGATGACAAGGCCTGGCCAGTTCGCAAAGGGCCGGCCCATCCCCACACTGGCAGCAAGGATCCAATGGCATGAAGAGCAAGAAGCATCCTCTAAGCCGAAAATATGTGATCAACTTTAAATCCTCTCTCCACTTGGTTTTTAGAAATATGGTTATCCAAAAGTAGCTAAACTGATTTTTACAAATATTTGTATGCAGCCGACCATCATTTTAAAAACACTAAAATTAAATAAGAAATGGGCAGAGCTCAGAAACAATGAGACTTGTCAGTACAGTGTTATCGAATTCTCTGGCTTTCAGCTTTATAAAGATATTTTGCAAAATTCACTTCGTTGTTTTTAAAAGCACGAGCCAGGCTGATCTTGGGTCTGGGCTGCTCCCATGCGCTGGCAAACGGACAGAGCCCCTGTGTGTTTGCAAAGGGAGCTAGTTCGCCCACAGCTCTGCCTTTTTGGAAAAAATAGCAAGCCACTTTTTCTTTTCTTTGAGGATTATCAAATACAGGCCCACTGCACTGGCTTCCTATTGCTGCTGTAACAAACTACCACCAACTTAGTGGCTTAAGACAACACACGTGTATTGCCTTACAGTCTGGAAGTCAGAAGTCCCAAGTGGATCTTGTGGGGCAGAAATCAAGGTGATGGCGCAGCTGTTCCTTCTGAAAGTATTAGGAGAGAAACCGTTCCTTGCCTTTTGCAGCTTCTAGAGACTGCCCTTGGCTCGTGGCTATCTGCAAAGCCAGCAATGGGGCCACTCCAACCTCTGCTTCAGTGATCTTTGTCGTGTCTCCTTCTCCGACTCTGACCCTCCTGCCTCCCTTTGTCATTCGTAGAGTCTGTGACTACATTGGGCCCACCTGAAAAATCCCAAATAATCTTCCCAGCTCAAGATCCCTAATTTAAGCCCATCTGATGTCCCTTTTGCCACGTAAGCCAACACATTCACAGGGTGCAGAGAATAGAATGTGGACGTCTTTGTTGTGGGAGCCGTTATTCCGCCTACCGTACTCATGGTGGACAATTTCAGAAATATAAAGACCAAATTCATTAAATTCTACCATCTAGTGTTCACCTTCTCAGCATTTTGGCCAGTTGCCTTCTAGCATGTTCCTATGACTGTATATTTTTAATGACATGAAATCATATTATATACAACACTTTATAGACCTTTTCACTTACTGTTCCCTTGTCATCGACCCTCTTTACGGACAATTTAAAGAGAGCATAACCTTCCGCCACATGGCTGTCCCGTACAGTTGACCCATTCCTTTTTGTCCACCGTTTAAGTTGTTTCACATTGTCACACCACATGCAATGGAACCACATGCAATGGAATAATTACCGCTAGCTCACATTTATTGAGCATGTACTATGCACCAAGCATTGTTCTAAGCATTCTACATGCATTAACTACTCTAAACCGCATGGCAACGCTCTGAGACAGGTACTGTCATTACAGACACAGGTACAGGTGAGCTGGGAAGCCTTCTTCAGAAGACGGAACTTGCTCGAGGTTGGGTGTTTCTGTAGAAGGATTTGAACCCAGGTCACCTGACTCTGGAATCCACACTCTTAGCCGCTCACATACTCATCTTTTTCCAGCAGCTCTGATTGTCTGTCTCAGGAAAGACTTCCAGGAGCAACGTTAGTTCATTAGCGCACATTCATTAAGGGCTTAGTTCGTACATTTTCCATGGATTAGCTCAGTTAATCCTCGCGACCCTGTGAAGTGGTCTGTAAACTGACCGGAGCCCAGATGGTTGGTTCCAATTGCCAGCTTCTGTCTGGTGGCTCCGTGCAGTAGCCGATCACCAACAGCCCCTCCCCGATGAGCTCACCTTGCCAGATGGTGCCCCAGCGAGCACGAAGTGCCGTCAGATCACGCCATCAACAAGCAGGTGCCAAGGCAGGCACGTGGTCTGGCCTGGCCGGGACCGGCTCTGGCATTCCCGGCACTCCCATGCACGCTCACGAAGCGTCCACTTGAGGCTGATGCAGTGGGATGCGGATGGCAGGATTCAGCTTCTCTACCGGTCAGATCAGGCAACAAAACCCTCGAAGGCATCTGGACACACGACTAGACGGAGTCCTTGATCCTGGGGCACTCCTTGAGGGTAGAGGCTACTCGCCATGTTAGAGGCGCCTGTACAACATTGCTAGCCAAGCCACACGTCTTTAACACCACTAATTTCGCATACACATACACACAAAGTGTTTCTCACACCCGCTGTATTAACCAGCACACCCTTAAACCCTGGGCCTGGTGGGAGATGTGGTTACTGAGCCGGTAACACCTGCCTCTAGACTGTGGGTTTCTGATTAGAGCCTTTCGTAAGCTAACTAACCAGTCCTGCGGTATATATTCCTGATTAGGATTCTATAAATGTTAACTAATCATCTCCAGATGTACATAAAAATTAAAATGCGTATACGTTACACTTTCCTTGCTGAAGTACATCAAAGTAATCAAAGGATACAAAAAGTAGATACGATGATCATCCCCATTTTATAGATGGGAAAACTGAGACTTGGGGTGATGAGGGTGAATCACCAGAGCACAACCTGTATCCCATCCAGCGGGCCGCTGCAGGCTCACAGCAGCGGAGTGCAGGGCTGTCACCTATTCTTGCTTCCCCAATGTGTGTAGATAACTGGGAGGTGGCAGGTGACCCGCCTGGCTGTCTATGTTGTCCACAGAGAGAAACCTTATCACATATGGAAGTCCCTGTCGTTCAGTCAACATGTCCCAACCCATAAATACCTATCGAGGCTGTACTCTGGGGCAGGACATCCTTGCAGACCTCCGTCCTGGTCCAGTGCCCAGAGGTCATTTTCCTTCTAATTATGGTGTGATCATAAGTGCATCGTACCCCTCTCTGGGCCTCGGTTTCCTCATCTATAAAAAGGATAAACAAGGCTTTGATTAAGTGATCCCTGATCCTTTGTAACTGTGATTTTGCCAAGTTTAGAGATGACTGGGACCTCTCCCAGAGGGACAGTAGCAGTAGGGTTGGGGTTTAAGTGAAATGTCAGTGTGAAGTGCCTGGCATAGAAGATTCTCAACATAAAGCGAGGGAGCTTACTCACTTGAGTGTGGGCTGGACTTAGTGACTCGAGTCCAGAAAGGAGAGTGTGGACAGGGGAAGTAGTAATGCAGCCGTGGTGAAAACCGGCAGACGTCACCATAACCGAGCAATGGGGGTCAGCATCCCGGTGCGGAGTCATGCGCGTGGCTGCGCCCCAGGATCGATGGGGTGAGCCGGCACCTCCCCTCCTGGTCTCCATCCCCAACACACACAACGCCAGGGCAATCATGAGAAAACATCAGACGACCCCAAACCGATCAACTCTTCTACAAAGTATCTGACCAATACTCCTCAAAACTGTCAAGAGCATGAAAAACAAAGAAAAGTCCAAGAAACCGACACTAACAGAAGAGCTTATGGAGACGTGATAACTAAATATAACGTGGTGTGGGCTCCAAGGCGGCTGCCTGGCACAGGAAAGGCACACTCATGTCACAAACTGGTGACATCCGAATAGAGTCTGGAGTTCAGTTAGTGGTAACATACCAGTGTTGGTTCCTTGGTTGGGACAATTGCACCAAGTAATAAAAGTGGTTAATATCAGGGGAAACCGAGTGAGGGGTAGATGGGAACTCTGTGTTATCTTTTCAACTTTGCAGTGAATCTAAAATTATTCCAAAATTAAAAGTTTATTTTTTAAAAAAATTAAAGTCCAGGCCAATGAGCACATGAAAAAATGCAAATTGAAACCACGGTGAGCTACCGCTTCCCGCCCACTGGGATGTCTATAACCAAACAGACAGACAAACGTCTGTGAGTGTGCAGAGAAGTTGGAACCGCGTACCCTGCTGGCGGGACTGTAAAATGGTATAGCCACTTTGGAAACAGTTTGGCCCGTTCTTAAAAAGTTAAACATAGAATTATGCAGGAATTCCTCTCCTAGTATTAAATATTTACCCAGAAGAAAAGGAAATATATGTCCATACAAAGACTGTACACAGACGTTTATAGCAGCTTTATTTGTAATAGACAAAAAACTACGGACCATCCACATGTCCGTCTGCAGAGGAAAGGACGAACACATCGTACTCTGTCCCTACGAAGCGACACCACTCGGCGAGAAGAAGGAACCAACGACCGATGGGACAACAGCACGCGTGAGCCTCAAAAGAACAGTAGATAACGAGTCAAAGAAGCCAGTCAAAAAAGAGAACGTGCCGTATGATTCCGTTTATATAAAGCCCGAGAAAATGCGGGCTCATCTATAGTGACGGAAAGCGGGTCTGTGGTCGCCTGGGGCGGAGAAGCTGGGAGGAGGGGCGGGAACGAGGGATGCGCAGGCGACAGGGACGCCGGTGAGGCGGAGGGCGTGTCCGCTGCCTGAATCATGGTGATGGCTTCGTTGGGTGTACACGTATGTATGTGTCAAAACACGTCAAACCGTGTACTTTAAATGCATGCACTTCATTCCATGCCAATCATACCTTCGTAAAGCCATTTTTTAAAATGAAGGCCTGGAAATGAGAATGAGGGCAGCCCGGCCCCGTCTCCCCGCATCGCCCGAGAGCTCCAGGCTGGGGAGGGGTTGGGGTGAGCCCTGCCTGAGGCCCGAAACCCTGAGCCCCGAACCCCTGGGCCGGGCAGCCGCAAGGCCCAGGCTACACTGCCCCTCCCAGGGTACAACCTGTTGAGGGGGTGTCCACTCACTCCCTCTCTTTTTTCTTCCTGAAGAAAAAAACATGTGATGCTACATGTACTTTGGGATTTTTGAACACAATTGTCTAAAAATAGCCCGGGCCGCCACAGCCTGATTCCTTTTTAGGAAGGGTTTCGGCAGCCCAGCCTGTCCCGGTGGCCGGCTCAGGAAGTGGAGACTTGGCCGGGTGGGGCCGGGGCCATGGGGACCCTTCCGCTGTCCAGCCAGGCCCAGCTCTGTCCCACGTCACTGAGAGCTGGGCTGCCGGGAGGACACGGCGGAGCAGGGGGTGGCCTCCTCGTCTCCCTGGGCTGGTCCACAGCAGGCTCCTCTGGGCCTCGGCATTCTGTCTGGGGAGCAGAGTGTAGAAGTCGCCCATCACATGCGCCAGGCCCGGCGGGGCAGAAAAGCCACTGCTTAGGCGGTGCTGAGACGTGCCAGCTTCCCAGCAGAGCCTCCGTCCTTACTGGGAGTGGGCTCCTGCCCCAAGGCTGCCAAAGCATCCAGGTGTCCTGGACAACTCTGACACCTTCCTGTCCCGCCCCGGCCTTGGGACCCAGCAGGGTGCAGCCCAAGGCCTGGACTCCAGAGGCCAAGAGTGGCCAGCTCAGACCCGCTCCCCTGCCCACCCTCTGCCGACACACCCTGTCCCTGCAGGGACATAGCAGATGGGGGGACACTAAAGGCCACGTAGCCTCCTTTTACCCTAGGGTGAGTGGTGAGTGGCAGGTTCTGGTGGCCGAGCAGAGTGCCATGTGAGCCCACAAGCAAAGGCTTTTGCCTGCTGCTTCAGTGGCCTCCAAACACTGTGTCGCCAGGGGCTGAGCCCGGACAGCTGTGCCTATGTAGGAGTCAAACACGTTTCCTGACCACCTTCGGCGTGCCTGGCGCTCTTCTCAACCTGAAGGCAGAGTTTTAATCTCTGACAGTCTGTGATCCAAGAAAAAAAAGTCCAGCAACCAAAGTAATTTCCAAATGACTCAGAGCCTCGTATTTCTCAAAAACTGCAAGGGAGCTTCACACATCTGGAC
Source organism: Propithecus coquereli (assembly GCF_000956105.1). NCBI lineage: Eukaryota > Metazoa > Chordata > Mammalia > Primates > Indriidae > Propithecus > Propithecus coquereli. The sequence goes on from NW_012152463.1 coordinate 757,980, forward strand.
CCCAGGCACCCCTTCCCTAGGGCGCTGGCTGGAGCCCGCCTCCTGCAGGGGACCAGGGGAGGAAACTGTCCCTGACTTCAGGATTCTCTTTGGCTGGGAGGAGCTGTGAATACGTCCAGCGGGAATGACTTCTGCCTGTGCCACAAAAGTCTCTTTCGATCATCACAATCACCCTGCAACGCCGATTTACAGAAAGACCACGGAGGCAAGCAATGTGGCGCGCCTGAGGGCCCACAGCTGAGAAGTGTTAATACAAAACGGGGAGTCGATCCCCGTCTGTTTAATGTGACAGCCTGCACCCTTTCTTTCCTTCGGAAACTCAAATTGCATCTTCAATACACCCAAGGTCAAGATGTCCCAGAAACAAAGTTCCTCGGCCTCGGAGGGGCCTGGGCAGAGCTGTGCACAGCGTCCCTTCCTCTGGTGCGGTGGGCGCTGGACAGGTCAGGCTTGGGAGGCCTTGCCCCAGCTGAGGGCCACCGGAGCCAGGCACCCGGCTCCCCAGGGCAGGCCTGTGCACCCCAGGGTGTGAGGTCATGGATATGACATGTAGGACCCTGAACAGGTGGCAGGGCCCAGGCTTGGTGGCTACATTTTGTGATTAATAATCCTCACAATAAACCTATAAGGCAGATACTCAGACTGTGCCTGTTACAGACTAAAATGTGTCCCCCGAATTCATATGTTGAAGTCCTAACCTCCAGTCCCTCAGAATGTGACTGTGTTTGTGGAGAGGGCCTTGAAGGAGGTGACTATGTTAAAATGAGGTCATTAGGGCAGGAGGCCCTAATCCAATCTGATTGATGTCCTTATAAGAAGAGGAGATTAAGACACAGACACCCACAGAGGGACAGCAGGGCCCAGGCGGAAGGTGGCCACCTGCAAGCCAAGGAGAGAGGCCCACAAAACCACCCTGTTGACGCCTAGAACTGGGATTTCGGACCTCAGAACTATGAGCAAATCAATTTCTGTTGTTTAGCCCCAGTCCGTGGCATTTGTTACACAGCCTGCGCAGACTAATACTGGCCCTAGTACAGATTAAAGCACCAGGGCTTCAGAGAGGTTAGAACACTTATCCAGGGTCACACAGCTGGTGAGTGGCTGGAACAGGATTTGAAGGCAGGACATCTGTCCACTGGGCTCTTGCCACCAAGTTCTCTGGAGAGGAGAGCTTGCGCTCCTTGCCCCAGCAGTTTTGCCCGTGAGGCCATTGGTAACCAGCTCTGGAGAACCGAGGGCCCCATGCTGCCAGGCTGCAGGGTCACACATGTACATACACACACACACACATACCGTGTGCACACACCAGGGGCACACACCTCCCTTAGCCAGGCTGACGCCTCAGCCCCCAGCTCCTGCCTCCTCTCGCGGCAGCCCCGCCTCCCTGGCTGCTGTTGCCCTGGCAACCACCAAGGCTCAGGGCCTGGAGCCAGGGGACCAGCTCCCCGTCACCCAGGGTACCGTCTGTAGCTGGCTACAGAGAGGCAGGGGGAGGGCGGAGGGCGGTGTGGAGCCCTGCTGTGGCTGCAAGAAGGGACAGGACTTGGCAGGGGTCTAGGAGGGCCTATCCAGCCTTCCCTCTCCTAAAGAACATCCAGCGCCTCAGAAAAACCTTAGGGGACAGGGGATAGGGACAGGCACTCAGAGCAGAGGCCAGGAAACACCACCCCTGTGGTCACCACCAAGCCTGGCCAGGACCAGGTGCCTGGCGGAAGCCACTCCCGATGGCCGCCCCTGCGGCCTCCAGGGCTCCTCCTCCCACTGCTCCTGGCTGGTTCCCCTGACGAGAGCCCGGCCGCATGCCCTCTGCTCCTCTGCTGCTTTCCAGTTGGCCTACGCTGTCTCTGCATCCTCGCGGCTGTCCCCACGGCCGTCCCCACACCTCCTTGCACTCAGGCAGAAGGGCTTGACGCCCTGAGCCGCTGCTCTCCCTTAATGATGACAGAGGTGAAGTGTTCACCCCGGACTTGTGAGGACCACAAGTTGTTGCTGTTTTAAGTGCCTGAGGTGTGTTAACTCCGCTAAAGGCCCCCGCACTCCTTCGGATCAGTCCAGTGCAGTGTTCACCGGGCACCGGTTGTCACTGTGCGGCGGGCGCAGCGCGGAAGGAGCTGAGCGGGCCGTGCTCTTGGCGCCCTTCCCGCCTGGCCCGGGGGTTGGCGGAGTGAGCAGAGGACGATGTGTCAGCTTCTCTGCAGCCTCCTTGCAGGCCACAGCCATGGGCACTGGAGTCAGGCACCCTGGGTTCATGTCCTGGCTCCACTGTGTATCTGCTGTGTGACCTTGGGTCCGTCACTGCCCTCCCTGTGCTCCACCTCCCTCATCTGTAAATGAGAGGGAATAAAGGCACCTACCTGATTGATTGGTTTGTTATAAAAATCGAATGATCCTGTCTTAAAAGCCCAGAGCACAAGACCCTGCATACAGCATCAGCTATTCAGTTTAGGGGGGCCCAGTGCAGGGAAAGCCAGGAGATCTGTATTCTCCCCCTGTTCCCTTAAATGGGTCACATTCCCACAAGAGTGTTCCTACACTGGGCCTCCGTCTCCCCAGCTAGGGGCTGAGAAGGCGAGGCTCTCTTTACAGCTGTCATGTCTCCTATAGGCCAGGTATGTGGCAGGCACAGGGGGCCACAGGGAACATGGGAACAGCCAAGGGTGTCCCGACTGCTCTGTGATGTTGGACAGGTCACCCCTCCCCAGGCCTCTGTGGGGTCGCCTGTCCTGTGAGGGCCTCAGGCTGGCGCTGTTCCCTCCCAAACACCTTCGTGAGCCGTGGGAAACATCAGAGACCCCGGAGGCCCTTCAGCCAGGGCCTGCTCCAGGCCGGGCCTCCACCGCACCCACCCTGCAAGGTCACGGTCCCCAAAGGCTGCTGCTTGCTTGAGGCCTCAGCAAGAACGAAGCTGGTCTTTGCACCCGCCTGTTGGGCCCCAAGACCTTTCCATAACCACCCCCTTCTGCCCCAGCCCCCACCCCTTGCCCACACCGAAGCTTCTCCCCAAGCTCCTGGGAGAGAGCCAGTGGCCCTGGCGTGTGACAGCGTCTGGCTCTCTCCCGTCAGAGGAGCAATTTTTTCCTCTCCTTGGCCGTACTTTCTTTTAATGACTTTTTGGCTCAGTGCCCAAGCTGGATCAAAGACTCCCTGGGGTGAGGACAGTGGGACAGAGGCTGGTTGCTGGGAAAAAGAGTGGAGGTGAGGTTCTGGCGCAGGGGCTGTAGGGGGCGGGTGGGCCCAGGAGGCGGGGCTGCCTCAGGCTCCAAATGGCGGTGGGGGGAGGGGCGTGGAATCTCTCTCCTGCCACAGATGCGGCAGAGGAGGTGCGGACAAGGAGCAAGGAGGAAAAAGGAGCCCTTAAGGATGAGGTAAGAACAGGAGGGTTTCCCAGTGTGTTTGCCATGACAACCTCTGGGCCAAAGCTTGAGGTCCCAGTGGACCGCTGTCTTTAGGGAAACCTAAAGGATCTGCTCTGACAAGGAAGAGGATGAGGGTGGAGCAAGGAGCCTGGGACCGTCTCTAGCAGCTTCTGACTTCTTTCACCTTCCTTCTCTCTCACCCAGGCCCCCAACCAGGCCCCCCAGGCCTGGTCTGGCTGGGGAAGCCTGGGAACCACCCCTTGTCTTGGTGGGTCTTAGCCCCAGGGGAGAGGGAAGCCCTCCTGAGAGCAGCTACACTGTAGCCGGCCCTCATAGATGCGATAGATGCGAGGAGGGGACAGGGCAGCCCTGGGGGCGAGGCCCCGCAGGCTGTAAACAGCAGGGAGGCGGGTCCCCCTGGGGAGCTGTTGCCACTGCTGCTGTTGATGTTGTTTTGGAGAAGGGAGCAGGAGGCAGCCGCTGTAGAACACCAGGGCCCTGGGGAGCCGGAGGAGCCATTGCAGCAGGGCAGCCGTGCTGGAGCCCAGGACTCAGGGAGGCCAGCTGCCCCTCCGAGGGCTGCGCAGAGACGCTCCCTCAAGCACGGTCCCCAGGATTTGTCCAGAATCCCTCGGGTTTGGTACACACTGGCCTAAGTGACTGCATGCACACGCACCCTGCACACACACATATGCATATACACCCCTGACCATGCACCCCTGCACGAGCACACTCAGCTCTGCACACGCACACACACGCACAGCCTCCGACACACAGGCACCGTGTGAGGCCCCATGGTTCGAGTTCCAGCTCCACCACTTCTTGGCTCTCACCTTTAGCATTTCACTTAGCCTCTTGAAGCCTCAGTTTCCCCATCTGCCAGGTGGAGCCAGTACTCTTGCCCTACCCCTGGGTTACTGTGAATTACGTGCTAACTGCCAACTCAGGTTAGCCACTGTTATCCTCCCCACTTGGTTAAGGAGACTGCATCTCGTCAGGGTGAAGGGAGTGCCAGGTAGCAAGACTCAAATCACACTGTGACGCCAGAGGTTGCATGTATGTATATTTCACACATTCCGGATCCAGCCGCATGTGCCCACGTGAGTAAGCAACTTGCACACACATCTATGCACACATGATGGTGGTAATGGCTGCTATTTCTTGAGGACTTGCCATATGCCGGGCACTGTGCTAAGTTCCTTATATATGCTCACACCGAGGACGTTACACCTCAGTGCCTCCCTGATGTGTTTGGCTGCACGTCACAGAATTCAACTAAACCACAAATACAGGACTTAATTTAACAGGGACTCTGGGCATAGGTGGTTTCACAGTGGTTTGGCAGCTTGGTGAGGTCACCAAAGACCCAGATTCTTTCCATCTCTCTACCCACCATCCTCAGTCTTAACCTGGTGCCACATAGTTGCAGGATGGCTGCTGCAGCACCGGACATCATGTCTGCACTCCAGCATGAAAGAAGGTGAAAGTTGACCTAAGAGAACTCTCCTTTTACACCCATTCCTTTTATGAAGAAGCAAACTGTCTCTCAGAAGTCACACCACAGACTGTCCCTCACATTTCATTGCCTGAAATTGGGTCAGCGTCCCCTAGCTGCAAAGAAGCCTGGGGGAAGACATCTGGCAAAGGGCCACTGGGCCATCATAACTGACTTAGACAATACTTGTCTCCTGGGGCAGGGCACGCTGCTGCCTTGAACAAAATCAGGATTCTGTTGGCCAGGAAGAGGAGGAGATGGGCCAATTAGAATGTCCACCACCTGTGCCCCTGAGCGCCACCCTCCATCCCCCTCCAGGGGGCAGTGTGGGACAGAGGACACAGAAGGCTCAGGGGTTTGAACTCCCCAAATTCCAATGCAGCTGTGCCCCTCACCCAGCCGGAAACAGGCCCCGTGCAGACAGCTCTCTGAAAGCAGGAGGGGCCACGCACCTGGCTTTGCCGCCCCAGTGCCAGAATCCTGGTCATAATGTCGGTTGTCCCCCAGCTCAGACATCTAGTGCTGTGGTTCTCAGCCCCCTTTGTTTCCCGCACCGGATGGCTGCAGCCCCTTGGGGTCCTACTCCTCACCGCTCTCACCAACACGTCTGCCCGCAAGTGCGTGAGGGTGTTGTCGGGGCTAGCCTGCAGTCCCCTCTAACTGCAGACGGCAGGAAGTCCGGGGTCACCTCACTCCAGGCATCACGCAGAGCCCCTCCTGCGGCAAATGACGCGTGAAGACTTCGCGAGGATGATTTGTTGAGAATGGCTGGCTGTAGGGTTCCTTCTGGAAGGACAGTTAATAACGGCCTGCCCTTCAGTCAACAAACCCCGCGTAGACAGCCGGCTGAGCGTGGTGGGCGGGACCTGGTGGTCCAGATCCAGTGTTTCCTCTGTGGGGCCAGCGACAAGCCTTTCCGGGAGACACGTCCCTCTCCTGGTTTCGTCCAGGGTTCTGCCGATACCCTGCGTGTGCCCTGCGAGCTCTTGGTCCAGGCTGTGGGCTCTGGCGGGGGTGCTCTCCTGTGGCAAAGCCCTTGTCCCTGTGTGCACAATGTTTGGGGTCTCTGAACCTGCAAATGCCCCAAGCTCTCTGGAGCGCCCTTCCTGGCCGGCCCCAGCCAGGCAGCTTCTAGAGAGAGTTCATTTCCTTAGGCGCGCCCTGCGCCTGCTGGCGGCTGCCCACCTGGACGGCTTCTTGCTTTATCTTTGGCCCTGCGACTCCCCCTCCAGCAGCAGCTGTCATTGTCCCGAGCACTGGCAGAGGGAGGTGACCTGGAAGAGACTCCACGGAAGAGTCCAAGGTGGCAGCAGAGCCCCCCCCCAGGCAGCGCAGGCCCCAGGACACTTGCTGCGGGAGCCCCAGAAACCTCCCGCTTCACACCGGGCGCTGCGGGACTCTGCGCCCCTCAGACAAGTCCCACTCCTGGCTGTCTCCTCCCTGTACACCGAGAGGTGGGTCCCACACACCCTTCCCGGGGGCTGCCAGTCTGAGAACTGAACTACTCACAGGTGCTTTTGGGTGTTAAGGATGTAGCAGTACATCCGGGTGGCCCTTCCCTTTGAGAGGCTGGTGCCAGGCAGCCGCTGGGTGTAAAGGACCCGGGGAGAGGGAGTCCCCAGGCGGCTGTGTCAGCAGGGCTGGCTTCCCTGCGTGCAGGGGCGGGGGTGGGGTGCATTTGTCTGAAAAGGTTACTAAAGGTTGTTTCACTCGAAGGCTTTGGTTCTTTTCATCACGGGACTTGCAGCCCAGAGGGGGGGCAGGGAGGACACAATGTGGCTTTCAGCTCCTCTCCCCAGCCCTGGACAGGCTGTGCACAGGGCGGGGACTGGGCGTCCTCAGGCGAGGCAGGACCAGAGCCAGCTTCCCGGTCAGCCATTCCCAACCAGCCTAGAGCGCCCACTGTGCGCTGGGCCCATGCTGGGTGTTGGGGACGTGGGGACCCTACCCTGGAGCAGTGTTCCACCCTGGAGAGGGGCTGCTGGCCATGCAGGTCACTATTTGGAGCCCACGTTCCCAGCTGGGGGGTGATTGTGTTTCCCAGGGGACACTGGCTGGAGACATGTCCGGTTGTCACAACTGGCAGGGATGCTGCTGGCGTCTCGTGGGCAGAGGCCAGGGGTGCTGCTAAAAACCCTGCCACGCACGGGATAGACCCCACCGGATAGAATTATCCCGGCCCCAGATGTCAACCACATGTGCTGCTGGGAGCCACCTTCTGCCCGGCCAGGTAGTGCCACGGTTCCAGGGCCCGGGGAGTGCCAGGAGTGGAGCATGCAAGCCCCCATCGTGAGACGATGCCCCCTGGTCACACCCCAGTTTTACTAAGGGGGCTGCCATCAAGTGGCTCTGCATGGCGGCACATGGTCTTTGGCTCTGGGGTGGCCAGAGCCTGCTGGCCATGGGAGGTTCCAGCCTTTTTCTCAGGCTCTTCAAATTCCAGCAGACAGATGGGGACAGCTCTCGTCTCAGGGTGGCCCAGGCCCTACTGGACTCAGGGAGACACAGTTCCTAAGCAGGGGACTTTGTTCATATGTGAGCGCCCAGCGGCCCCCTCTGGCCTGTCTCCTTCAGAAAACAGACAGGAGACTCGGGCCTGTGTCCCCCTCTCCAAGCCTTTCCTGCCGGGAGCACTGAGGCCCATGGAGAGAAACAGAGGGCGGGGCCGGCTTTGGGCCCGCACCTCCTCTCAACCCAGGACAACTCCCAGACGGAACCCCCACCCGCATCTGCCCCTGCAATCCGAGGTCTCGCTGCAGGCTGCTTTGCTAGCAGCCCCTGTCCCTCCTCGAGGTCCCTGCCCCAGGCCACCAGGCTTGCCTCCCCACCCCGGCAGCTCTGAGCGCCCTCCCCAGCCCCTCTGCGAACCCCAAATTTAAGTCTTCCGCTCTGTTACTGCTCCCTGCCTCGGTGTTTCCGTTTAGTGCTCACTGCACTTGAACTTCAAAGAAAATGGCTTTAGTGAATTTTTTTTTAAACTTTACACCTTTTTTTAAGTTTAAATAATACAGAAAAATGTAAAGAAGAAAATAAAAGCCACCTTAAAGTGCTTAACTCTGAGAAA
>NW_012152463.1:765944-785720 GCF_000956105.1 Propithecus coquereli
CCCTTCCGCTGTCCAGCCAGGCCCAGCTCTGTCCCACGTCACTGAGAGCTGGGCTGCCGGGAGGACACGGCGGAGCAGGGGGTGGCCTCCTCGTCCTGCCCGCTCCCTGGGCTGGTCCACAGCAGGCTCCTCTGGGCCTCGGCATTCTGTCTGGGGAGCAGAGTGTAGAAGTCGCCCATCACATGCGCCAGGCCCGGCGGGGCAGAAAAGCCACTGCTTAGGCGGTGCTGAGACGTGCCAGCTTCCCAGCAGAGCCTCCGTCCTTACTGGGAGTGGGCTCCTGCCCCAAGGCTGCCAAAGCATCCAGGTGTCCTGGACAACTCTGACACCTTCCTGTCCCGCCCCGGCCTTGGGACCCAGCAGGGTGCGGCCCAAGGCCTGGACTCCAGAGGCCAAGAGTGGCCAGCTCAGACCCGCTCCCCTGCCCACCCTCTGCCGACACACCCTGTCCCTGCAGGGACATAGCAGATGGGGGGACACTAAAGGCCACGTAGCCTCCTTTTACCCTAGGGTGAGTGGTGAGTGGCAGGTTCTGGTGGCCGAGCAGAGTGCCATGTGAGCCCACAAGCAAAGGCTTTTGCCTGCTGCTTCAGTGGCCTCCAAACACTGTGTCGCCAGGGGCTGAGCCCGGACAGCTGTGCCTATGTAGGAGTCAAACACGTTTCCTGACCACCTTCGGCGTGCCTGGCGCTCTTCTCAACCTGAAGGCAGAGTTTTAATCTCTGACAGTCTGTGATCCAAGAAAAAAAAGTCCAGCAACCAAAGTAATTTCCAAATGACTCAGAGCCTCGTATTTCTCAAAAACTGCAAGGGAGCTTCACACATCTGGACCCCAGGCACCCCTTCCCTAGGGCGCTGGCTGGAGCCCGCCTCCTGCAGGGGACCAGGGGAGGAAACTGTCCCTGACTTCAGGATTCTCTTTGGCTGGGAGGAGCTGTGAATACGTCCAGCGGGAATGACTTCTGCCTGTGCCACAAAAGTCTCTTTCGATCATCACAATCACCCTGCAACGCCGATTTACAGAAAGACCACGGAGGCAAGCAATGTGGCGCGCCTGAGGGCCCACAGCTGAGAAGTGTTAATACAAAACGGGGAGTCGATCCCCGTCTGTTTAATGTGACAGCCTGCACCCTTTCTTTCCTTCGGAAACTCAAATTGCATCTTCAATACACCCAAGGTCAAGATGTCCCAGAAACAAAGTTCCTCGGCCTCGGAGGGGCCTGGGCAGAGCTGTGCACAGCGTCCCTTCCTCTGGTGCGGTGGGCGCTGGACAGGTCAGGCTTGGGAGGCCTTGCCCCAGCTGAGGGCCACCGGAGCCAGGCACCCGGCTCCCCAGGGCAGGCCTGTGCACCCCAGGGTGTGAGGTCATGGATATGACATGTAGGACCCTGAACAGGTGGCAGGGCCCAGGCTTGGTGGCTACATTTTGTGATTAATAATCCTCACAATAAACCTATAAGGCAGATACTCAGACTGTGCCTGTTACGGACTAAAATGTGTCCCCCGAATTCATATGTTGAAGTCCTAACCTCCAGTCCCTCAGAATGTGACTGTGTTTGTGGAGAGGGCCTTGAAGGAGGTGACTATGTTAAAATGAGGTCATTAGGGCAGGAGGCCCTAATCCAATCTGATTGATGTCCTTATAAGAAGAGGAGATTAAGACACAGACACCCACAGAGGGACAGCACGTCAGGGCCCAGGCGGAAGGTGGCCACCTGCAAGCCAAGGAGAGAGGCCCACAAAACCACCCTGTTGACGCCTAGAACTGGGATTTCGGACCTCAGAACTATGAGCAAATCAATTTCTGTTGTTTAGCCCCAGTCCGTGGCATTTGTTACACAGCCTGCGCAGACTAATACTGGCCCTAGTACAGATTAAAGCACCAGGGCTTCAGAGAGGTTAGAACACTTATCCAGGGTCACACAGCCGGTGAGTGGCTGGAACAGGATTTGAAGGCAGGACATCTGTCCACTGGGCTCTTGCCACCAAGTTCTCTGGAGAGGAGAGCTTGCGCTCCTTGCCCCAGCAGTTTTGCCCGTGAGGCCATTGGTAACCAGCTCTGGAGAACCGAGGGCCCCATGCTGCCAGGCTGCAGGGTCACACATGTACATACACACACACACACATACCGTGTGCACACACCAGGGGCACACACCTCCCTTAGCCAGGCTGACGCCTCAGCCCCCAGCTCCTGCCTCCTCTCGCGGCAGCCCCGCCTCCCTGGCTGCTGTTGCCCTGGCAACCACCAAGGCTCAGGGCCTGGAGCCAGGGGACCAGCTCCCCGTCACCCAGGGTACCGTGTGTAGCTGGGCTTACAGAGAGGCAGGGGGAGGGCGGAGGGCGGTGTGGAGCCCTGCTGTGGCTGCAAGAAGGGACAGGACTTGGCAGGGGTCTAGGAGGGCCTATCCAGCCTTCCCTCTCCTAAAGAACATCCAGCGCCTCAGAAAAACCTTAGGGGACAGGGGATAGGGACAGGCACTCAGAGAAGAGGCCAGGAAACACCACCCCTGTGGTCACCACCAAGCCTGGCCAGGACCAGGTGCCTGGCGGAAGCCACTCCCGATGGCCGCCCCTGCGGCCTCCAGGGCTCCTCCTCCCACTGCTCCTGGCTGGTTCCCCTGACGAGAGCCCGGCCGCATGCCCTCTGCTCCTCTGCTGCTTTCCAGTTGGCCTACGCTGTCTCTGCATCCTCGCGGCTGTCCCCACGGCCGTCCCCACACCTCCTTGCACTCAGGCAGAAGGGCTTGACGCCCTGAGCCGCTGCTCTCCCTTAATGATGACAGAGGTGAAGTGTTCACCCCGGACTTGTGAGGACCACAAGTTGTTGCTGTTTTAAGTGCCTGAGGTGTGTTAACTCCGCTAAAGGCCCCCCCACTCCTTCGGATCAGTCCAGTGCAGTGTTCACCGGGCACCGGTTGTCACTGTGCGGCGGGCGCAGCGCGGAAGGAGCTGAGCGGGCCGTGCTCTTGGCGCCCTTCCCGCCTGGCCCGGGGGTTGGCGGAGTGAGCAGAGGACGATGTGTCAGCTTCTCTGCAGCCTCCTTGGAGGCCACAGCCATGGGCACTGGAGTCAGGCACCCTGGCTTCATGTCCTGGCTCCACTGTGTATCTGCTGTGTGACCTTGGGTCCGTCACTGCCCTCCCTGTGCTCCACCTCCCTCATCTGTAAATGAGAGGGAATAAAGGCACCTACCTGATTGATTGGTTTGTTATAAAAATCGAATGATCCTGTCTTAAAAGCCCAGAGCACAAGACCCTGCATACAGCATCAGCTATTCAGTTTAGGGGGGCCCAGTGCAGGGAAAGCCAGGAGATCTGTATTCTCCCCCTGTTCCCTTAAATGGGTCACATTCCCACAAGAGTGTTCCTACACTGGGCCTCCGTCTCCCCAGCTAGGGGCTGAGAAGGCGAGGCTCTCTTTACAGCTGTCATGTCTCCTATAGGCCAGGTATGTGGCAGGCACAGGGGGCCACAGGGAACATGGGAACAGCCAAGGGTGTCCCGACTGCTCTGTGATGTTGGACAGGTCACCCCTCCCCAGGCCTCTGTGGGGTCGCCTGTCCTGTGAGGGCCTCAGGCTGGCGCTGTTCCCTCCCAAACACCTTCGTGAGCCGTGGGAAACATCAGAGACCCCGGAGGCCCTTCAGCCAGGGCCTGCTCCAGGCCGGGCCTCCACCGCACCCACCCTGCAAGGTCACGGTCCCCAAAGGCTGCTGCTTGCTTGAGGCCTCAGCAAGAACGAAGCTGGTCTTTGCACCCGCCTGTTGGGCCCCAAGACCTTTCCATAACCACCCCCTTCTGCCCCAGCCCCCACCCCTTGCCCACACCGAAGCTTCTCCCCAAGCTCCTGGGAGAGAGCCAGTGGCCCTGGCGTGTGACAGCGTCTGGCTCTCTCCCGTCAGAGGAGCAATTTTTTCCTCTCCTTGGCCGTACTTTCTTTTAATGACTTTTTGGCTCAGTGCCCAAGCTGGATCAAAGACTCCCTGGGGTGAGGACAGTGGGACAGAGGCTGGTTGCTGGGAAAAAGAGTGGAGGTGAGGTTCTGGCGCAGGGGCTGTAGGGGGCGGGTGGGCCCAGGAGGCGGGGCTGCCTCAGGCTCCAAATGGCGGTGGGGGGAGGGGCGTGGAATCTCTCTCCTGCCACAGATGCGGCAGAGGAGGTGCGGACAAGGAGCAAGGAGGAAAAAGGAGCCCTTAAGGATGAGGTAAGAACAGGAGGGTTTCCCAGTGTGTTTGCCATGACAACCTCTGGGCCAAAGCTTGAGGTCCCAGTGGACCGCTGTCTTTAGGGAAACCTAAAGGATCTGCTCTGACAAGGAAGAGGATGAGGGTGGAGCAAGGAGCCTGGGACCGTCTCTAGCAGCTTCTGACTTCTTTCACCTTCCTTCTCTCTCACCCAGGCCCCCAACCAGGCCCCCCAGGCCTGGTCTGGCTGGGGAAGCCTGGGAACCACCCCTTGTCTTGGTGGGTCTTAGCCCCAGGGGAGAGGGAAGCCCTCCTGAGAGCAGCTACACTGTAGCCGGCCCTCATAGATGCGATAGATGCGAGGAGGGGACAGGGCAGCCCTGGGGGCGAGGCCCCGCAGGCTGTAAACAGCAGGGAGGCGGGTCCCCCTGGGGAGCTGTTGCCACTGCTGCTGTTGATGTTGTTTTGGAGAAGGGAGCAGGAGGCAGCCGCTGTAGAACACCAGGGCCCTGGGGAGCCGGAGGAGCCATTGCAGCAGGGCAGCCGTGCTGGAGCCCAGGACTCAGGGAGGCCAGCTGCCCCTCCGAGGGCTGCGCAGAGACGCTCCCTCAAGCACGGTCCCCAGGATTTGTCCAGAATCCCTCGGGTTTGGTACACACTGGCCTAAGTGACTGCATGCACACGCACCCTGCACACACACATATGCATATACACCCCTGACCATGCACCCCTGCACGAGCACACTCAGCTCTGCACACGCACACACACGCACAGCCTCCGACACACAGGCACCGTGTGAGGCCCCATGGTTCGAGTTCCAGCTCCACCACTTCTTGGCTCTCACTTTTAGCATTTCACTTAGCCTCTTGAAGCCTCAGTTTCCCCATCTGCCAGGTGGAGCCAGTACTCTTGCCCTACCCCTGGGTTACTGTGAATTACGTGCTAACTGCCAACTCAGGTTAGCCACTGTTATCCTCCCCACTTGGTTAAGGAGACTGCATCTCGTCAGGGTGAAGGGAGTGCCAGGTAGCAAGACTCAAATCACACTGTGACGCCAGAGGTTGCATGTATGTATATTTCACACATTCCGGATCCAGCCGCATGTGCCCACGTGAGTAAGCAACTTGCACACACATCTATGCACACATGATGGTGGTAATGGCTGCTATTTCTTGAGGACTTGCCATATGCCGGGCACTGTGCTAAGTTCCTTATATATGCTCACACCGAGGACGTTACACCTCAGTGCCTCCCTGATGTGTTTGGCTGCACGTCACAGAATTCAACTAAACCACAAATACAGGACTTAATTTAACAGGGACTCTGGGCATAGGTGGTTTCACAGTGGTTTGGCAGCTTGGTGAGGTCACCAAAGACCCAGATTCTTTCCATCTCTCTACCCACCATCCTCAGTCTTAACCTGGTGCCACATAGTTGCAGGATGGCTGCTGCAGCACCGGACATCATGTCTGCACTCCAGCATGAAAGAAGGTGAAAGTTGACCTAAGAGAACTCTCCTTTTACACCCATTCCTTTTATGAAGAAGCAAACTGTCTCTCAGAAGTCACACCACAGACTGTCCCTCACATTTCATTGCCTGAAATTGGGTCAGCGTCCCCTAGCTGCAAAGAAGCCTGGGGGAAGACATCTGGCAAAGGGCCACTGGGCCATCATAACTGACTTAGACAATACTTGTCTCCTGGGGCAGGGCACGCTGCTGCCTTGAACAAAATCAGGATTCTGTTGGCCAGGAAGAGGAGGAGATGGGCCAATTAGAATGTCCACCACCTGTGTCCCTGAGCGCCACCCTCCATCCCCCTCCAGGGGGCAGTGTGGGACAGAGGACACAGAAGGCTCAGGGGTTTGAACTCCCCAAATTCCAATGCAGCTGTGCCCCTCACCCAGCCGGAAACAGGCCCCGTGCAGACAGCTCTCTGAAAGCAGGAGGGGCCACGCACCTGGCTTTGCCGCCCCAGTGCCAGAATCCTGGTCATAATGTCGGTTGTCCCCCAGCTCAGACATCTATTGCTGTGGTTCTCAGCCCCCTTTGTTTCCCGCACCGGATGGCTGCAGCCCCTTGGGGTCCTACTCCTCACCGCTCTCACCAACACGTCTGCCCGCAAGTGCGTGAGGGTGTTGTCGGGGCTAGCCTGCAGTCCCCTCTAACTGCAGACGGCAGGAAGTCCGGGGTCACCTCACTCCAGGCATCACGCAGAGCCCCTCCTGCGGCAAATGACGCGTGAAGACTTCGCGAGGATGATTTGTTGAGAATGGCTGGCTGTAGGGTTCCTTCTGGAAGGACAGTTAATAACGGCCTGCCCTTCAGTCAACAAACCCCGCGTAGACAGCCGGCTGAGCGTGGTGGGCGGGACCTGGTGGTCCAGATCCAGTGTTTCCTCTGTGGGGCCAGCGACAAGCCTTTCCGGGAGACACGTCCCTCTCCTGGTTTCGTCCAGGGTTCTGCCGATACCCTGCGTGTGCCCTGCGAGCTCTTGGTCCAGGCTGTGGGCTCTGGCGGGGGTGCTCTCCTGTGGCAAAGCCCTTGTCCCTGTGTGCACAATGTTTGGGGTCTCTGAACCTGCAAATGCCCCAAGCTCTCTGGAGCGCCCTTCCTGGCCGGCCCCAGCCAGGCAGCTTCTAGAGAGAGTTCATTTCCTTAGGCGCGCCCTGCGCCTGCTGGCGGCTGCCCACCTGGACGGCTTCTTGCTTTATCTTTGGCCCTGCGACTCCCCCTCCAGCAGCAGCTGTCATTGTCCCGAGCACTGGCAGAGGGAGGTGACCTGGAAGAGACTCCACGGAAGAGTCCAAGGTGGCAGCAGAGCCCCCCCCCAGGCAGCGCAGGCCCCAGGACACTTGCTGCGGGAGCCCCAGAAACCTCCCGCTTCACACCGGGCGCTGCGGGACTCTGCGCCCCTCAGACAAGTCCCACTCCTGGCTGTCTCCTCCCTGTACACCGAGAGGTGGGTCCCACACACCCTTCCCGGGGGCTGCCAGTCTGAGAACTGAACTACTCACAGGTGCTTTTGGGTGTTAAGGATGTAGCAGTACATCCGGGTGGCCCTTCCCTTTGAGAGGCTGGTGCCAGGCAGCCGCTGGGTGTAAAGGACCCGGGGAGAGGGAGTCCCCAGGCGGCTGTGTCAGCAGGGCTGGCTTCCCTGCGTGCAGGGGCGGGGTTGGGGTGCATTTGTCTGAAAAGGTTACTAAAGGTTGTTTCACTCGAAGGCTTTGGTTCTTTTCATCACGGGACTTGCAGCCCAGAGGGGGGGCAGGGAGGACACAATGTGGCTTTCAGCTCCTCTCCCCAGCCCTGGACAGGCTGTGCACAGGGCGGGGACTGGGCGTCCTCAGGCGAGGCAGGACCAGAGCCAGCTTCCCGGTCAGCCATTCCCAACCAGCCTAGAGCGCCCACTGTGCGCTGGGCCCATGCTGGGTGTTGGGGACGTGGGGACCCTACCCTGGAGCAGTGTTCCACCCTGGAGAGGGGCTGCTGGCCATGCAGGTCACTATTTGGAGCCCACGTTCCCAGCTGGGGGTGATTGTGTTTCCCAGGGGACACTGGCTGGAGACATGTCCGGTTGTCACAACTGGCAGGGATGCTGCTGGCGTCTCGTGGGCAGAGGCCAGGGGTGCTGCTAAAAACCCTGCCACGCACGGGATAGACCCCACCGGATAGAATTATCCCGGCCCCAGATGTCAACCACATGTGCTGCTGGGAGCCACCTTCTGCCCGGCCAGGTAGTGCCACGGTTCCAGGGCCCGGGGAGTGCCAGGAGTGGAGCATGCAAGCCCCCATCGTGAGACGATGCCCCCTGGTCACACCCCAGTTTTACTAAGGGGGCTGCCATCAAGTGGCTCTGCATGGCGGCACATGGTCTTTGGCTCTGGGGTGGCCAGAGCCTGCTGGCCATGGGAGGTTCCAGCCTTTTTCTCAGGCTCTTCAAGTTCCAGCAGACAGATGGGGACAGCTCTCGTCTCAGGGTGGCCCAGGCCCTACTGGACTCAGGGAGACACAGTTCCTAAGCAGGGGACTTTGTTCATATGTGAGCGCCCAGCGGCCCCCTCTGGCCTGTCTCCTTCAGAAAACAGACAGGAGACTCGGGCCTGTGTCCCCCTCTCCAAGCCTTTCCTGCCGGGAGCACTGAGGCCCATGGAGAGAAACAGAGGGCGGGGCCGGCTTTGGGCCCGCACCTCCTCTCAACCCAGGACAACTCCCAGACGGAACCCCCACCCGCATCTGCCCCTGCAATCCGAGGTCTCGCTGCAGGCTGCTTTGCTAGCAGCCCCTGTCCCTCCTCGAGGTCCCTGCCCCAGGCCACCAGGCTTGCCTCCCCACCCCGGCAGCTCTGAGCGCCCTCCCCAGCCCCTCTGCGAACCCCAAATTTAAGTCTTCCGCTCTGTTACTGCTCCCTGCCTCGGTGTTTCCGTTTAGTGCTCACTGCACTTGAACTTCAAAGAAAATGGCTTTAGTGAATTTTTTTTTAAACTTTACACCTTTTTTTAAGTTTAAATAATACAGAAAAATGTAAAGAAGAAAATAAAAGCCACCTTAAAGTGCTTAACTCTGAGAAAGCCGCTGCTGACGGCTGCTGAGCATCCTCGCCCAGGTCCCTGCGTGCAAACACACTCCGCCAATCTGTGCTCACGGTCCCACGGGGGCGGGGCCTCTGCATGGGCTGCTTTGTCCGCTGTCACTGTGACATGGAGAACTTTCCATGTCAACACAAACATCTCCACCCTCTCTGATTTGATTGCTGGAAAATATTCCATTGGATCAATGGATTATAATCTGATTATTCCGTTCCCTACTCATGGACGTGTAGATCATTTCCAATTTTTAATTTTAGCAAACGGTAGAATATCCCTGTGTGCAGCTCTTTGCCCACTTGTCCTAGTACTTCGGCAGATCTGGAATTGATGGGCACATTTAAAACCAGGATACATGTTTCCAAATTAGCCTTTGGAAAGATTGTTCCAATTTATACTTTGAACCAATATGTATGATGAAGTAATAACTATAGCTGTGAAGCGGTCCATACATGCCTTGCAGTCGTCTAAGTACCTTACACATAATAATTCATTTAATCCTCCCGCAAACCTGTGAGGCGGCCCATTCGGGGCAATGACGGTACCTTGCTTTGGTAAAGCAAGGCACAGAGTTTATGCTGCGGGTTGAAAGTTAGCAAGTGGCAGAGCATCCACCACCAACTTGCCCACTCTGGGAGAAATGTCTCTAACTTCTGATAATCTAATGGGGGAGGGCGAACTTCTCAACATTGCTTTTATTGTTGTTACTGGTAATGTTGATTTTTATTTTTTTCCAAGTGTTTATCAGCCATTAGCATTAATTCTTCTATGCATTACTTTTTCGTGTCTTTTTCTCATTTCTCAGCTGGGGCATTCATCATGTGATTGATGTGTAGTAGCGCTCACAGACTGCTAAGCCGCCCTGTGTGTTAGACGGGGAGGCCGCTGGGCAGGGGCTTCTTCCTGGCGCCCGGGAGACAGGACTCCGGGCTCTGGAAGCTCCCAGCGCTCGACAAGGGCACAAGGAATTTCTCATTGACTCTTAACCCCTGGGCTGCCCCCTCGGCCCACGGTAATCCCCTGTGTTTGCTCAGGGAGTACAGAGTTTATATAGAATGAACGTCCTCACACGTTCACCGCATTTGATGCCCAGGTGGCCGGGCAGGGTGTATTAGCCCCTTGTTCCAAATGAGGAAGCTGGGCCTGTAACGTATACCTTGTCAAGGGTCTCGCAGCCAGGACTGATATGGAAGCCCCACCCTCCGACCCCCACCTGCTCCACTCTGGTTGCCAAGCTCCACTCAGGGCCCGCTCTCAGCCTCAGTTTACCAATCAAAAGAATGTGGTGGAATTTCCTGCCTTTAGAGGACAGGGAGGGATGAGGGGCTGGCCCCCCACCACGCCCCAGAGCTGGGCACACAACAGGACTTGCACCCACCCCGTCCCTGCCCGGGTGAACTGTGGGCCAGGCCGGCCTGCCTCTCAGAGAGCTCCCAGCTGGGGCTGAGCTTAGGGAGCCGAGGGGCGGCGGTGGCACAAGGGCCCCTTTGTGCCTGTTGCTAAGGGCCTGGCTGTATTTACTCAGCCTCAGTAAACAGGAGCAGCCTGGAGGCCCTGCTCTGTTATGACAACTGAAAGGGCGTTTTCTCTCCCGCCTGCGGCTGCTGCAGCATCTGCCCGTTCCAGGTGATTCCCCACCTCGGAGGGGCTGCCCTGGGGCTGACCAGGTGTCCTCAGGGCTACAGGGCATCAGAAAGGTCACCCAGCTCAGCCCTTGAGGCTCCGATGGGGAAACTGAGGCTGGATGGGTCCCTGGCCCAAGGTCACAGAGGACACACAGGCTGAGACAGGCTTGACAGCTGAGGTCTGTGCTGATTTGGGAGGTGTCCACCTGTCCCTCCCGCACTGGTTGTCAGTGTTTGTCTAAGTCCCCACTCCATTCAGCAGGGGGGGGGGGGGGGGAGGAGGCTGCCCAGCCCACCTCCACCCAGCAGTTTCTGGAACCGGGCCCTTGGAGGTGAAGAAAAACCCCAGCCCCAGTCGTTTTGTAAGAGTCTTGGTGTCCTACCAAGCAAAGACACATCAAGATAGGGTTGTAAGAATCATGGTGTTATTTTTTAATGCTCGCAATAAACAAATTAGCACTTTCAACCTCCTGGGGCAATAGTCTAGCAGTGGTAGCTACAAGCTAGTCGTAGGGTTTATTTTCTACATATACAGGTTTAGGGCCATAGGAGGTGCGTCCCTAGTAGCTGTAAAATGAACTTCCTTTTGGCCTTGTAAGCCACTCGGTTGTGCCTAAGGCTGGAACCTCCTCCAGAGAGAATGTCAAAGGCCTGCCTTTGAGGCCTTCAGTGCACAAGAAGCCTCTGTGACAGGCCCAGCCCAATGTGGCTGGCAGCCAGGGCCACTGTGTGGCCCTCAGCCAGTGCCCACCCTCTCTGATTCCCTTCCTCCTGGGGAAGGGCAAGCTGTGCTCTGGGCTCTGCCTCTCCCCACACTGGGGACCCAGGAGGGCTGGAGCAGAGGCTTTTCTAGACTTAGAAACTGATCTTTGAGAATAGCCGTGACCCCCGGGCAGGTGCCTGACGGTTTGGGCAGGCAGGGTGATTCTCCTGGGGACAGCCCGTCTCCCGTCCTTCTGCACACAAAGGCTCTGTGTACCTTGGCCAGCCCCGACACCGTGCAAGGAGTCCTCAGGGGAACAGAGCCACCGCCGTGTGGATTTCCTCAAACGCAGGGGCAGATCGTCCTGGGGAGGCCTCCTGACCCCAGGGCCACCCTGTCCTGGCAAATAGCCCACAGCTCAGGGCCAGGCTCAGGGTTACTGGGATCCAGGCCCGCTATTCTTTCAAAGAGCCAGCCCTGGCTCTCAGCCTGGCAGGGAAGTTCAGGACACGCCCTCCCTTACCTGGGAAGCCTGGGCCGCCCCCTGTGGAGCTTGCTCAGCGGCCTGGGGACTCCTGCTCGGCACTGCTCTCACCCTCAGCATGTTGCAGGAGAGTCTTGTCAGTGGGAGCTTCTGAGTCAGCCTCAGACCGACAGTGGCGGGAAGGAGGGGAGCAGGGCATCGAGCCCCTCCCCGCACCCAGCCTCAGCCCCCAAAGCTGGCCGTTATTGTCCCCATTTGCAGGTGGCATGCAGAGGTGCTTATGGGACAACGCTGTGTCTGCAGCTGGGCCTGGAACCATTTGTGCCCCGTTCCCAGCAGCTGCCTCTCAGGAGAAAGCAGAGAGCCCCACTTTGTCACCCGTTAGCCTTACGACGGGGCTCTACCTCTCTGGGCCTCAGGGTTGTTACACAGTACACACCCTGTGGGGTTTCTGTAGTGAGAGAATTCGTACTTCTTAAGCCTTTAGAATAGTGCTTGGTGTACCATAATCACTACGTAAGTTTATCAAATAAAACATATTGTAATGGATGATGACAATGAGAATGACAAAGATTACAGGACAGAACTGTCTTAAGCAAAGCAAAACAGCGCAAGTCTGTGGATTCTAGAGAGTTCTTCAGCTGAGGTACCTCTGGGGCTCCTGGATTCCGGGAGAGGGGTAGTCACCCCAAACCACAAGGCCTGAAGTGTCTGGGCTGGACTGGTCCCTGGGTCACTGACTAGGAATTCCTCGAAGCCCGGGTGGCCCCGAACATTCCTCCCTGGCCTTCCCTCGGCCTGGCAACTCATCCCCGGCTGCTGGTTGGGGCCTATTTCTCCTGGGCACTCAGTCCTAGCTGGAGATGTCACAAATCAGTCACCATCTGCTGGTCTTACACACGCCGGTTTCCCTGTGTATGGCCCCGTGCTGGGCACAGAGGTGCTCACGGGGCACACGATGGAAGGTCCAGCCCTCACGGTGCTCAAGTTGCAGGGCAGACAGACCCACAGACACATCACCATGGACCTCTGTGTGGGAGGGCAGGTGACAGGGGCCCATAGAGAGACAGGCCAACTTCAAGGTGACCTCAAAGAGGCACATTGGTTCAGCCCCAGAGCCAGTCAGGAGTGCTGGGTGCCCCAGGGCTGGCACTACTGTCCCCATGTCAGAGGTGACAAAGCTGAGGCTGGAAGAGATAAAGGGACTTGCCCAAAGTGACACAGCTAGTAAGGAGCAGAGCCGCATCCTCCAAACCTCTGTGAGCTCATGCTGCTCCCAGCTGCTGCCAAAACTTGATCCATTTTGAACCTGACCCAAAAGCCAGATTTGGATACCCCCTCTCCTTTCCTGGGCCTTCTTGCTGTTTTGTTTGGGGAGAAGGGGACGGGAAGAAAGGGGGAGTCTGCCAAGGCAGAGAGGAAGAGCTAACTCTGATTTGCAAACCTGAGATGGGAGCCACAGGGGGAGCTGGCTCCGGGGCCAGGTTCCTGGGATCCTTCCGGCCGAGTGGTGACATGAGTGACAAACCGGGGGCAGCAGCAGCATTTGATAAGAACAGCTGGGCCCTGGGCCACCAGCGGTGAGGCGGGGTGGAGGGAGTCAGAGCGCGAAGCACAGGAGACCGGGACACGGGGCTGCCTGCGCCTTGACCTGCTGCGTCAGGACGTAACGGTGACAGCTGCCGTCCATTGCGTGCCACCATGCGCCAAGCACTATGCAAAGCGGCTCACACAGGAAACCTCCTTGATCCTCACAGCAGCCCCAGAAGGGACTACTATTATCCCCCTTTCAGAGATTAGGAAACTGAGGCTCGGGGAGGTCAAGAGGCTTGGCCAAGGTCACAAAGCCGCGTGAAAGCCTGGGTTTACTCTGAAGCCCGTGCCTTGAGCCCCAGCCCTGCGCCACCTCCCTGTGCCTTTGGCATCGCTCCTGATGGGTGCGGCTGCAGGGGAACTGCCCCAGCCTGTGACGGGGGCGCTGCAGCGGGAAGAAGAAGGTGATGACAGAGAACGGGCCAGACTTTCGGGAAAATACCAGTGCGGGTCTCCCTGGGGGTCATCGTGTGGGGACCACAATACCAAAACACCCTGACTGGCCGGCAGGATTCTGGCGAGATCTGGATGGAGCGGGCGCTGTCGGTGTCTCACAAAGAAGCTCCATGAGAGCGGGTCTGGGGGCAGGACAGGGAAGGGACCTTTTTCTTACACTCATGTTTTCCTGCCAGTGGCCTGAAGGTGTCCTGGGGATGGGTGAGTTTTCCCAGGTCACACAGAGGTGGCTGGGAGTTAAAGACGAAGCCGTGCCTCGGTTTCCCGCTGCTGGTGGAGGCGGCAGCAGGATCCAGGGCAGTGAACAGATTCTGGGACAAGCGGCACCGGGGACTGTTAAAGACAGAATTACTCAGTGGCACTGGGTGAAGCACGGTAAAGACTTTGTCCAGGACCACGGTGATAGGTTTAGGGCCACTGCCCCGTGGTCTCGCAGTGGGGGGAGGGATCGGGCTCAGTTCCCAACACAGCTTGGGCAAGTGGGGGTTTAGGTCAAGGAGCAGGAGGGGGTGAGTGGGTGGGAAATGACAAAGGAGTCAGGGGTCAGGGAATCCTGGCTAATCTAACCGGATTCTTGCTGATGACGGGCCAGGGTGACCCAACACCACCTGGAGGATGGAGGAGGATGAGGAAGTGATCAGCTATTGAAGATGGGGGTTCTGGCTGAACTGACTTAGCAGGGCTCTTTCCCTAAAACTGGATTTCACCAGGAGTGCACGGACAGGCCTGGGAGGAGATTCAGAAGCTCGACTGAAGTTTGGCCAAGCAAAGAACCCTTGTCAGGCCCGTGACTGAGGAGCCCTCAGCCTGCAATGCAGGGGGCATCTGTTCTGGCCGCTCTAGGGAGGGGAGCAGCCTGAGAGAGACGTCCCCGTGCATCCTGAGGCCTGGGGAACATCACGGTGGCCCTCGCAGAGAGCCTCGCCCAGAGAATGAGTCTCAGCAGACTCGGGACGAGAAGCAGGCTACCCACCCCCTGCCCCGGGGAAGCTGGGGCGGGGGCAGAGCCTAAGGAAATGCACAGAAACGGTGGCATGTGCTCCCAGGGGGGCTGGCTTCTCCCAGAACAGTGAGGTAGGGAACACAGGAGTTACCAGCAACGATGAACAGCAGGTCTTTTGATAACATATCACCCCAACAACATCTTACGACTTCGTCCCACAGTTCTGGGGGTTGACTTGTTCTCCCTTGGAGCCTCTCAGGCCATTAGGGTGGCTGGGGCTGCAGACGTTTTGAAGATTTCCTTGTGCCCGTGTCTGGTGGCCGAGCCTGGCTGTCTGCTGGGTCCAAGCAGGGGCTGTTGGTGGGAGCGCCCTCACACAGCCTCGGTGTGGCTTGGGCTTCCTCACACCATGGAGCCTGGCTTCCAAGGCTGACCATCCCAAGAAACTAGGCAGAAGCTGTGTCACCTTTTGTGACCCAGTCTTAGAAGTGACAGTCCTGGTAAGATTCAAGGGGAGAGAACAAAGACTGCACTTCTCGAAGGGAGGGGCCTCAGCACTGCTGTAGGAAGCACAGTGGGATGGGGGTATTGGCCGCCACCTTTGGAAAACACAACGGCCATCATCAGTGAATATTTACTGCTCACTTGCTACGAGCTGGCACGAAACACTGGGGACACAGCAGTGAGCCAAAGAGACAAAAGCCCCTACCTCATGGAGTTGACATTTCAGTAGGGGAAGCTAGATCATTGACCAAATAAATAAGTAAACACACTGGCATGTGACGTGGATGTGGGTGCCAAGGAGGACAAGTGCTGGAGGACTAGGGCATGTGGGGAGAGGTGTGGGTGACATGAGAGTTGGCTGCGAGGAGGTCTGGGGACAAGATCCCGGGAGAGGGATCACCCAGGGCAGAAGCACTGAGGGGGTTTGTCATGGACTCAAGACACAGCCCAGAGGCCAGCAGGGCTGGAGTCGAGAGAGGGAGGGAATGGGAGGTGAGGACAGCCAGGCAGCAGGACCAGCACGTGCAGGTTGCCAGCCTTTGTGGGACTTTGGCCTCTGCTCTGAGCCACGCAGGGACCGTGGAGAGTTTTGAGCAGAAACAGAGAAACACTCTGAGAGCAGGAGTGGAGGTTAAAGAACAATTCCCCCAACCCCTAGCTTCTGCTTGCATGCCTCTAAGGATGTGGAACCCACTCCTCCATTGTTTATGGGGTCTTTCTTGTCATGAATGAAAAAGAGCCTTGTTGCTCCCCCCATTATGGCTGGCCTCTGGGGCCGCTGAGCCGGTCTCTCCCCTTCTGTGATGTTAGGGGGGTGCCTAACTCTCTGAGTCTTCTCCACACTGAACCCCACCCAGTTCTTTCCCCAATCCACTTACTCCCCTACCTCCTGGACACTCCCCACACTGGTCACTTATGTCTGTCCTTTTCCCAAAGCAAGGGGTGGCGAACTACAGCCCAAGGGCCAAATCTGGCCTACCATGGGCTTTTGCAAATAAAGTTTTATTGGAACACAGCCACACCCATTCACTGACTATCACGCTTGGCTGCTTTTGTGCTGAGTTGAAGGGCTGAGTCGAATAGCTGCCATGGAGACTGTGTGACCCACAGAGTTTAAAATATTTACTCTCTGGCCCTTTTCAGGGAAAATGTTCTGTCCCCTGGCCTAAACGTGTGTGTCTCAAGTCTCACCGCGATCATTCGGCTGCTACTCCAAAAACAGACTGGAAAGGTAGAGGAGACTTATCAGGGGGCCGAGCTCCTAAAGACAGCAGCGATACAAGCCCAAAGTGCAGTGCTGTCACACTTTTGCTATAAAATTGTGCAATTTAAATATTAATTTACATAAATGCATGTTTTAAAATTAGACTTTATACTCCAGTTCTTTGTAAAGATGTCTAGGACACGTCTCTGGTTGAGCGAATATGTATTTCTGTGTCTGTGCATGGGTGACATCACGACAAGGCGTGGAATCTTACCTTGAGTCCCTCCCGTTCCATCTGTAAGGACAACACTGGCTAGCAACAGAGCAGGGTGGCATCCGCAGGTGCAGTTAGAAACCACGGATTCCTAACTCTGAAAGATAACAGCATTACAAACCACAGCGGGTGCGAGGCCCACAAAGGGCTGTGTGTCTGAGGCCGCCCACGGAGACCGGCCACCACGGCTGTGTCTGCACAAAAGAAAGAAAGAAGCCACACGCCCTCCCTTGGACACTTAGACCCTTCCCTCGATTTTCCAAAGCAGAGTTTTTTCAGTCACTGCGGGCACGAAGCACAGAAGGCAAGCCCCGAATTGTTTTCAAGGAAGAAAGGGAGAAAAATAAAACACTAAACACGTTGCAGTTTTGAAAATACGTGTTTGTTTGGGGGCTGCCTTAAAGCAAACATGCAGCAGGACTGATGACTCGGCTGGAGAGGGTAAAAAGGGAAATCTTTACATCTCCTTCGTGGTAACTTCCAGAATCTGCACCCCTCAGTAACTACACTGTGTGAGCTCTCCTACCCCCTCTTTCCCTGGGTTCTGGGTCCGAATCTGTGTAGTAGAAACCCCAGCCCCGCCCCTCCAGGGCTGCTAGAAGGCTCGCTGAGCAGGGGAAGGTGGAAGTCCCCAAGGAAGTAACCACCGGGTGTCCCAGCATGGGGTCCCTGCCTGGAAGGAGACTGGAGAGAGGAGCAGCTGGCACCCAGGCATGGCTCTCCTGGGTCATTGCCGCCCACCCTGCGATGCAGTGATGCATGGTGGTATGTGGCTGCAGGCATCTTCTGGAAGCTTCATTAACGAAGTCCGTGGGCGAAGAGCTAAGAAAGAGAGCAGGGAGTGCTACCAGGGGAGGAAAGGGCTGGGGACACAGGTAAAAGGTCAGCAGTTGGACCTTGACCATGGAGGGTACAGGGGTCGGGGGACAGCAGGGGCAAAGGGGCCACAGAATCTTCCATATCCAGGCTCCGCTCTGGGCTCCATGAGGGGTGCCCTGACCTCACCACTCACCTTCCCCAAGGCTCTCCGGGCACCCAGACCCCTCCCTGGTGCTGCCCAAACATCTGCTGTGTCATGGCCCCGGCAGGGAGCCTGGAGTGGGCACTGAGCCAGGTTCTCTTCCTCCTGCACAGGAACGTGCCCAGGGTCACGTTTGGTGTGGAAAGGCCGCTGCCCCTGCCCAGACCTCCCCCGCTCAGCCCTCAGCTGAGATCATTTCCCTTTCTCATTTGTTCCATGAAAAGAATCTCTCCCTAAGTTAGTGGACAGGAGGCACTGCTCAGAATGAGCCTCCCGGGAGATGCCAGCAGGCCTAAGGGGGAATGCAGAGCTCTGCGTGGAGTCAGAACGGCGGGCTCCAGCCGGGTGTCTCAGAGACTGGCTGTGACCTAGGCAGCTGCCTAACCCTCTGAGCCCCACTTCCTCCGTAACCCCCTTGAGTCTATCGCACTATCTGGTATTCCTTAATGACCACAAGTAGATGGTTATTTTATTGCCTAAGGTCAAAACGTGCAAGATAAATGTAGCAGGCCGGGCAGCTGGGACCAGCTCTGGGGGTGACCTGGGAGCCCCAGATGCACTGTGGGAAAGTCATCCTTGTCTCCCCTTTTTGTCTTCCACCCCGCATCTGATCCCTCTGCACATCCTATTGTCGCCACCCTGCGAATCTACCCAGAGTCTGCCTTGTGCCTCCGCTGTCCTGGCTGCCCCCCTGGTTCAAGCCGCCATCGCCTCCCATCTGGGTAACTGCCACGGCCTCCCACCTGGTCTCCTTCCCTCTCCAGTCTGTCCTCAGCACAAAAGCCTTCTAAATATGTCAGATCGCCTTCCTCCTCTGCTCAAAACCCCACTTCGGCTCCCATCCCACTCAGAGCAAAAGCCAGTCTGTAGAACAGCTCCCCACGACCTGGCCCCGTAACCCCTCTCACCTCCTCCCAACCTCTCTTCCCCTCGCTGGCTCCGCCTGCAACACGCCAGCCACATTCCCCTCCTCCCGGCCTTTGCACCCGCTGTCCCCTCTGCCTGGAGCCCTGTCCCTGCACATCTGCATGGCCAAGCCCCTCACCTCCACCAAGTCTTTGCTCAGGGGCCCCTTTCCCAGTGAGGCCCACTCTGACCTCCGTACTTAAAGTTGCAGCTTCCCCCCACCACCACTGCCACCCCCAGGCCCATCCCTGGTGCTCTCAGCCCCTCTCACCCTGCTAGGCTTTCTCCACAGCACCCAACCTTTTAATATGCTATACAGGCTGGGCACAGTGGCTCGTGCCTATAATCCCAGCACTTTGGGAGGCCGAGGTAGAAGGATCACTTGAGGCCAGGAGTTCAAGACCAGACTGGGCAACATAGCAAGACCCTGTCTTTACAAAAAAATTTAAAAATCAGCCGGGCATGGTGGGGCACACTACAGTCCCAGCTCCTCAGGAGGCTGAGGTGGAAGGATGACTTGAGCCCAAGAGTTCAGGGCTGCAGTGAGCTGTGAGCTCACCACTGCACTCCAGCCAGGGTGACAGTGAGACCCCGTCTCAAAACACACACACACACACACACACACACACACGCAGAGTTTATCATTTAAATTATTTTGTTCATCATTACCTGTCTCCAGCCACTGGAACATCAGCTGTCTGGGAACTGACTTTGCTTATGCCGCTCACCGCTGTATCCACAGCAGTGACTGATACAACGTGGGTGCTCAATCAGCAAAGATGGGGCAACAGAGCTACAAGTCAGGAGCCAGGGGCCTGGGGTGCCCCTAGCAGCTGGTCAGGGGCAGAGGTCCCCCCATGCCTGGCTTGGGGGTCCAGGTAAACTCAGTGCAGCCACGGTCCCCCTTCCCCACTCCCACGCAGCGCGGCTGTACCCCGGAGGGGGACTCATTCTCGACTGTATCTGTAGAGGGCGCAAGGTGCTAAAAACCTCTGGAATTATACCAAAACTTTGGGGTCACTTGTTTTTTTGGGGGGAGAAGAGGGTTTTTCTTTTCCCCACAGCAGTTATCACCTTCTGACATACTGCATAATTTACTTATTTATTATGTTTCCACACGTAGTATTTGCCATTCATCAGATTCTCAAAGGGCTTTCTGATTCAAAACAGTGGAGAGCCCCTTGTCTCCTGCTGTTTTCTCTGTGGCCAGCAGGGTTCCTGGGCTCCCAGGCCCAGCTGAGGCTCACCAGGCTGCCCTGGTTGGAGAGGTGACGGCCGGTTCCCCGGACCTCAGCC
>NW_012152463.1:785770-794934 GCF_000956105.1 Propithecus coquereli
AGCCAGGGTGACAGTGAGACCCCGTCTCAAAACACACACACACACACACACACACACACACGCAGAGTTTATCATTTAAATTATTTTTTTCATCATTACCTGTCTCCAGCCACTGGAACTTCAGCTGTCTGGGGACTAACTTTGCTTATGCCGCTCACGGCTGTATCCACAGCAGTGACTGATACAACGTGGGTGCTCAATCAGCAAAGATGGAGGAACAGAGCTGCAAGTCAGGAGCCAGGGGCCTGGGGTGCCCCTAGCAGCTGGTCGGGGGCAGAGGTCCCCCCATGCCTGGCTTGGGGGTCCAGGTAGACTCAGTGCAGCCACGGTCTCCCTCCCCCACTCCCACGCAGCGCGGCTGTACCCCGGAGGGGGACTCATTCTCGACTGTATCTGTAGAGGGCTCAGGGTGCTAAAACCCTCTGGAATTATACCAAAACTTTGGGGTCACTTGTTTTTTTGGGGGGAAAAGAGGGTTTTTCTTTTCCCCACAGCAGTTATCACCTTCTGACATACTGTATAATTTACTTATTTATTATGTTTCCACACGTAGTATTTGCCATTCATCAGATTCTCAAAGGGCTTTCCGATTCAAAACAGTGGAGAGCCCCTTGTCTCCTGCTGTTTTCTCTGTGGCCAGCAGGGCTCCTGGGCTCCCAGGCCCAGCTGAGGCTCACCAGGCTGCCCTGGTTGGAGAGGTGACGGCCGGTTCCCCGGACCTCAGCCAGACCCTAGACTCTCCTTCCTCGGCCCTCAGCCTGGGGGCTTCCCCACCCCCACAACGTGCCCTTCCTCTCCTCAGGCCTTCACTGGCCAGCGCCCCTCCACATCAGCAAGAGCCGACCGGCAGCCAGGAGGCCCTTGTGCTGCTCTCCGTGGTCCTGAACCACCTCCCCGCTCCCTGCTCCGGGTGCAGTTGTGTCATTGGGAAGTAGACATAGGGGGAGAGGGGTTGTGTGGTCCCAGAGGACCCTTCCTCCTGCTCCCAGGTTACACTTCTCTTTCTCCACTTTCTGAAACTCTAAACGTGCTTCTTTGTTCACATTAAACCTTCTTATCTCTGAGGTCTTAGCTGAGTCGTCACCTTCTCAGGAAAGCCTACTTGGGCTCTGCAAAAAACTGAGACGGGTGTCCTCCTCTGTGTTCAGGTGCCGTCCTGTACTTCCCACATTCCAGGGCATGGTGATCACCTGTCTGGTCCCATCAGTCAACTGTAAGCTCCTAGTATGTCTCCCTGACTGCCGTGTCCCCAGCGTACAGGTGACGACAATAAATTTTGGTTGTAAAAAAAAAGGAATTTATGAATGAAATGAATGAGTGGTGGATAGTCTGGGGGAAGGAATGCCCTCACAGTTTGTTCCTGTGATTAAGCCGGGACCTACTCTTCCAGGCTCTGTGTTAGAAACACGGAAGACAACAAGAATCTGGCGTGGTCCTTCCCCTAAGGAGTATGCGAGCTGGTGGAGGAATTACAGTGGTTGATAACCCGAGCTCCGTTTTACAGATCTGGAGACTGAGACTCAGGGAAGTGATGTAATTCTTCTGTCATTACATATCTCGGGAGGGAAAAAGATGGAACTTGAGCTCCGACCTGTTGGCACTAGACCTTGCACCCATCCCCTGTCTGTGTGGTCACTTCCCTTCTCTAGACCACAGTTCATGCCCCTGTGTAATGAAGACATTGGGCTAAATCTGTCTCTAGGGAAACGTCCCAGCTCCAAGACTCCATGGAAAATTAGAAGCCATGGGCTTAGTCCCTATTCTTTGGGTAACAGCTTCTGGGGCCACTGAGACTGCACCACGGAAAGCCCTTGGTGCCCAGTGAGTGGTTTTGTTGTCCAAGTCTTATCGTCAGAAACAGAGTGGGAGGCCCTGCTTTCCAAGAGCTGGATTCTTGGCAAGAACTACAAGGACCTTTCATACTCCCAAAATGTCCAGACAGTCGAGTTCCCTAGGAGGTTCGTGGTGGGCATGATATGGCCCTGCCTGGCATCAGTCTGGTCCGTGACCAGAGCTCCTGAGACACCCCACAGGAAATTCCACTAGTGCCAACCGGGGGATCTTCATCTGCAGGGACCTGAGGGGTAGGGACACTAGACCCTGAGCTAGTATCAGTGCTCAATTTATGGAACTGTCCCATGTATGTGCCACATGACCATATAAGAACCTGAAGAGCCCCACTTCTTTGCCTCTGGATTCTACAAGGCTTTGATGATCAAAAATGGGCCATAGTGTATGTCATTACTCAATAAAGGCGGTTTGCTCGAGGGACAAAAGTTTTGAAAACATGGTGTCCTAGTGCATTCAGACTGCCATAACAAAATACCATAAACTGAGTGGCTTATAAACAACAGAATTTCTGGAGGCTGGGGAATCCAAGATCAAGGTGCTGCCAGCTCTGGTGTCTGGTGATGGCCCACCTCCTGGTTCATAGACGGCCACCTTCTGTGTCCTCACGAGGTGGAAGGGGTAAGGGAGCTCGCTGGGGTCTCTTTTATAAGGGCGCTAACCCCATTCACGAGCGTTCTGCTCTTGTGACCTAAGTGCTTCCCAAAGGCCCCACCTCCCACTACCATCACATCAGTGATGAGATTTCAACATATAAACTTTGGGGGGGACACAAACATTCAGACCATTAGGCGTGGGGTTGAGAAAAGAAAAATAACACAGAAGGAGCTGGGTGGGTGAAAGGTGGGAGATTCCTGGTTAAGCCAGGACCTAACAACCCTTGAATGGGCAGAGGAGTGTCGACCCTGCTGGGAGCCAGCTCCAGGGACCAGGGCTCAGTCTGCTGAGGGGAAGGAAGGAGAGAGGGGAGGAGCAAAGCTGGCCCCTGGGCCCTGACAAGGAGGCTGCAGGGACGCTGATGAAGACTGGCTTGGTGACCTTCCATTTTGGCTGAAAATGGCTATCAAGAGGGGATCAAACACAGCATCCCAGCAAACCCCACTGTCTGAGTCAGCTCGGCTGCCACAACAAATTACCATAAACGGGGCAGCTCAGACATAAACGTTTCTCTCTCTCAGTTCTGGAGGCTGGGAAGTCCGAGAGCAGGGTGCCAGCGTGGTCAGGTTCTGGGACCCTGTCCCTGGTTTGCAGGTGGCGCCTCATTTCTACATCCTTGCATGGTAGAGAGATCATCTCTTCTTCTAAGGGCACTAATCCCACCACAAGGGCTCCACCCTCATGGCCTAGTCACCTCCCAAAGGCCTCACCTCCAAATACCATCACACTGGGGACGAGGGTTTCAGTACATGAATTTGGGGGGAGACACAAACTTCAGTCCACAGCACCCACCCACCACTGTGTCTGGGGGAGAAGAGGAAGGCAGTGTCGGCCTCCCCCGGTCCCATTGTTTTTCTGCATGCCCCTGGCACTCAGCAGCTGCCTGTTCTCTGGGACTGGCCTGCCATGTGGCTATAGCCTGTCTGTGATGTCCTCAGGTGCACCATGCCCTTCAGACTCACAGCTGAGCCCAGGAGGGAGATACCAGGGGACTCAGGAGCCTATGCAGCTTTGGGTAAGTCACCAGTCCTCTCTGGCCCAATGTCCCATCTGTAAATTGGGAGAGGCTAGGTATTCTCTGAGTGCCCCTGGCACTGGACACACCAGGGCTCCCACCCTAGAGTCTGTGGGGGAAGGGCCGGGTCTCATGGAGAGGCAGCGCTGGCCCCGAATCCTGGCAGCAGCCGAGCTGGCCGCCCACACACAGGCAGGCGGGCGGGAGGCAGGGTGCCACAGCCTCGTTGCCAAGAGCACAGAGAACTTTCCACTGGGTCCAGGTTTTCATCACCATGGCAACGGCTGGGGGGTGGAAGCAGAATTTCTCAGAATTCCAGGGAGATTATATGGGGGAAGAAAGACCAAGAGAGACCTAAGGCAGCCCTGAGAGGTCAAGGTCGGCAACCCAGTAAGCCCCATGTTCCCCCCACCCGCCTAGGTCCCTTCTCCCTCTTTTAATACTTCTCTCTGTCTCCTTTTCTCTGCTCTCCAAGTTCCTCTCTCCTGGCTCCCTTCCCTGAGCTCTTGCTAGAGGAGTGGTGGCTAATCAGTGTGTTCTATGCCCCAGGCACTGTTCCAAGAGCTCACATGTGTGAACTCATTTCACCCTCCCTGCCCTGCGGGAGGTACTATGATCATCCCCATTTTACAGATGAAGAAATAAAGGCCCAGGGAGGTCCTGTGACTTGCCCAGCTTGCAGTAGATGGTGGATTCCAGTGACTGCACCCTCGGCCGCTATAGTGGATGGTCTCCCTTGGCAGAGAAACTCAGGGGCTGCTAATGAAATGTGGGTGGGGTGGGGACAGAAAGGGGGCACATGCAGCACATGTCTGCACTCTGGAGATCCCACTGGGCCTCCCCACTTTCTGTTCCCTCTGTCTGCACCCCATGGCGACAATCCTGGTTTAGGCTAGGGCAGAGGGTGATGCCAGCTGCCCATCCCCCCGACACACACACAGCTTTTGGGCTGATTTCCTGGCCTTGGCTGACCAGGGCTCCCATTCGGGTCCAGGGAAGGTTCCTTGGCTTAGGGATGGCACTGGGAAGTTCAGGAGGCCAGAGACCTGTGTCCATTCCCAGCACCCACTCGTTCTCCTAGGGGTGCCCTGGGGAGAGGAAGTCTGGCTGATGCCGCACTGTGATTCTGCAAGAGAACTGAGAAGTCCAGGCCTCACTGCCCTCCTCAATGCCTGGCCAGTGGTGGTGAGGGCCAGCGGGAGGTCACGCATAAGGATAAGGCCATGCATAAGGATTGCAGCTCCAATTGGGAGATGCAAAGATAGCAACTCAGCGGTGCCAGTCGCTTGGCATGACCTCTGTGGGGAGCCCCCGGCCAGCTTACAAAGACCAGAACAAACTGGGCACTGGGAAAGACCCGCTTCACCTCTAGGGGACAGAGAATCTTCTATTCATGGTTTCAAAGATGGCCGACTCCTCTCCAGGCTGGCTCTGTCTGCGCCTCGCTCCCTCCTCGGATATGGCTTTTGTCTCCTGCTTCCTTTACACATTGCCCCATAGTCCTTCCAAATCTCTGACTCAAATTCCCGAGAAAGACCCAGCCTGGACTTCCCAGCACCCTGATTGGGCGAACTCCCCCTCCAGAACATTCCATTGGCTGCTTGCCAGGTCACTGATTGGCTGCCCTGGGTGCAGCTTCCCTCTGGTCCAATCAGCTATGGCCAGGGAGGTGGGGTCCCATGTTACTGAATATTGCTGCTGGGCAATAGATGCAGTTTTTCATTGTTTAAGCCATTCAGAGTTGGGGACTCTGTTACCTGAGCAGCTGCCTTGCTAACTGGGATTCCCGCCTTAGGCTGCTGGTGATGAGTCAGGTGCTTCTCTGCTTCCATACGGCCAGTTGAGTTGGGGGTTCTATTACTTGCAACCACAGCATCATGGCTGGCTCTCCATTTCACAGACTTATTGCAAGATCCAATGAGTCAGAACCTGCTTCAGGCTTACCCGTGACCTAACAGAGCTGAAGTGAGAGGATCTAGAATGTTGCCCCAAGAAATCTGGAGGTTCCGCTTCTAACCACGAGCCTCCCGCCAGTGAGCCGGGAGGTTTGCGTGTCCATCCACAGACACTGCAGGCTGCTGCCCGGCCCCACGATGCCTGCGCTAGAAAGGACCAGAGAGATGAACTCACCCAACTACCACCATTTGGGTCTGGGGAGAACCCCCAGCGCACACCAAGCTCTGGGAGCCCAGTTCTGGGCCAGGCCCTCATCTGAGGAGCCAGCTTTCTACCACCCACTGGTCCCGGAGGGGCCCCTGCAGTCTCCCGAGCCCCCACAGGGCTCACCACAAGACTCCAATCATGCCAGCCCCGCAAATGTCTCCTCGACTACAAGAGCCTCACCATCAAAGGGACTGCCGCTGCGTCCCCAATGTATTACTCATGCCTCCCAGTGTGGGCAGAATGCACCAGCTCAGCACTGGGTACAGGGAAGGGTGGGAAGGCAGGGCCGCATGGGAGGCAGAGGACCTCTCCCTCCAGAGCAGGACTAGGTGGGCAAGAACGCCTAGCCCAGGTCCCCCATCCCCAGCCTCCAACAATGCAGAATCACTCCTCTGTTGTTGTATGGGTCTTCCTAGGCATGAATGAAAATAAGCCTCCTTGTAACCTCCCCCCACATGGCTTTTCCTCTGGGACCAAGGAGCGGGCATGCCCAGCCCTCCACATGGAGCCCTCAGTTCTTTCACGAGTCCATGCAGACCTCAACCTCCAGAGCCCTCACTATCCTGGTCACTTATGTCTGTCCTTTTTGCCAGAGTAGAGTGGGGAAATTACAGCCCAAGGGCCAAATCTGGCCCACCACCTGTTTTTGTAAATAAAGTTTTGTTGGAACACACCCATACCCATTCGTTTACTGTTGTCTATGGCTGCTTTTGTGCTGCAGAGGCCAAGTTGAATAGTTGCAGCAGAATCTGTACGGCCCACAAAGCATAAAACATTTTTACTACTAGGCTCTTTACAGAAAAATTTCTGACCCTTGTTTTAAAGCATCAGTAGTTCCCTACCTGGCATGGGAGACCCCAGGTATGGCCATTTAGGATGGACCCCTTCTTTCCCCTTCTTGGACCCTGTGTGTGACTGCTTGGTGCAGCCTCAGATGCTGTGAGGTTTCAGTAGCCATGGCCCACTGTTGGCTCCATGAGAACCTGTGGGCAATAAACATGCTCAGGTCACATTTGCACAGCCCATTGCTAAGCCCTGTGGCTGAATCAAGCTTCCCCAGGAGTTTTGCAGGACTTGAATTTATCTTGGCTCTGTTTCCTTTTGTTGCCTTTGTCCCAATCTCTTGCTTTATACAGACTATTTTGAATCATGAGTGTCTTGTACATCTGTGAGTTAGCCCTCCCAATTCTGTGTTTTCCATAAATTTGTTCAGCTTCTTTTCTGTTGTTCAAGTTGTTGACTTTACAAGAGCCCTGTGGCATGTCACTAGAGCCCTCCTTGCCAGGTTGTTACTGATATACTAATCAATGCTCCTTAGACATCATTCATCCACCTGCTGCGACCCATCCCCACCTATAACCCGCAAGGTTCCTTTTTACCATCTTATAGATAAGGATGTTTTGAGATATTTTGTCAAATACTTGGCTAGGTTTCTATTTCTCAAGGATTGTTGCCCACCTTTTAGAAAATAGAATCAGAGAACAGAAGGGACTTAGGAAATCACCTAACTGATCCTCTTTTATTGCAGATGGGAAAACGGAGGCCCAGAAAAATGGTGATCCAAGATGACAGAGTGAATCGGTGGTTGAATCAGGAGTAGGGTGCTCTTTGCCTGACCCCTTGACGAGTCACGCTGTGTATTAGTTAGGGCAGGCCCACTGCTATAACAAATAGGCCCAAACAGGTAGCAGCTCACTGCAACAGAAGGATATTTCTTATTCACACCAGTCCCTGCGTAGGGATTCAGGATGTGGGGCCAGCTGTCCTCCACACTGTCCTTCAGAGACCCAGGCTTCTTCCATCTTGTGGCTCAGCCATCCTATAGGGCCTCCCAATGGTCTACCTCCAGGAGACAGAAAAAGACAGGCCTTGGCCCAGTGAGGAAAACCTTGCTTCTACTTTGCTGAAATCCCAAAAGACTCTTGTGGATCTCGCCGCTCCCATTCTCCTGCCAGACCTCAGTCGTCTCTCAGCCCCTGAGTCACAGGGCCCCTGGTCTGGGCCCTGAGCTGGCCAGGTGGGCAAGGCTGCAGTCCAAGTCACCAAGCAGAGGGAGGCCGGGTTAATTGAGCAGCTGGTGTGCGTTGGACAATATCCAGTCTGCAAGGAGGAAGGGGGGGCCGCTTCCCTCTTCCTGTGTCAGGAGAGAACAGGAAGCGGCAGCTGGCAAGTTCACAATTGGAGCCGCCCCCACGGAATCACAAATCCCTCTCTCTGAATTTAAATGTGCCTGGTGCCATGGAGAAGGAAGCGGTTCCTACCTCTGAAGACAATCCATGTAAGGGGTCTGCAAGCTGAGCCTTCTAGGGGCGGCCAGCTTGGTGGCAGCTGCTGTTGTGGTGGGATGAGAATGTGACACTCTGGCCCCTCTTCTTAACATTCCCTGTCCACCAGGACCCTTCCCTTCAGGTTGTTTTCTTGGAATCTATGTTGGTAAAGTGTGGGCTTTTGCTCCTGGCATTCAAGGTCTTCCCTCCGGCCCATCCCCGTCCATGTCCCCCTCACACCCCACCAAGACATGCTCTTTCCTGAGGCAGGGTGACACAGGGGCTCTCTGGGGCCGTGCAATTCCTGGTTCTGCCACTCACCAGTAGGATGACCTGGGTGATCTCTCTGTGACTCAGTCTCCTTATCTGTAAAAAGAGCTAATAATGAGTTAGCAGGGACGGCGGGTGGGTTAAGGGAAATGAAGGTATATGTGGCAACCTGGTACAGTTCTCCATGAATATTCATTTTCTCCGTGCATTTCCTTTCCCACCTGGATCCACAAGGCTTCCTCTTCCTTGCTGCCCAGCCAGCTGTCACTTACGCCTCAGGCTTCACTTCCACAGCCTTCCAGTGACCACGGGAGGTAGAGCTTGTCCGACCAGCTCATTCCCCAGTGACCTCTTTGCCAGAGTACGCATGGATGGGGAATCGTCACACATTTGTAACCAGAATAGAACGCGGGACTCCATGTGAATCAGTCATGAGATTGCACTCAAAGACTCAGAGTCCAGCAACCAAAAGTAATTTAAAATGACATTTTGATCCTTATTTCTTGATTCTTGAAAAACAATCAAGTTCATTACCCATAGCAGACTTCTCAGCGGCTCCTTTGCCACTCCCACATTCGGGCAGCCCCCGAGGCTGCAGTTCTCCCCAGCGCCCCCACTCTCCCCAGCCCACCCGTT
Source organism: Propithecus coquereli (assembly GCF_000956105.1). NCBI lineage: Eukaryota > Metazoa > Chordata > Mammalia > Primates > Indriidae > Propithecus > Propithecus coquereli. Next base: position 794,627 of record NW_012152463.1, read on the forward strand.
GCCTTCCCCTCCTCCCCTGCAGTTCTTCATCGCGCCTTGCTGGGCGCGGGGGGCGGGGCACGAACGCCACAGAGCCACGTGCCTTGTCCTCTTACTGTCATGGGTGTCTGGGTTCCCACAGGTTGCCCCTCTCTAATTGTAAACTCCAACAGAAAGGGGACTTGAGGGGTTGACGTTTTATTTTATATAATTTCAAACAGACAGAATATGTGCAAGAATAGCACAAGGAGCTCCTTCATATCATTGGCCCAGATTCACCCATTGCTTTTTTTTTTCTTCATTTGCTTTCTCTCTTTCTATATATAAAA
>NW_012152463.1:798882-800284 GCF_000956105.1 Propithecus coquereli
GAATAGCAAAAATTAAAATAAAATATTTAGGCATAAACTTAAGTAATGTACAAAAAATCTACAGCAGGAAAACTAAAAAAGTACCTGAAAGATGCAAAGGTACACTTGAACAAATTGATGTATATACTATGATCTTGGATGGAAAAAATCAACATCATAAAAATTTCAATACTTTATAAGTTAATTTATAAATTTAGTGAGAAACTCTCCCCTCTCCCAAATACCATCTTCTTTTCCTGGAGCATCAGAGGTTGATTATGAAATTCATATGGAAGAAAACTAGTAAGAGTAACCAAGGAAAAAACTAAAAAAGAAGAAGAAGAAGGCGTCCTAGCCTTGTAAGATATTAAACATATTTTAAGCCTCCGTACAGTTGACCCTTGAACAACACAGGTTTGAACTGCATGAGTCCACTTATACACAGATATTTTCTAGTAAATATATTGGAAAAAATTTGGAGATGTGCAACAATATGAAAAAACTCACAGACAAACCACTTAGCCTAGAAATATCAAAAAAATTTGAGAAAAAATTAGCTTTATCATAAGTACATAAAATATGTGTATATAGTCTGTTTTATCATTTATTACCATAAAGTACGCACAAATCTATTATGAAAAGTTAAAATTCATCGAAACTTATACACACAAACATTTATAGACCGTATATGGTGCCATTTGCAGTCAAGAGAAATGTAAACAAATGTAAAGGTGCAGCATTAAATCATAACTGCATAAAATTAACTATAGTAATACTTTACTACTGTAATAATTTCATAGCCACATCCTGTTGCTATTGCAATGAGCTCACATGTTGTAAGTATCCACTTAAAATGCAGTGTGACGCTAACCATCTCTGTGTGAGCAATCTCTCCAGCAAATTGCATATTGCACTAAAAGTGATCATCCTCAGTTCTTGAGTATTTTTCATCATGTTTAGTGCAATACTGTAAACTTTGAATAACACCATGGGATCCATATGAAGTGCCACTAGTGATGCTGTAAATGCTCCCAAGAAGCAGGAAAAAAGCTGAATTGTTTGATATGTACCATAATTTGAGGTCTGCAGCTGCAGTTGCCCGCCATTTCAAAATAAATGAACCCAGCATACAGACCATTGTTAAACAAAAAGAAAGAAAAGAAAACGTGTGAAGCCATTGCTGCAGCTACACCAACAGGCACAAAACCTTTGCACTTCTTGCAAAATACCTTTTTATCTCATGTTGAAAATGCAGCTATTATGTGGGTGCAGGATTGCTATAAGAAAGACATACCTATAGACTCTACCAGGATTTGAGAAAAAGCAAAGTCGTTATATGACAACTTAAAGCAAAAGGAAGGTGAAGGATCTGCAGCTGGAGAATTGAATGCCAGCAAAGGATGGTTTGATAATTTTAGAAAGA
>NW_012152463.1:800334-803919 GCF_000956105.1 Propithecus coquereli
AATAAAACTGTAAATACTCCTGTGGGAATTTCCTAAGAAAAGGAACATTCCATTATTAAATACATATGTAATCACAGTACAGTTATTAACATTAGGAAATTAAACATTCCAGCAAGCCGCTATTATCTATTTCACAGTCCGTATTAAAATGTCATCAATTGTTCCGATGATGTACTTTATAGCTCTTTTATTTTCCTAGTCCAAGATCCAATCCACAGTCTAGAGTGGCATTTAGTTTTCATATTTCTTTAGAAGGAAATATTTTAGGTTTTATGCTTTTTTCTGAATCCTTACCCCTACCTAGCAGTGCTTAGAACGACACTGTAAACTTGATAGTAATTCAGTAAACACTGTGACTCGAACTGGGGACAAAGGGTTTAAAAGTAATAACTTCATATTCTCACACCCCACGGCAAACACTGTTGGTTATGTACCCAACAGTCTTTCCCCCTGGATGCGTGGGTGTGGTGGTGGGCGGATAGATGAGTGGATAGGTGGATGACGGATATGATGGCGGGTAAATGGGTCAATAAGGAACAGCTGGATAGAGGGGGCTGGGTGATAGATAAGCAGGTAGATGGAATGGGTTATACAGATGGATAAACAGAGGAGTTAGTGGATTCATGGATGGATGATGGATGGGTAGGGCGAGAAAGGTTACGTGGGAGGAATTGGTGGGTGGACGTTCACCCACAATGGTATATTCACAATGATATACTGAATGAAGCATATCACGGACACGAGCCAGAAGTCCTTGGTTCAGGCTCCAGCTCTGCCTTCTCTAGCTGGAACTCTTGGAAGTGCTCCTTCCCTACTTGGGACCTCAGCAGCATCCTCTGTAAAAACGAGGTCGCTAGACTAATTGACCTTTTTGACCCTTCCAGTTTGGAGCAACTCTTGTCTCAGAATGTTAAGTGATTGCCCCAAGGTCATGGAGGTATTGCATGCTGGAGTCTAGATTTGGGTCTGGACAATCTGGCTCTAAAATGTATGCTTTTTAACTATCCCTCTTTCTGCCACAGTCGGGATATCAGAAAAAAGGTTCTGAGGCCAGCCAGGGGCTCCTTGTTGCCCAGTGCCAAGATCCCCCCAGCCGCACGCCACCAGGCCACAGCCCAGCCCCTCGGAGACCCCTGCATCAGGAAGCACCTGGGCTTGTTCCACGTTTTTCTGCCTCACCAAGAGCCAAGTGATGACGCAAGTGGCATTTTCCATGGGCCCCTCCCTACTAGTTTTCCTCCCAGCTCAGCCTGTCCCTTCCCTGCCTGTCCTGTCCCCAGCGCCCTGTCACCCCCACACAGCAGCCTGCAAGACTTCCTGCCCCCTCCATGCACACAGGCACTGGGGAAAGGTGCTGCAGCTCTGCCACCTGGCTCCTTTCCAGCCACATGCGCATAGGTATTAGCACCTGCCCACACGGACGGGACTCAGGCTCTGCTCCCATGGAGCAGAGACGCACAATTTTCAAGGTGCTTTGAGATGAGTATCACTTGCCTCCTGAATCTTCCAACAGGAGGCCCAGCAGGTGTTCAAAATGACAGCAAACAGGGTCACCAAAAATAAATGAAAAGTAAAATATTTTAGAAAGATTTTGATATTTAATATTGCACAAAGGACCACCAAAGTAATAATTATGAAAAAAATTAGAGGTCAGTTAGACTTTCATATTTCCTGTATAGTATTGTTTCAGTTCTGTCTGACTTGTGGCGTGGTGGTGGGTACCAGAATCTCTTTGGAACATAGGGCTCAGAAAGTCTTAATGTGGCCCTGCCTCTGGGGACTTTGGAGTAGCTTGACTGACTGGGGCTGAGCTGCCCGAAGCAGGGAAGGCTGAGACCTGCGCCCATGATTCTGGCATTTCAAGGATCTGCTGACATGAATGCCACATGGGATCACAGTGCTCTGAGCCAATAGGGAGGTGACATGCCCAAGTTCACATAGCCAGTACCATACAGAGCCAAGATTTGAGCTTAATATGGTAGGAAATAAACAGGCCCATGAAACAGACCCTACATCATTTGTTCCAATGCAAAAACAGGAACCAACCCAAGGTTGTAACTAGGTAGACAGTTTGCTTTGAACTTAAAGTTATTGCCACCCTCTTTTTGCAGACATTTTGCAGACATCGGTCTCTATTCAGAACATGTATTTAACACATCTGCACACTACATCCTGATCCCTCATTCCACCCACTAACCCTTCCCGAGCTCCAGCTCTAGGCAAGACACCTCACTGATGGCCAAGAAGATGTGTAAAGAAAGAATTCACAACATTCACAACCCAGTTTGTGATCTGGAAAGGACTTGTACTAAGTGCCCTGGTAGCACAGAAGACAGAATGGCTTATTAATTTTATGTGAAGATTTTGGAGAAAGACTCACCAGGGAGTTGACCTTTTGAGCTGGGTCGTGAGGGATGAGAAGAGGGGCAAGTGGGAGGAAGAAGTCACATTTCTTGAGCATGGTACTAATTATGGTAATGCTTATTGCTATAATAAACCCTGAAATGGATGATGGGTCAAATATGGCAGAAGTTTGTTATTTATTCATGTAAAATCCAAAACCACATTTTTGATTAGCAAGTGACTCTCCTCCAAGTGGTGACTCAGGGCCCCAGGCTCCTTCCACATTGTGGCTCCACCATCTTCACCTTGCTTGTCTGCACCAAACTAGCAGAAGGGGAAAAAAAACATGGAAAATTACATGTGGGAGGTTATGTATAGGCCTTACCTGGAAGTGGTACACATCATCCTGATCACGTTACACTGGTTAGCACACAGCAGGCACCTGGCCACCCCTAACTGCAAGGAAGAGTAGAAAATGTTATCTAAGTCTATGCCCAGGAAGAAGAAATGGGTTTGGTGAACAGCTATAAGAAGCACCTCTTAACTGTGTTATCTCTTTAATTGTCTTACTCTTTATCAGCACTGCTGTGAGGTAAGGCATTATTACCGTTTGCATTATACAGATGAAAACTGAGGCTTGAAAAGATTCTCCAAGCTGCCCAAAGCCACAGATGTGGTAAGTGGATGAGCTGTGATTCAATACCAGATTGGTCAATGTGAGTCCAAGGCCTGTTCACTCTCCTGATACCATTAAGCCTCATCACATCCCAGAAAGGAGAAAGAGCAGAAAACAAACACGAAGGGGAGCAGAGGAATCTGAGAGACCAGTGGAGGGTAAGGCCAAAGGAAGCACAGAGAGGAAGGTTTTGAAGGGGATTAGCACCATACAGTGTGGTGGAAGAAGACAGGGAAGAAGACGCCAAGAGAAGATCATGAGAGTCTTTGCAGTTCATGCTGTCACCTACACATAGCCACGGATACCACAGAAAGGTTTAGAAACAGGCCCCACCAATCTCACTTGTGAACACAGATAGAAAAATTCTAAATAAAATACTAGTAAGCAACAAAAATACTAGCAAACAAAAACCAACAGCACATTAAAAAATAACACATCGTGACTGTTTAACATGATGTTGGAGGTATGAGCCAAAGCAATTAGCTAAGAGAAAGAAATCAGAGGCAGAAGAATTGGAAAGGAAAAGGTAAAACCTACCTCTATTTGCAGGTGATATGACTATATAT
>NW_012152463.1:815329-817348 GCF_000956105.1 Propithecus coquereli
AATATCACCTTTGCAACACCTAATGAAACCATGGATCTATCCATTCAATGGTTCAATGGCTGCCAAAAACACTAGGTAAATGACTCATGGAGAACATCATAACAGGTCAGGCTGGTGCCACCTGCATCTACTGATCAATCTTAACATCACTAAAAGTAAAACAATCTGATAGAATTATCCTCTTGATATGATGCCTACATATACACAGCATCACCCACAACTCTATTCTTCCCCAAAATACTAAACCTGAATCTACTTAAGCCTTTAGATCAAACTCTAGTTTACAGGAAAGTAGAGGAGAGAGGAACATGCCGAACGCCACAAGAATACAGTCAGCCAAATCCAGATCGTGGGAACTTAGGGTGGGTGAGTGACCAAGTTTTTTAACAAATAAAAGGCATTTTTAAAAGGAAGGGCAGGTGTTATAGATTGAAAGAGTCTTAAGAGACACGCTAACCCAAAGCAATGTGTGGACCTTGTGTGAATTCTAATTCAAACACACAACTGCAAAAAGGCTTGAGACAATTGGAGGGAATAGAACGTACTGAATGATATTAAGCAATTAAATATTAATATTGGGAGTGATAATAGTATTATGGTTATAATAGCTACTAATAGATAAAGCAAACCTGGTAGAATGTTAAACCTCAGCAATGAGTAGGAGGGAGTTCATCAGACTACTCTCTCTAATGTGTGTTTGGAAATTTTCATAGCAAAATATTTTTTCAAAGGCCTCAGTAGAAGCAGAACTGTAGTTCTCCATGGACCCAGCCCCCTCCTCGGGGCAGGGCAGCCCCAAGTCCAGGTGCATTCAGGCAGCTGCAGATTTGGACCCTGTGAGCTCAAACCACACTGCTTGTGATGACAGGGAAGGTGGCTTGTTCCCACTCTTGGTACAGCCTGGTGATGGGTGGAATGTACTTCCCCACTGTTGGCTTTGGGCTTGCCTGGGTGACACTGGAATACTAGTAGCCAGAAAGCAAGCAGAGGCTTAAAATGTGTTTGCCCAGCTGGGCTTGCCCTGTTGCGCTCTGGTGATCACTGTGGAAAAACACGCCCCTCAATCTGAGTCCTGCAGTGAGAACAGTGGAGCAGACCTCATGCCCCAGGTCACCACTGGGTCGTGGAGGGTGAGTGATATGAAGACAGACCTCAACTCAATCAGCAGCCTGGAGCCTGGAGCCCAGGGCCTGGCATCTGGGAACCAGCCCAGCCTAGCGCAGGCGCACTTGGCCTGCAGACCTGTGAATGTAATCATGAATGATTGCTGTTTTAAGCCACTGGGTTTGGGGTGGTTTGTTACTCAGCATTACTGTGGCATTAGCTGCCTAATACACCAAAGAATAAAGATCTTGCTTGGTATGCTGCACCAGCTTTCAAAACACCTGACTTTTAATCCAGCTCCTACATTAACTAGCTGTGTGGCCTTTAATCTCTTTGAGATGCGGGCGTTTCCCCTATTAAATCTCTCTGCTTACCATGCCTATTTGGGAGATACAAGTCCAGCTAGTCCACTAACCATGTGGTCACTCCAGCTGTGATCACTCAAGCATCCAGGCTTGCTTAAGACCCACAGCTGTTACTTTGCAAATCTGCAGTCCCCAAGCCCCAGGCTGCGGACCAGTACAGGTCCGCACAGCAGGAGGAGAGTGGCAGGGAAGGAAACGAAGCTTCATCTGTATTTACAGCCGCTCCTCATGGCTCACATCACTGCATAAGCTCCACCTCCTGTCAGATCAGCAGTGGCATTAGATTCTCATAGGAGCACAAACCCTACTGTAAACTGCGCACGCGAGGGATCTAGGTTGCTCCTTATGAGAATCTAATACCTGATGATCTGAGGTGGAGCTGAGGTGGCGATGCTAGCGCTGGGGAGCGGCTGCAAATACAGATTATCATTGGCAGAGAGGTTCGACTGCACAATAAATGTAATGCACTTGAATCATCCTGAAAACATCCCCCCGCCCCAGGTCTGTGGAAAAATTATCTTCCATGAAACTGGTCCCTGGTGCCAAAAAG
>NW_012152463.1:817763-820115 GCF_000956105.1 Propithecus coquereli
CAGTGAAAGTATTTTTAAACTTATATCACAAAGAGTTAATATCCCTAAAAACAACTCAGTAGAAAAATGGATAACAGATATAAATAGCTCACAGAAAAAACTGCAAATGACCCCTATACCTATGAAAATAGAGAAATGCAAATTACAACAAAACTGAGATATCACTTCTCACCTATCACATTGGCAAAACTCCAAAATTCGACAACATGTTCTATTGGAGAAGTCTTAGGGTAATATGCACTCTCATATAATAGGAAAGCAAAATTAGCACTTTGGCAGTATCTAGAAAAATTACATAGGCATTTACCTTTTGACCCAGGAATCCCATTTCTAGGAATCTATCCCAAAAGTACACTGAAAGAAATATAAATTATATTAGGCACAAGGTCATTCACTGGAGCATTATTCATAATAGCAGAGGTCTGGAAATAATCCAAATAATTATCAATAAGGAATCAGTTGACTAGACTATACAGCCATGCAATGGAGTATTGGCAGCTGTATAAAAGAACAGGACTATCCCTAAATAAGGCTATGTAACAACTTCCAAGACATACTGCTAAGGGGAAGAAAACAGGGTGCAGAACAGAGTGCATTGTTTACCATGTTTTTGTGTAGAACAGGAGGAAATACATATATATACACATATGTATTGGCTTATATTTAAAAAAAAGAATTGAAGGAATTCCAACACTAACAAAAACAAGGAAGGCAAACATAGCTGAAAGCAGACCCTTCTGAACGTATCTTGTTTAAAAGTTTTGATTTGAGGTCAAGCAAATAAAGAAAAAAATCAAAGACTCTCTAAATATTTTTTAATCGCATACTAAACTGAAATAAATGAACCTAATTCTATATCATACGGCTACGTCAAGTTGGCAGTAGAACCACATGAAGAGAAATGGTTTCAAAGGACTGTAAAGCACACTACAGATGGTTCCTGACTTATGAGGGTTCAACTTACAATTTTTTGACTTTCACATGGTGCGAGAGCAGTATACATTCAGTAGAAATTGTATTTCAAGTATACATACGATCATTCTGGTTTTTTACTTTCAATACAATATTCAATAAATTACCTGAGATATTCAACACTTTATTATAAAAATAAGCTTTGTGTTAGATGATTTTGCCCAACTGTAGGCTAATGTAAATGTTCTCAGCACATTTAAGGTAGGCTAAGCTAAGTTATCATGGTCGGTAGTTTGAGTTTATTAAATGCATTTTTGACTTAACGATATTTTCAATTTACGATGAGTTTATTGGGACATAACCCCATCATAAGTTGGGCAGCATCTGTATTTTGACTACATACCCTAAGGAGAAAAACACACACAAAGCCATCTTCAACTGCATTCAATTGCTTGCTGTTAGTGACCATGTTGGTATGGTTATTTTGAAATTATTCTTATGTGTGTATAGATAGAGGATGGATGGATAGAGAGAATGTACAAATAAATATTTATGGAATTAGAAAAAGAGATATAAATATGAAATTAATAAGTTAAAATATTACCTTATACTCTGTAATTGAATTTGAAATGTTAGTGTAACTCTTTCTAAAACACACACATATATATTTTTTCCTTAGCATTGTCCATTGAATAATCTTAGAAGTAATAATAACCCAACAGCCACAAACACATTTAGCATCTTGATTGTGATCTCTAAGTACCATTTCCCACTCAAAAAACCCAGGGGTCCTTGGAGAAACGGCTGATTCCAAGGCTGGAGTAGAAAATGTCCAGGATGAGCCTGAATCACAAGGAAGTAATCAAAGATTACTGGAATCACGTCAAAAGGACACAAGAACCAACTTGAATGAGCTCCCACTGGCCAAAAATGGAAACATGTATTTTTCAAGAAGAATAATGACTGCAATGGATTGAAACACTTCAAATATGTTTTAAAAATCTACTAATCATACTGAGACTTTTAAAAAAATCGTTAGTGGCCACCTTTGGAGGGGAAAGAATCCAGCATTTATTAAGCCTTTTCTGTACAAACTCGTCTTCAGGATAATCAAATAGTTGATGTGAGAAAGTTTCCCTTTATACAAGGATTAGAGCTAATAAAAGCAAGAGAAATGCGATAGCTCACGCCTGTAATCCTAGCACTCTGGAAGACCAAGGCAGGAGGATCACTTGGGGCAGGAGTTCGGGACCAGCCTGAGCAAGAGCGAGACTCATCTCTGCTAAAAATGGAAAAATTAGCCAGGCACAGTGGTGCGTGCCTGTAGTTCCAGCTACTCAGGAGGCTGAGGCAGGAGGATTGTTTGAGTCCAAGAGTTTGAGGTTGCAGTGAGCTATGATGATGCCACTACACTCCAGCCTGAGTGACAGAGCAAGACCC
>NW_012152463.1:822311-826403 GCF_000956105.1 Propithecus coquereli
GGGCAACAGAACAAGACTCTGTCTCAAAATAAATAAATAAATAAAATAAAGGAATTGCAAGCCCTTCAAAGCATTTGTTTATTCATTTGATCTGTTAAAATCAAGCTTAGAATTTCTACCATGTGTCGTACTAAACACAGATCACTTATTTTGAACTTAATACCACACATAAAAGTGTTTTTAAGAACTGTTTGTGTTCCTGAGCATGTATTTATTTAATCAAATAATTTTCTGTGGATATTTTTAAATGCTTAAAAATTACCCAAAGATTTAATCTGTGTAAAATGGCTGAATCATGTATAAAAACCCTGGAAACCCATAGAAGATACACTAATAAACATGGTCAGAGGGGCCAAGGAAACAGGCTACAATAGGGCCTGTGCACCTCAGGGGCAGGAAGACAATATTTGAATTTGAAGATAATACTTGAATTTTTATTCATAACTTTATGTCAAAATTAGGGAAGAAATGAAGATTTACTAATATTCAATTTACAGATTGGCCTCGAGGTGGTCCTGGCTCAGGCAGCCACAGCACGAAGGGGTCAGCAGCAGGCCTCTCTGAATAGTGTCGTAATGTGAGACAGCTCAGCTCTGCCCTGGCAACTGGGTTTGCAAACTGTCTACTTTTCATTAAATCAACCTGCACCAAGTAGGCAGATAGCTTAAAAAGCCTCCTGCTAAGACTCTCTGGACTGAAGACAGTACTAATCATGTAAGCACAGGAGGGAAAAAGCAAACGACAGAGCTGACCCTCCTCTTCCAAGGACAGCCCTTGCTTTTAGTCACAGTATCAGACAAAACCAGTGAGAAATCTGCAAGCAATTGTCTCCCCCTAAATTTGAAATTCTCAAGAAGACTCAAAATGTGGTTTTATTTCCATCGTTGCACTGAGTGTGTACCTAGCTTTGAGATATCAATTCCTAATAGCAGGGCTTGTGTGTAATCTATAGGCACTCCACACAGGAAGCGTGCTCAAAAATGTTTGCTGGTGGGGTGCATGATCAGAAAGTTTAGAGACGACTTTAAGGGCATCAGGCAGGCACACAACATCCAAGACAGAGAAGAATGGTTGGAAACAAGAAGACCAAGAGGCAGCTTGGCTGACGGTGAGGGCGTGGGCTCTGGAGCCAGGCTGCCTGGGTTCGAATCCCAGCTCCTCACTCGCTAACAGGTTTACTGACTATCTCTGTGCCTCGACCTTCTGTAAAATGTGCATAATGATCCTCCCTACTTCGTAGGGACATTACAAGAATCCAATGAGTAAACACCAAGACAGCAGGTGGCTCCTGGTAAATGCTCCCTAAGAGTTTGTTATGTAAGTAGCGAAATCCCGCAAGATCTCATCAAGTGGAAATACCTATAGAAGAAACAACACGCCAGAGTACAACCCAGCATAAAAAGTGTGTGTCACAGATGTGACCTGTTGGGAACGGGGGTCAAACACATCACATACACGGCAGATGAATGGCAGATGCTGGGCTGGGTACGGCTCCCGGAATTACAGTCCTTGGGCTCTCTCCTCCCGTGGGACGCACATGACATTATCTGCTCCATCGAGCCCTACGCTGGCTTCTGGGACAACAGGAATAAAACTCAGATGATGCTGGAGCCCCCAGCCTGAGAGTGGCGGCAATGATGCCATAGACATGACGACCCACTAAGACAGCGCGGGGACAGGGGAGGGTCTGGCTTTGGACAGGCCTTCTCTCTGCTTGTCTACATCCCTCTGGCTTGGATAACTCTCTTCCTGATCCAGTCTTCCTTCCTCCTTCCCACTGCGGCCCGGGCATCAGCCCCCTTGGCAGTCAGGGCCTCCAAGGAGGAGCTCTGACCTCAGCGACAGAGGTTACCACACGGGGCAGCTACCCCATGAAAGCCCCCCTGAAGTAAGGTGAAGGGGTGAGCCCCCAGGAGCAAGGAGCACAGGGAACGTGGTGTCCTAGTACACCCGCCTGGGCTTTCCAATGGAGGATCTATTATTTATCCAAGTGGTGTGGGCTGGAAGTCAATTCGTTTTCCAGGAGCCCAGAGGGCCGTGTGCCCTGTTCCATCCATCAAAATAATAACTAAGCAATTAGTAAATAATAGAATGGAATTGATTTTATAAAAGATAAGTAGTTATGTGGCCTGTGGCTGGGACCATGAAATTCAGAGGCTGGAAAGAGCACAAGGGACTGAGGAGGACTGAAACCCTAAGAAGCTGGGAGGGCAGGGAAGGGGCTTGTGAGGGGACAGGGCAGGGCCACGGCTGCTCCCCCTGCCTCCTGCCCTGCGGGTGGCTGCCCACTGACACCCTGCTCAGTGTGGCCCCCTCCCCAACCTTACTGCCTTCCCTCACCCCTCGCCCGTCCTTCCTGCCTGCAGGCCTTCCTCCCATCTCGAAGGCATTGAATGCCAGGCCAGGGATGGGAGGGCTCAGCTAAGTCCTTTCCGCTCAGCCATGATCCACGTGCCAGCAGCCTTGTGGTCACCCGGGAGCCTGTGAGAAATGCAGACACTCCAGCCCCGCCCCAGACCGACTCCATGTTGCTTCAGCCACATCCCAGGGGGTCTGTGTGCACACGAAAGCCGGAGAAGCACTGGGGCGTTCTCAACCCTCGCTGCCTATCAGAATCGCCTGGGAGCAATTGAGTCAGAACCAGAGGTGGTGCTTGGCCACCAGTATTATTTGCATGGTTCCCAGGGTTAAAAACCATTGGCTAGGCAAATGTCCTCCCTCCACAGACAGGCAAGGCTATTGACCAGGGTCTAGAGCCAGCCAGGGCAGGACAGGCCACAGCGCCCAGGCCCCTCCTGGCAGACCAGTGTGAGGGCTCAGCCGCCTTCTGGGTCCTATGGACATGACAATGGGTAAGATGCTGTCCTGGCCTTACGTTGCCCGTAGTCTGGGGACGGAAATAAGGAAAGAGCTAAGAACGAGGCAGAGTGGGAAGGGCTGGGGTCTGCAGACAAACTCAGGACTTAGAGGCAGGAGGGATGGACCTGCTCGGGAAGCCAGCAAGGGAGGTACAGGCTGAGCAGCTTCTGAGCCTCGTCTTGAGGAACTAGGAATTTGCAAGTGCAAGAAGGAAAGAACATTCCAGAAAGAAGGAACAGCATTGCAAAGGCCTAGATTGACATTTGAGCGCCCTGGTGAGAGTAGGACCGGTAGAAGCTCAGCGGGGCTTCGGCTAGAGCATCTGGAGCACACAGGTGGGTGGGAGGTGAGGATGCAGATGTGGCCGGGGCTAAAGGGTCGGCCTGGAATCCCAGGGGCGGCAACGCTCAGGCACCAGGAAGAAGATGTGGGGACAGGGACACATTTGACTTTTACCAAGATTACTGCAACAGAGGAGAGCGTGGCTGGGAGGAGGGGGACCCACGAGGCATGACAGGGCAGGGCCTGGAGCAGTGGCAGAGGATGGAGGGAGCTCAGAGGAGGGCGCAACAAGGAACGGCAGGGATGGGGACAGCCACACTCCTGGCGCCGGCGCAGGGATCTCAGCTGGGGTCCAGTTACTCACCGCTCTGCACCTTCGATTCCTTATCCTACAGTGGGACGCATAGTCGAGCCTCCACGCAGGGTTGTGTCGGGAGCATTCACACATTAACACCTGCGCAGCTCTTAGAGTGCTGCCTGGTAGATCGTAAGCGCTCAGTAAGTGTTGGCTTGGGGTAGAGATGACCAGGGGAACACCCAACACTCACGTGCCCCTTTTTTACTGCAAACGGTTTCTGAGAAGGGCCAGTTGGCGACTCCATTTCCCAGCCGCCCTGGCCTTGCGATGGGGCCACGTGACTGAGTTCTGACCAGCAGAATGAGGGCGGGTGTGACACGCACCACATTCCCACCTAGCCCGGAAAATCTCCCTTGGGACACTCTGCACTCTCTTCCTCCTCCTGCCAGTGGGACACCAAAGCCGAGAGTGACCTTGGGAGGTCTAAATGGTAAAAGATCGTGGCTTCCTCCCCTCCATAACGCTAACCTGAATGCATTCACCTGCCATTATCTGGCATCATGAATCAGCTGTTCCGCAGAAATTAATTATCCAATAAAGAAAGTAAAACATTTCAGAAAAACTAGGCTGGAGTCTCATCTCTGACATTTACT
>NW_012152463.1:826453-828316 GCF_000956105.1 Propithecus coquereli
AGCCACAAAGGACATTTATTAGTAGTAAGGAAGAAAAGCAAGCAGCAGAATTTAAGGCGGGAAGGGAGAGGCCAACTCTACTGTTTTGTGCGAATGCAGTCAGGTTTATGATCAGGACTGCCCTTACCTATAAAGCTAACCCTCAGCCTCGCAGGGAAAAGATGAACACCAGCTGCCAGTGTTTTGATTGTACAACAAGAAAGTGTGGACAATGAGAACACTTTCTCTAGATTAGTTCCATCAATGCTTTATCCCCAGATTCAGGAAGTACCTAGCCAGTAAAGGACTGCCTTTTAAATTTCTCTTGATATTGGACAAATGCTCCTGGCCACCCAGAACCCCACGAGCTCAACACTGAGGCTGTCAAAGTGGTCTACTTGCTCCCAAGCACAACATCTCTAGTTCAGCCTTTAGATCTGGGGGTCATAAGGACCTTTAAGGCTCCTTACACACAGTACTCTATGGAAAGGACGGTCAATGCTGTGGAGGAGAATCCCAGCAGAGAGGACATCATGAAAGCCTATAAGGATTAGACCATTGAAGACGTCACCATTGTTATAGAAAAGCCATGAAAGCCATCAAGCCTGAAACAATAAATCCCTGCTTGAGATAACTGCGTCCAGGTGTCGTGCATGACTTCAGAGGATTTACGACAGAGCCAATCAAGGAAATCATGAAAAAGACTGTGGATATGGCAAGAAAGGCGGGGAGTGAAGAGTTAGAAGATATGGGTCTTGGAGAAATTCAAGAGCTAGTAGACACCACCCACACTAGACGAATTAATAGATGACCTGATGGAGGCGAGCGCTTCCAAACCGATGCTGGACGATGAAGAAGAAGATGGAGAAGCAGTGTCAGAAAACAGGTTGACATTAGGCAGTCTGGCACAAGGGTTCTGATTATTCAAGACTGCTTTTGACTTCTTGTAGGACATGGACTCTTCTATGATACAGGCACTGAAATTAAAGCAAATGGTGAAGAAGGATTAGTACCAAATAGAAACATTTTTAGAGAAATAAAAAAAGCAAAAAAGTTGAACAAAAATTATGACATATTTCTGTAAATTTACACCGAGTGTGGCCGCCTCTCCTACCTCCCTTCCACCTCCCCCACCTCTTCCGCCTCTGCCACCCCTGAGACAGCAAGGCCAATCCTTCCTCTTCCTCCTCCTCCTCAGCCTACTCAGTATGAAGATGATGAGGATGAAGACCTTTATGATCACCTACTTTCACTTAATGAACAGTAAATATATTTTCTCTTCCTGATGATTTTCTTACAACATTTTCTTTTCTTTAGCTTATTTTATTGTAAGAATGCAGTATGTAATACAAAATATGTATTAACCAACTGTTTATGTCACTGGTAAAACTTTTGGTCAACAGTAGGCTATTAGTAGTTAAGTTTTGGGGGAGTGAAAAGCTCTAACACAGATTTTCAATTGTGCGTGAGGTCGGCACTCTGAACCCCTGCGTTGTGCAAGGGTCAATTGCAATTTAGCAGTTTATAAAGACAAAAGAACCTATTTATGATACGTCGATTGAAAATCCAGAAGTAAAGCCAAGTGCATATGGAATTTAATATAGGAATAAAGCAGCATTTCAAGTCAGTGGGGGAAAAGAGGAACATTTTAAGAAGTTGTATTGGGACAACAGATAGTCATACGGAAAAAGAAAAAAATTGAATCTAAATTCTCACACTATATGCCAGGATAAATTCCACATGAATCAGAGATCTAATTGTACAAACTAAAACAATACAAATAGTAGGAAGAAAGCATGGGTGGATTCCTTTATAACCTGGGGTTGCAAAAACACTTTCCTAACTATGACTAAATATCCAAAAGCAATAAGGTGGGAATGATAA
>NW_012152463.1:836906-849838 GCF_000956105.1 Propithecus coquereli
TTGCAAGTGCAAGAAGGAAAGAACATTCCAGAAAGAAGGAACAGCATTGCAAAGGCCTAGATTGACATTTGAGCGCCCTGGTGAGAGTAGGACCGGTAGAAGCTCAGCGGGGCTTCGGCTAGAGCATCTGGAGCACACAGGTGGGTGGGAGGTGAGGATGCAGATGTGGCCGGGGCTAAAGGGTCGGCCTGGAATGCCAGGGGCGGCAACGCTCAGGCACCAGGAAGAAGATGCGGGGACAGGGACACATTTGACTTTTACCAAGATTACTGCAACAGAGGAGAGCGTGGCTGGGAGGAGGGGGACCCACGAGGCATGACAGGGCAGGGCCTGGAGCAGTGGCAGAGGATGGAGGGAGCTCAGATGAGGGCGCAACAAGGAACGGCAGGGATGGGGACAGCCACACTCCTGGCGCCGGCGCAGGGATCTCAGCTGGGGTCCAGTTACTCACCGCTCTGCACCTTCGATTCCTTATCCTACAGTGGGACGCATAGCATAGTAGAGCCTCCGCGCAGGGTTGTGTTGGGAGCATTCACGCATTAACACCTGCGCAGCTCTTAGAGTGCTGCCTGGTAGATCGTAAGCGCTCAGTAAGTGTCGGCTTGGGGTAGAGATGACCAGGGGAACACCCAACACTCACGTGCCCCTTTTTTACTGCAAACGGTTTCTGAGAAGGGCCAGTTGGCGACTCCATTTCCCAGCCGCCCTGGCCTTGCGATGGGGCCACGTGACTGAGTTCTGACCAGCAGAATGAGGGCGGGTGTGACACGCTCCACATTCCCACCTAGCCCAGAAAATCTCCCTTGGGACACTCTGCACTCTCTTCCTCCTCCTGCCAGTGGGACACCAAAGCCGAGAGTGACCTTGGGAGGTCTAAATGATAAAAGATCGTGGCTTCCTCCCCTCCGTAACGCTTACCTGAATGCATTCACCTGCCATTATCTGGCATCATGAAAGAATCAGCTGTTCCGCAGAAATTAATTATCCAATAAAGAAAGTAAAACATTTCAGAAAAACTAGGCTGGAGTCTCATCTCTGACATTTACTTATTTATTTTTTAGAGACAGGGCCTCTCTCTGTCACCCAGACTGGAGTGCAGCGGCATGATCATAGCTCACTGTAACCTTAACTCCTGCCTCAGCCTCCGGAGCAGCTGCGACCACAGACGTGAGCCACGGCGCCCGGCTAATATTTTTTTTATTTTTTATTTTTGTAGAGACGGGGTCTCCCTATGTTGTTCAGGCTGCCCTCGGACTCCTGACCTAAGGCGATCCTACTGCCCCGGCCTCCCAAAGTGCTGGGATCCCATCGCACCTGGCCCCATCTCTGACTTTGATAGTGTGACCTTGAGCAAGCTACTTGACCTTTCTGAGCCTTATCAGGAAAATGGGGATCAGCTCCCTGAGAGGTCTGTCAAGAATATGAAAGTGTATGTACAAAAGTTCTTCGTAAACTTATGTAAGGATGAATGTTCTTTAAAGTGTGCCTCACTTAAACAATGGATCCAAAAGATCATTTAAAATGTGGACAACCCAGAATTGCCTTAAGTGTGATTGGATGATGCCCTCTGGGCTTGTGCAGATTTAGGGGGCTGCTTGCCCGTCCACTGAATGGCCCCATATTGCTGTATGATTGGTCTCTGGTGTGTTTCTGACTTGCTGTTCTTCTCAAGGCTATGATGAGAGTCTCTCTCTCCCTCTCTCTCTCTCTCTCCCTCTCTCTCTCTCTCTCGATATATATATATGTGTGTGTGTGTATACATGTTTTTTCTAATCTTTGAACCCATGTGACAGATCAACTTTCAGCCACGTCACACGTTGAGAAGATCCAGCCTCAGGAAGCTGCCAGGGTCACCTGGAAGGTCTTTGCCCCGCCCCTTGGGTTCCCGATACACTTCTCCTCCTTCACAACTCAGCTCAAGGCGACCCACGTTCCCACCACACCTTTCGCCTTCCACAGAGCACTCAGCACATCATAGTCCGCGTTTTTTGTTATCTCCCTGGCTAAGTTTAAGCCATTTGCAGGTAGAAGTTGTCTCATCTTCATCTTCAACCTGGCTCTAGCACAGTGCTTGGCACCTAGTGGACGCTCAGAAAAGTTTGATAAACGAATGACTCAATGAAGCCAGTAGTTTTGGATAGTGTTGGAAATTATATCACCTCCCACTGAAAAATCCATTTCACTTCATTTTTCAGTCATACTTAAAGAGTCTGAACTTGTCCCTTCGTTTCAATTACATTAGCTAATTACTTCAGTGCTCAAGCTTTTTCTTGGACATCTTCCACCAAATATATAGCTGATTTCCATCCATAAATAATTTAGGTGCACACTGCATATCCCATTTAGAAGACAGTGAGAGCCTCCCAATGTTCTAAGCAGACTGGAACTGCCAAGGGAGAGAAGACGTCCACCCTGAGGGGCTTCTTGGCAAGACAGGTGCCAGAAAGGAAGGAACCTCCCATGCTGGGTTGTAGTTCCCAAAAATGGCTGCGACAATACCTCTCGTCCACGAGCTTCTCTGAAATGTGACCTTGACACTTCTCCCATTGGGAGACGGCACCTATGCCTGCTCCCCTTGAATCTGAATGCACTGTGGTTGCCCTGACTGGTAGGAATGGCTTGTTACGCCACAAGAGTAACTGAAACTCCACCTGGCTCTGCAAAACCAAAGTTCCCCCCTTCCAGTGACCACCTAGTCCCTCGCTCACCCACGAGCCCATGAATGCTCGCTATTGCCTCAAATCCAAGAACACTTCTGAATCTGCCTCCCACTGGCTTCCGTAATCTGATTTACACGAGTCCCTGAGGATAGATATGAACTGTCATTATCCCCAATTTGCAGGTAAGGAAACTGAGGCCCAAATGAGGTTAAATATTAAATACTTGTCTAAGGCCACAAAGCTATAAGAGGTGGAGCTGGGATTTGATTCGTGGGCAAAGACAAAAAACTGTGTCACCTAAGGCACCCAGCACAGAGCTCAACAAAGAGAAGACATTAAAAACAGACAAACAAAACCTTGTTGGTTTGATCCCCGGATCAAATGATTAACTCGGCATCCAGATAAAGACAGGAAGTAGCCAGGGACTTAACAGAATGACCTGAGCCTTCTCCAGGTACAGGAACCACAAGTCAGAAGCAGGCAGTGGGTGCAGCTATGGATCCAAACGTCAGGAGATTTGTCAAGGCCACGGAACAAAGCAGGGCCCATGTCCGGGTCTTCTCACTTCTGGGAGCCCAGTCTGAGACCTCCTGTCCTCCGCTTTGGAGTCTTCTCGCCAGTGTTCTGCAGACATTATTTATGCTCCAGGAATGGCTGCCGGTGCTCTCATCAGCAAGAAGAACCTCCATTCAGTGCCTGGTCTGCTGCGTGTTTGGATTCCTTTAGCCTTTTATTGCTCCTTTTTGAGCAACGTAGATGCTAATGAAGCCACCTTCCGCAGTTCAAACATATCCGGACACGTCGCTGAGCGTTTGCTGACGGTGACCCGTAAATTATTATTATTATCGTTGTTATTGGTAATACTATTATTATTAGTTCAACAGAAATAATTCATGCAAGTTACAGCTGCCTCCAAGAGTTGTTTTTGGCTCTTCTCATGACAGTCTTACAGATTTTAGTGCCAGCCATGGGCAGAGGCTCTTGGAAAAGCAGGCTTGGCCTTCCACTTTTGCTCTAAAAGAATATTTTATTGTGAAAAATTTCAAACATATAGCAAGCGATCAGTTTGCACCATACGAAATCGCCATTTTGAAGGTCAGAAATGGTCAAATATCAGCAAATTTTTTTTTTGAGACATGTCTCCCTATGTTGCCCAGGCTGGTCTTGAACCCCTGAGCAAAAGGGGTCCTCCCACCTCAGCCTCCTGAGGAGCTGGGATTACAGGCACAAATATCAGCAATTTTGTAGGACTCAAATTAATAGTGTAGCATAATGAACCCTGTGGTCCCGCTACGACAGTAACCAGCTCAGGGCCAATCTTGTTTCATCCAAACCTTTACTTCCTGCTCTACTCCACAGTGGATTATTTTAAAGCAGAGCCCAGACATCTTATTATTTCATCAATAAATATCTCAGTGTGAATCCCTCAACAATAAGGGCTCTCTTCAAACATAATCCCAATACCATTTTCACACCGCTCAAAAATTTACAATAATTCCTTGATATTATTAAGTATTTGGTCAGTGTTCAGATTTCCCCAATTGTCACATGAATGATTTAGTTTTTATTGCCATAGTCATTTTTTAGTTTGTTAGAGTCAGGATGCAAATAAAGTCTGTATGTGATAATTGGCTGATATTTCTATTAAGCTGATGGTAATCTATACATTCTCCTTATATTTTGTTTTTTTCCTTTTATTCTTTTCCTTTGCAATCTTTTGTTGATGAAACCTGCAGTGTTTTTGCCTACGGGCAAAATCTGGCCGCCTCCCAGCAAAATCTGGCCACCTCCCTGTGGTGCAGTTTAAACACGGTACTGTGGCCCCCTGTCCTCTGTGATCCCTGTAGCTAGCAATTACCTCTAGAGGCTTCATCCGATGCAGGTTTGATTTTTTGGCAGGTGTTGTTGTGGTCTTCCAAGGGAAGGAACATAATGTCCAGCCATTTATCTTTTCATGATGTTAGCTGTCACTGAAGATCCCTGCCTGGATTCATTGTACTCTAAATGGTTATAAATTGGCCTTGGTGACAGGCAGGTGGCATATGCAGTTAAGGGACTCCCCTGGCCCTCCCTCCTCCTCTCACCCCTGGCTGTGCTGTTGGAGAGGCTTGGCTGACTCTGTGATAGGCTTGGATGCTACACATCCTGCCTGCCTCTCCCCCTTCCTCCCCACCCCCACATCCCTGTGGGAAGGCACGCCATTAAGGGAAGGCTGGAAAATTAAAAAAAGAGCCCTGAGTCTGGGCCTAGCCCTGCGGATGCCAGCCTCTGAGGTTGCTAGGATACACAGCTCCCAGAGCCCCCGCAGAGCTGCATCCTTCTGGAGCAGCTCACAGACATGGATGGGCTGGCTGTGCAGTGGGGAGGGAAGAGGAGGGGGGGCTCCCCACGGACAGGCCTGCAGGAGGTCCAGGCCCCTCCTGGGGCTCCATAGAGTTGGGGAATCATCCCCTAAGAAGCATCTCTACACAGGGGTCAATTTGGACCACCAAAAGGCCACTCTATGAGTTTTTATAGTCCTCCAGTCCTATCCTCCACTGTACTTGCATTTCTTCTGCAACATGCCCTTCTATATATAATTCAGAAAATATACCTGAATGGACAAATGCCAGCCCTCTCCCCAGCCCCATCTGCCTGGCAAACTTCTGGTCCACCCTAAGGCTCAGCAAATGGCTGTAACCTCATCCTCAAAGCAGCCTTCAGGACTCCCTCCCTGTGCTCCCGGATGCCCCAGGCAGACCTGCTCACGCTCACGGCAGCACCGCAGTTATCTGTTCAGGTGCCTGTCTTCCCACTGAGTCTCATTCTCCTCCGTACCCTTAGCACTTAGCACAGGGCCTTGCACAGGGGAGTTTGAATGCATGAGTAAGGTGCTCTGCTTGCATGCCTCTGGAGACAGGGAGCTCATCATCATAACACAGCTCATTCTGAGCAACGTCAGTACTCCTCTTCCTTATACACAGCTGAAATCTGCCTGCCAGAAACTTCCACCTGGGAACCTTGGTGGGGCTGCCAGGGCTACACTGAACAAGCCAGCTACCTCTTTCACAAGAACTCCCTTTCATAATTGAGTCTCTCTCCATTGCCCTCTGCAGCACCCACCAAGAGGTAGTGGGGAAATGGGTCAGACGTTCTTGTTCTAAGTCACCAAGGTGGGCTCCCTGAAAGCCTCCCTCAGGTTAGAGGTACTGGTCCTACTGAGCACTCAGATAGCTGCACTCTCCCTGGTCCCACTGGGACAGCACCCTAAGGCCCAGAACTGTAGGGACAGGCCTCGAAGCCAGAGAACTCAGGTGGAGGGTACAGGCTGGGTCCTGCAGGTTTCCTTGGGTGAGGCCATCTATCCTACCCTCTCCTGGTGCAGGTTAGGGGATGCCAAGGCCTAGAGGGGAGGCGTAGGTTTCTCAAGCTCACCCAGAGAAGCCGTGCAGAGCTCAAAGCAGAGCTGGGAGACAGAGGAGGCAGGCAAGGAGGAGGAAGCAGTGATGTGCTAGCATCGAGCGCCACAGTTGACCTGACATGAGCCAGCTCACTGTGATTTCTGTGCCACCATCCCTGGGGTGGCAGAAGAGCTGAAATCCTTCATGACATCTCAGGACCAAACTTGTCAAATCCCAGCAGCAGCTTCTCCCCTTCAGCACCCAGGCTCTCTGAAGACTTCCTTGGAATAGGCTGACAGTCAGCTCAGGGAGGCTCTTGCCAGAGACTCCCGTCAGGCTGGCGAGCCTAAGCCAGGCACAGTGGTGAGGGTTGGTGGCCTCATTCACTCCCGTGGCTTCGAGCGAGGGGCTCTGCAGCCAGCCCGCCTGGTGCAAACCCTGGCTGTCCTCCTCACCAGTTCTGTGGCCTAGGCAGTCACTCATCCTGGCCCAGCCTCGATGTCAGTGCGTATCTCTAAACAATTAGGGCCGGGTGGGGAGCTAATGTTTATGGTGTGAATAAAATAACGTACAAGGCTTAGCGCAGCGTCTGCCCTTTAGTAAACATCAGTTAACATTAACGTTATCACACACGGCCACTTCCTGCCAGGCTCTGGGGCTGCCTAAAGGAGCCCACGACAGACCAGAGCCCTGGCCAGCCCACCGCCCTGTGGGGAGAACGTTCCCGTGGGTGGCTGTGTGGTCGTGGACGAACAGCGCAGAACCTCAGCGGCCAGGCCTGGGCCTGGGGTGGCAGTCGGGGAGGGTGACAGAGCTGGAACCCTCTCCTCTTGCAGTGAGGAAGCTGATGCCTAGAGACACCATGCCTCACCCCTAATGAGTGGTGGAGCCTGGACCTCCGGCTCTGTCTGGCCCAGGGCTCTGCCCCACACGGATCTTCTCTGCAAACCTGGCACCTGGGCTCGGGAGACCTCAGGCCCAGAGAGGCCTATTGTCAAGGCTGGGAGGCGGGACCAGAGAAATGGGTTACCAACCAATAGGAGCCCACAGAGATGATGTAATGCTCTCCCTCCACCCTCACTGGCTGCCCGTTCTGCCACTCCAGCCCCTGCTCTGCGGCTGTGAAGGTAGCTGCAGGAGGATTTTCGCAGAGAGGGTGGCTATTGGTCTGAGAAGCGGGCGGTGGATGACCTTGGGGAGCTGAGGACTGAGCGGGATCCCTGGTCCCTCTCTGAGCAGACCAGCGGACCGGCTGTTGCCTTTACTGAACGAACTTACAGCTCCTGGGGGAGCAGGGTAACAGGTTCCAAACACCCCACCCCATCAACTCCTGGGGCAGCGCCAAGCCGGCCTCTGGGGGCTGCAAATCCTGGGAGACTGAGGAGACAGGGGCACCAGTCTAGCCTGCCTGGGAGATGGCCTGGTACCCGGGAGGGCGGAGGGCGGGGCCCTGGGCTCAGCAGAAATAAAGCGTGCAGTTCCAATACCTGCGACCTGCTCTAGACCAGCGCTGCGCAGGACGTGCGTTTGCCTTGGAAGCCACTGTGCTTTTTAAACACGATCATTCCAGTGTCCTGGGTGGGGAGGGACAGACGAGGAGTCCAGGCCGGAGACTGAAGCAGCTTTAACTTCTGGATGAATCCAGACCACATACAATACTCCAAGGCCCTGCCCCTCTCCCAGGGTGGTCCATCTCTTTGTCCCCGTTTTACAGGTGAGGAAACAGGCACAGAACTGCAGGCGTGACCAGTCCCTGTATGGCCAACCATGCAATGGAGGCACAGGGGGCAAGAGTGAGGAGCTTGAGGCCACTCAGCAAGGTGGCACCAGTGCACACAGCTGAGGCACAGGTCCCAGGAGTTTCTGGAAGTTCTTGCTAAACATCTAGAAAAGACTAGAGAGAAACTAGTGTTTCTACGAGAGAAACTTCCACCAGGATCCACCAGGACCCACTGGGAATGTGGAAGCAGCCTTTGCATAGGCGTCCCAAAGGCCTGGCCACTGCAAATAGGAAAAAACCAGGCTGAGAAACAGCCCGGCAGGCAGTGAGCCTGGCAGACATCCAGCCAGCAGTCTGGTGGCCGATCAGCGGGTGATCAGATGCTCCTGTAATCCATCCGTCACCAGCAGGCCAGGTCGGCCGGCCATGGAGGCCTTAGGCCCCCTGGCTTTGAGGGTTCTTTGGGGTCTCCTTCTGTCCCCCCTTTGAATGAGAAATTCTGGGCTGCTCACCCTCCCCCAACATCCCCACACTCTGCCTTCCCTCTGCCTTCACTGAGCTGTGGCAGTTGTGACGCTGCACAGCAAACCACCACATCCTGTGGCTGGAGAGTGAGCATTTTCCTGGCACTTTCGGATCTTGCCTGGTCTCACCCATGTGACTGCCTCTGCCGTCAGCTGGCAGATCACATGTGGGCCGGGCTCTCTCACATGTCTGGGGCCCCAGCTGGCACTGGGCTGACCTGGCTCTGCTGCGGGTGGTCTCTCATCCTCCAAGAGGCCAGCCCAGGCTTAGTTACACCAGGGCGCGGTCGCGGCGTGCAGGGCCTCTTACGGCTTAGGCTCAGGACTGGCACATCGTCGCTTCTGCGCATTCTCCCTGCCAAAGCAAGTACCAAGGCCATCCCAGATTCAGGAGGTGGAAAGGAGCTGCAAAGCCTCATTGCAAAGGACAGGGACAGAGGGAGGCCCTTCGCTGGGTCCATCAATGCAAAATGCAGTCGGTGTACAGCAAACAGCATCTCTGCCCCTCTTCCCTCCACCTATTGGCATATTTCCTGTTCTTCAAGGCCCATCTCAAGTCTATTTGTGACGTTTTACCTGCACGTCCCCCTCTCCATCCAGTCCGGACTAAATGAATAGCAGGATACTATCTGGGGCACTGGGTCCCCAAAGGAGGGCACCTAGGAGAGGAACAGGATGTGATTGGCCCTGTGGGCTCCGGCTGGGGAACTCTGCAGCTGGGACAGCAACACAGAGACACCAGGGCCCCCCATGTCCAGGCCTTGGGTGGGTCCCCTCCGAGGATGAGGATCAAGTTCTGAAATCCAATAGCCACACCATATGCTGCAGGGAAAGGCAGGGGACTTGCACCTGTCCTGCTGTCATCTAACGAGTATCCACTGAGGGCCCACTGGTCATAGCTGGCTCTGTGCTAGGCACGTCCACGCATCATCTCGCAGAACCCTCCCAACAACTTACAAGGTGGTTTTGGCTTTCATCTCTTACAGATGAGGAAACTGAGGCTCAGAGTGTTTGAGTGACTGCCCAAAAGTCATACAGCTAGGAAGGAAGGGAGTCAGGGTACAGGCTCAGACCCCTGGTTGTATCTGAAACCAAAAACGGAAGTTCCACTTCTAGTTGCCGCTGCCTCCCTGAACATCTGCCCCGCTAATGACAGTCACAACACTCCGGTAGCAGGCATGGTTCTAAGCACTTTACATAACCCAACCAGTTAGTAAAAGCATTTCGCTTTGATCCACTTATTCCTCACAATAACCCTTTGAGGTAGGTGCAATCTTTACCCCCATTTTACAAATGAGGCACAGAGAGGTTAAGTGAGTTGCCTAAGGTCACACTGCTGGAAAGAGGCAGGGGCAGGCTTTGAGCCTGCAGCTCTGAGCCACACTGCCACACACTCACCGTTCTTACAGTCAGAACCCCACAGGCCCAGGGTCTGAGGGGACCCACAGGCGGGAGGAGGGAAAGCAGGACGCAGAACTGAGTGGAAATTGAAGCCCAGACAGAGGTGGGCAGCAGAGCATGGTCCCGGCCAGGCTGAGTCCCTCCTTTCTGAGTCACGGTGCCAACCAGAAGCCCTGGCTGAGCACGGAGCGGGTGAGGCTCTGGGAGGAGGGCACAGTGGCAGTGCATATGGCAGTGCCGCCTGAGACCACCCTCCGGGGAAAGCCCCATGGCCTGGCTGGGCATTTCTGCAGAAGCACCAGCTGGGGAGAAGTCAGGGGCGGGGAGGGGAGCAGAGAGAAGACAGAACCGCAGACTGGGCAGACTGGAGGGAGAGGTGGGCACACAGGATTCCCCGTTAGCCAGGCCATATGTTCAAACATGGACAAATTCATGCGGGCAGGCACCGAGCCTGGGCGAGCCCAGCAGGGGAACAGCGTGGAGAGGGCTCCCCCGGAAGCAGCACATGGGTCTGCATCGCGCTACAGAAAACAGGGGGCTGCCGCGTATCGTAGCTGAGGCTGGCATCTGCCACCCTCTCATCTAGCTGCCCTGGGAGGTGGGGACTGTGGAGGCTTGGAGAAATCCACTGATTTGCCAAAGTTCCAGTTGGAGCGGAAGGGATGGCAGGATTTGAACCCAGGCCTGCCTGATTCCAAAGTGGGTCCTTAGCCAATGCTCCAGACCCCTGGCCAGTTTGTAGGGGTAGAGGAAGTGCCCCTCGGGCATCAGGGATGGTGTCTGGGTTGGCTGACACCCCACCCAGCCTGCGGGGGGACAGGGAACAAAATAACCTGGGCCCCGAGTGAGCGGAAGAGGCCTGGGCTGCCACAGCAAGACAAGCTCCCAGAAGGCGTGGAAAGATGTTGCTGGGTTTAAACATAAGGACCGTGACCTCCGCTTATGGAGCGCTTCTCGTGCCAGGCACCGGCGAAGTGCCGTACATCTGTGAGCCATCGCTTGATCCTCACAACGGCACCGTGGAACAGGTGCCATCGTCACCGTAATCCCCGTGTCATAGATGAGGGCACTGAAGCAAAGAGAGGCGAAGTCTAAGTGCAACCTGGTGTCCTGGATTAGATCCCAGAACAGGAAAAGGACATTGGTGGAAAAACTGGAGACATCTGGAGAAAGTCCGGAGTTAACAGTAACGGACCAACGTTCATGTCTTGGCTTGAACGAACGTGCTCGTAATGTAAGTATTAGCTTTCGGGGACCTGGGTAAGAGGTCTACGGGAACTCTCACTGCAACTCTCTTGTAAATCTAAACTTCTCTCAAAATAAAAAGTTTAAAAATAAAAGAGGTCAGTGACTTGCCTGTGGTCACACAGCTGGTGGGTGCCGGACCCAAGCTGTCTGGTTGCAGAGTCCAAGCTGTGGCCACCACACTCTGCCAGCTCAGAGGACCACCCTGTCACCTGCCCCTCCCCAGCGTGCTTTGACTCAGACAGCACATGCCCACGGGCATTGCGTCAGAGGGGAAGAGGCCTAGGCTCAGGCCTTGGCGGGAGGTATCAGGCAGGGGCCCCCAAGGCAGTGTTGGGGGGAAGCGCACACACCTGGATTTATGTTCAGTCCCGGCCCTGCCCCCACCCGGCCCCAGACCTCGGATGAACAAATTCTTCTCCCAGATTTCTTCTTCAGTTACCCAAATCCTGACTGTCTTCTGATGCCCGATCCAAACCCCATTTTCTCCCTCTTGCCACTCCTTCTCCTTGGGTACCTTCATGTGCCGAACAAACGGGGTTCCAGAAAGGATATTCCAGCCTACCTCCCCCGCCCCCACCAGCCAGCTGTGTTCTTTGACCTCTTTGACGTTGTTCACATGTCAAAAATAAGTGCTGTCCCCCAGAGGTGCCAGCATCTGCCAGACAGGGCCCCTCCCTAGAAGTCTGAGTGCCCGCTCTGCAAGCACTTCTCCCAGCTCTGAGGTTCTGGTAACTCCAGCACTTGCCTTCGTGCTCTGATCTAGGGATGATGGCCGCTGTTTCCTGGGGTTTCTGCCTCTGTGTTACCTGAGTGTCTCTTTTCACCTCTTCGTATTTCCAACACAGAAGGAATGGCATGATGGGGCTTGGATTGGGCAGGTGTTCCTTTGCTGTACTGAATATTATAACAATTTCTTATATTAAGTTCTGTTGGAAAAGCAAAACTAGCAAAGGCTGTGTGACCCATTGGATAGCCTGAAGAATGGGGCCACTTCTTCCCAAGGCCTTAAACCTCATTAACTATGATGACTGTGCCGCTTACATGGCATTGCTTTTGGAATTAGACTGGCCTATAGTTGAATCCAAACTCTACCACTTATTAGCTGTGTGACCTTGACCTGGTTTCTTAACATTTCTGAGCCTCAGTTCTTTTCTCATCTGTAAAATGGAAATAATCATACGCACTTCTGGAGGTTGTTATAAGAATTCAATGAGATGATATGCATGTGGCACTTCTCACAAGGAGCTCAGTAAGTGGTAGCTTTTGTTATTATCATGATCAATGTTGGAGAGATGCTTACAACAAAGGAAGGAGTTCATTTAGTCTTTGTGTACGGCCAGCAGCCTCACATGCAGAAAAACTACTTTGTGGCTATATCAGTTAGCTACTGCTTCATAAAAAAATATCACTTCAAAATTCCATGACGTAAAACAGCAATCATGTATTGTTTTTCATGTGTCTGTGGACTGGCTGGGGGTCGGCTGACTCGGGCTGAGTTGGCTGGGTGGTTCTGTGGGTCTTAAATGGACTCACACAGGTCTGCAGCTGGGCAGTGTGGGGTGGCTCCACTGCACGTGTCTTTCCTCCTCCTCCATGGATCTCTACGCTAGACCGAGTGTGTCCCTCTTGTGGTGATGCCAGATGGCGTCAGATGTCAGAGGTGCCAGAGGACAGGCCGCATCATGCAAGTGCACGTCAAGACCCTGCTTGTGTCCTGTCTGCTAACATCCCACTGGCAAAGCAAGTCATGTGACTGAGGCCAGCGTCGAGGGGTGAGAAAGTGCCCCTTGCCCACAGTAGGAAAAGTTTGCACTAAAAAGCTACATGGCAAAGGACGTGGATACAGGGAAGGGTGAAGAATTGGGCCCATTAATGCCATCCATCTACCCCTCTCCACCCTGATGACCTCAACGATCCAGGTCCTTCCCGCATGCAAAATTCTCTCTCTCCCATCACAAGCCAAAACATCTCCAGAACAACCAATGGCATCAAGCTCAAA
>NW_012152464.1:0-1703 GCF_000956105.1 Propithecus coquereli
AGACTTTTCTGATGTGATCTGTGGTAATATATAAAAAATATGATTTTTAAAAATATTCTGTGATAAAATATGCCAACATCCGAAAGATCTACATTAACTCAGAGAACAAATATTATTCAAATGGCCAATGAATGTTGTTACAAAATCATGTATAGGTAAAAGATCCAACGTGCAAGATAGACCAATGGACTTTGATGTAACAGAGCACCAAGGTTTCACTGATACGATTTCTGAATGCACAGTGCAGCTCACCTTTAAGAAGTACCACTTGCTGAGTTTTGGTGTAATATTTAAGAACAATATCCACAATTATTTGAGAAGACTGATAAAATATTCTTCCTTTTCCCCACATGGGCATTGGCTGTATCTGAGCTTGCTTCTCTGGGCTCTGTAAAATAGCAGTAAGTGTCGAGGGCCAGCGGGGCGGGGCGCGGTCTGCTCTCGGAGTGGGCAGATGGATGCAAGGGGTCTGGGCTGCTCCAGGGAGAAAATGAGGGTAATTGAAATTAACTCGGCTCCTGCATTTTTTCCTCCTTTTCTAATCACCGGGAAATCTGCTGCTGGCTGAGTGGGAGGACCGGAGGGCCAGTGCCCCAGGGAGTCCAGGGCTCAATTAAGCTTCCGTAAATTGGATTTCTGGCCGTGAGGCCACAGGCTGGGGATGGCATTGAGGCATGAGCTGCCAAACAGTATTAGACCAAGGGCTTGGCCAGATGAGCCCGGCAGCTAATTCAATCTGGCTTCCCAGAAACAAGACCCGGAAGGCCAGCGCTGTGGGCCGGGAGAGCTGGGAGGGCAGGGTCCTGTGTGGCACTGGGCCCACCCTGTGGCTGCCCCAGGGAGTCTTGTGCCTGGCCCCTGGCCTCTGCGGGCCATGCACTAATGACCCTGACGGCCAGTGGTGGGTGGCAGTTTGGTGCGAGGGAAAGAGCCCAGCCTGGGAACTGGGGTTCAGGGACATGGGCTCACACAGGTACAGGCTTGCTTAGAAGTGGATTTGGGTGAGGCTGTCTCTTCAGTACTAACATTCTTGCTCCTGTGGGCTGTCGTAGTCTGTTAGAGAAAAATGGAAAGAAAGGGAGACACCGAATGGGAGAAAGACTGAAACGGAAAGGAGGCGGAAGGAGATAAGGATGCAGTGAGACAGAGGAGACAGACAGCGCGAATCAGAGGGAAGCAGCGAGAAGCAGAGAAAAAGAGAAACAACGAGAGACATTTAGACAGCGAGACAGCGAGATATAGGTGAGCTTAGAGAGAGAACAGAGAGACAAAGACAGGGAGAGGAGACTGAAGACAAAATTTCACTACAAAACAGTATCTGCCCAAAATGAGCCTTCCAAGGGGCAGAGGGCGAGGGGAGAGACTGAGAAAGGTGAGACCACAAGAGGTGGACAGGTATCCACAGAGAGGGCGGGTGACTCTCCACAAGGCGGAGGCAGGTCAGACACCAGGGGAGGGCTGGAGCAGACAGAGCAGACTCCTGGAGGAGGCGAGGGTTGAGGAGGTGAGATCCGGGTCGGAAGGCGGGGCGGGATTCAGCTAGAGCTGGGGAGTGGAAAGGTGGGGTATGTCCTTGAGGGGCAGCTGGAGGCAGATGGCTACACAGGGAAACAGCACTCCCTTGACTTGTATGTTGCAAGTTTATTACTTAGTAGTGACTGGCAACATCCATAGCATTCTTTGAGACCTTGTTTTTTTCTTAA
>NW_012152464.1:3445-4816 GCF_000956105.1 Propithecus coquereli
GTGTTGATCAGTTAATACCAATTTGATGGTGAGTACATGTGGTGCTTGTTTTTCCATTCTTGGAACACTTCACTTAGTAGAATGCGTTCCAGCTCTATCCAGGAGAATACAAGAGGTGCTATATTGCCGTTGTTTCTTAAAACTGAATAGTACTCCATGGTATACATATACCCCATATTATTAATCCACTCATGTATTGATGGACACTTGGGTTGTTTCCACATCTTTGCATTTGTGAATTGTGCTGCTATAAACATTCGGGTGCAGGTGTCTTTTTCATAGAGTGTCATTTGTTCTTTTGGGTAGATGCCCAGTAATGGGAGTCCCTTCCTCACCTCCTCTGCCTCCTCACCCTCTCCCCAGCGGCAGCCGCTCTTCCCTTCGTCTGTGTCCACTCTGGACGCTGGCATCCCCGGGCGTGAGTTCTGTATCCACCCTTTACCAATGGCTTGTTCCTCTCGGACCCTCAGTCTCCCCAACTGTGATTCAGAGATAATAGTAACCACTTGAAAGGTTGTGGTGACAATTAAATGGGTTAATATATGTTAAGGGCTTGTGGTAATGCCTGGCATTTAGTTAGCACTCGAATGTTTTCGGCTGGTATTGCTTTGCTGTTACTCTTACCACAAAGAGGAAACAAACAGCAGCATCTGGCCGGGCGATTTGGGGGAGTGGGGCAACCCAGTGACACATGTTGCTGGTTAAATGGTGGCCCCCGCAAAAATAGGTCCACTTTTTAACCCCCAGAACCTGCGAATGTGACGTTATTTCGAAAAGGGGTCTCAAGACGAGATGATCCTAGATTATCTGAGTGGGCCCCAATCTCATGACAAGCGTTCTTATAAGAGACAGAAAAATTAGCCAGACGTGGTGGTGTGAGCCTGTAGTCCCAGCTATTCGGGAGGCTGAGGCGGCAGAATCACTTGAGCCCAGGACTTCGAGGTTGCAGTGAGCTGTGATGATGTCAGTGCACTCCAGCCTGGGAGACAGAGTGAGACCTTGTCTCTAAAAAAGAAAAGAAAAAGAGAGAGAAACAGAAAAGGAAAAAACACAAAAAAGACTATGTGAAGACAGAGGCAGAAATTGGAGTGACACAGCCATAAGCCAAAGCCAAAGAACGTCTGGAAGCCCTGCTGGAAGCCAGAAGAGGCAGGAAGAATTCTGCCATAGAGCCTTCCAAGAGAGCATAGCCCTGCCAACACCTTTTGTTTTTTGTTTTTTTTTTTAAAAAGATGGGGTCTCACTCTGTTGCCCAGGCTGGAGGGCAGTGGCAGGATCATAGCTCACTGCAGCTTTGAACTCCTGGGCTCAAGCGATCCTCCTGCCTCAGCCTCTGGAGTAGCTGGGACTACAGGTGTGCACCACCACGAT
>NW_012152464.1:9705-10549 GCF_000956105.1 Propithecus coquereli
GATTGGGTCCTGACCTGCCCGCAGAGGCGGCCCTCCACAGAGGCTCACTGCTCACCCACCGCAGCCCCCTCCTTCCTCACTGGCTGGGCTCGTGCATTGTCCCCCAGCCTCCCCTACACCCGCCAGCCAGTGGGCATGACGCCTCTGCCCTGCCTTCCTGCATCTTGCGCCACTGTGAGAAATTACAGGGTTCCAGCCAGGGAAAGTGGTACAAGGTAGAAGTACTTGGCAAAAAAAAAAAGTTTCTCCATAAAGAAGGTTCCAGCAGTGGTGCAGCAGCCCTGGGAGGGCCTGTGCCTGTGTCCACTCCTCCAGTTCTGGCCCCTGCCAGTGGCAGCTTCCTGAGGAGCTGGTCGGCATGGCCCTCAGAGGCAGGGATGTGTGGGTCCTTGGCCTGGTCCCAGTCCAGCCTCAGACTCTAGGGACCTGCTGTTAGAGCCGGTTCCCCTCGGCCCCAAGAACAGAGAGGCAGAGTCACCAAGGCTGCAAATGGCAAAGGAGTTTATTGGCTAGCTCGAGCTAGGGTCCAAGTCCCAGAACACCAACGCAGTGGCCTCCCTATGAACCGGGACCGGACCCCGCCCTGGGGTAAAAGTGAAGCTTTTTTACCTTTTTCTGTTTTACACACGACACACAGGTTCCACACGACACGCTGGGCACACCTTCCCCCCCTCCCCTTCTTAGTTCATTGGTTCCTTTGAAAGTGCTCCAAGCCTCGGGATTTTCGCACCGGCGCCAGTTGTGGTCAGCATTTCGGGGAAACCGAAACTTAGGCCTACTCCAGGAAGTTCAGCCTGTCATGGAGTCACTCCTGCTCTTTATTCTGATTATCTATATTTAACGA
>NW_012152464.1:10599-11317 GCF_000956105.1 Propithecus coquereli
AGGGATGTGTGGGTCCTTGGCCTGGTCCCAGTCCAGCCTCAGACTCTAGGGACCTGCTGTTAGAGCTGGTTCCCCTCGGCCCTGGGAACAGAGAGGCAGAGTCACCGAGGCTGCAAATGGCAAAGGAGTTTATTGGCTAGCTCGAGCTAGGGTCCAAGTCCCAGAGCACCAATGCAGCAGCCTCCCTATGACCGGACCTCGCCCTGGGGTAAGAGTGAAGACACACAGGTTCCACACGACACGCTGGGCACACCTTCCCCCCTCCCCTCCTTAGTTCATTGCTTCCTTTGAAAGTGGCTCCAAGCCTCGGGATTTTCGCGCCGGCGCCAGTTGTGGTCAGCGTCATTTCGGGGAAACCGAAACTTAGGCCTACTCCAGGAAGTTCAGCCTGTCATGGAGTCACTCCTGCTCTTTATTCTGATTATCTATATTTAACGAACGACTAATAGCAAGCACGGTCACAGAAGCAAACAGCATCAGTTAGAATCAGAGAGAGCACATTTTTCTCTAATCTCAAACGATTCGTCTCACACAAAGCAAAGTACATTTTCCTACTATCAATTCCTGTTTTTCATTCCCCCCTTTTTCTTGTTCCTACAAGCACTCTTGCTCATACATGGGGTCCTGCACTTCCCCCATTTCTAAGCAGGTATCACGGCTCAGGCTTTGGTACTGCTGCCACAACACCATCAATTGCATGGTATTGACTCGCTCTTTC
>NW_012152465.1:0-269 GCF_000956105.1 Propithecus coquereli
CTGATGAAAGAAATTGTAGACAACATAAAAAAATAGAAAAAATATGTTATGCTCATGGATTCAAAGAATTAATATCGTTAAAGTGACAAACTGCTGAAAGCAATCTACAGATTCAATGCAATATCAAAATACCAATGTCATTTTTCACAGAATTAGAAAAAAAATACTAAAATTTATATGGAATCAAAAAATAGCCTAAATAGTCAAAGCAACACTAAGCAAAAAGAGCAAAACTGGAGACATCACACTATCTGACTTCAAATTATACT
>NW_012152465.1:2460-2786 GCF_000956105.1 Propithecus coquereli
TATAGATGATTATGTGTGCAATTTTGGAAAATAAATTATTAATGCATTTCATATTTTCTTAAAAGCATGGTCAAAATTACAATAAAATTATCAGCTTTTATCATTTGAATACAAATTTACTCTGCTGACCCGAATATCATATTTTGCTAATGGCACATTTATTCTATCATTGTATGAGTTTATACAATATTCTAACATTAGAAATGTTAATCAAGTTATGAAAATATTAATCAAAGACTGTTTCTAAGACATATGTATGTCCACTCTAAGAATAGTATATTGAAAAAATGTGTTAACTATTCCAATTATTACAAATTTATGTAATT
>NW_012152465.1:2836-3725 GCF_000956105.1 Propithecus coquereli
CTAATTAACATAGCCATTGCATCCACAGAAGTACCATTTTTTGTATGAGTAGTGATAACATCATTTAAGATCTACCCTCTTAGCAAATTTCAAGTACGCAATACATTATTATTAATTATAGTCATCATGCCATACATAAGATCTCCAGAACTTATTCATCCCGCATAACTGAAACATTGTACCCTTTGACCAACATCTCCTCATTTCCCCTACCCCTAACCCACGGCAACCAACACTGTACTCACTGCTTCTATGAGTTTGACCTTTTCAGATTTCACATATAAGTGAGATCATGCAGTATCTGTTTTTCTGTGTCTGGATTATGTCACTTGGCTTAATTTGCTTTAGGTTCATCCATGTTACTGCAACAACACTCTTTGCCATTCTTTTATTAATAACAATTAATAAGTAAGGGATTATTATCTTAAAACAGGATTCCATACAATCATTGTCATTACCATCATTAGTATCAGCATCATCTCATGTTTATTATTCTTATATTCCAGGCTTAATTGTATATGCTTTGCTGTAGTATCATCTGATATATAATCCATGCCACAGGTTTATGAAGGAAAAGAAAAGCTATTTGGCCCTAGTTTTAGAGATGAGAAAAATGCACAGAAAGTGTCAGTAATTTATATAATTTCACCCAGACAGTGCATATTAGAATCAGAACTCAGTCTTCAAATGCATGTGATCCTATGTGGTGATTTGTCTCTTCACCGTTTATATTTTTTAAAACAAGTTCATATCTTATTTAAAAACTCATTGGCTTGGAAAAGAAAATCAGATATTCTGAATTTTAATCTCAGCTCTATTTTCTCTAGATATATGGCATGGGGCAATCAGTTCATCATCTACAAAGGCATATATAGTACTATATACTTCA
>NW_012152465.1:13871-14304 GCF_000956105.1 Propithecus coquereli
AACCACTAAAAATAGCGAACATCT
Organism: Propithecus coquereli; assembly: GCF_000956105.1. Classification (NCBI taxonomy): domain Eukaryota; kingdom Metazoa; phylum Chordata; class Mammalia; order Primates; family Indriidae; genus Propithecus; species Propithecus coquereli. The sequence goes on from NW_012152465.1 coordinate 13,896, forward strand.
TTATAAGTGCAGAACACATTGTTTTAATTAATTTAATTTATTTTGTGTTAGGCAAGTAGGGCCAGGCTAGTTAGCACTACTTTTTCTTTCTGTCTCTCAGGCATATATCTTTTCTAATTCCTTTAAAAATGTCTAGAGGTTTCTGGGGGAAGATAAGGTTATTACTTTGAAGAATATTTATCTAAAAGGAAGTTTAGGCTTTGTTGTCATTCTCTCGTAGAGGAATGTCAGAGACTGATACCAAAAAAAATAAGGAGACTCTATGTCAATATGGAAAATAAATGGGCCGGGCGCGGTGGCTCACGCCTGTAATATTAGCTCTCTGGGAGGCTGAAGCGGGCGGATTGTTTGAGCTCAGGAGTTCGAGACTAGCCAGAGCAAGAGCGAGACCCCGTCTCTACTAAAAATA
>NW_012152466.1:0-565 GCF_000956105.1 Propithecus coquereli
TACATAACATTAAAATACAATTCAGAGCAATTGATGGAAAGAGATTACTCTCTAAGATTGCAAGGTTCTATCAGGTATACTATTTTTAGAACATTGAGAGGAAGGGATGAATTTCATAGCCATTGGACAATCCTGAACTAATTGTAACTGAACTTTGAGGGTTGGGCAGTTGAGAATTCAAAATTATATGTTCTCAAGAATCTGGAGTAGAGATTGACTGTAGGGCCAATTACAGAAGCAGCTGTGCTTTGAGAAATAAACCAAAACAAAACTAGCAACATCATCTCAATAGACACGAGTAAAAAAAGATATAAATGGCACATTCATGACTCGTTTTAGAAATGAGAATATCAGAAGTGGCAAAAAGTTTCATGGAATATTAGGAATCATTACAGTATAGCAATTAAGAAATGATACTGAGGATTCAGTTAGGCCTGAGTTAGAATTCAGTCCCAGATGGCTGTTGGCTAAATTAACATGTTTAAAGATTATTTTGGCAATAGGTTAATTATTTTATGTCTCACATTCCCTCTGTGAAAAGTAGTAGTAATAATAATAACTTCAG
>NW_012152466.1:3190-3589 GCF_000956105.1 Propithecus coquereli
ATTAGCGTCTTTACACAGACCTTTGATACCTTTTCTTTCTTTCCCGGGATGTTCCCTAGCAAGGGGAAAGAATGTATTGCAGGCCAGCTGCTAACCTCTTTCTTCTTATCCATTCACTCATGACATGACGATGAGCAAGTTGCTCAAGCCTTTGATGCCTAGTCTCATCTTCTGCAAACTAGGAGAAATAATAATAATTTCCTTATAGGGTTGCTGTAGGGATTCAATAATTAGTACATGTTAGTTTTTAGAAGGATGCCTAGAACTTGGTGAGTGCCCTGTAAATAGTAGATATTATTCTATCTCCAGTTTAAATCCCTTCTCTTAGTGTCAGTTGAACATGTTCAATGGCCTGCTTGAAAATTTCAGTTGGAGGAATTCCAAACTCATGTACAAAAC
>NW_012152466.1:5259-6078 GCF_000956105.1 Propithecus coquereli
AATACATGTACCTCCCACTGTCCAGAACTTATTGGACGCTAACAAGCATATTTTAGTATTTCATTCTGTCCACTTGCTATGGCAAGGTGCAACCACATATTTCAGAGACTGAGATTATTCCACACAGTGATTTTGTGATTTCTTTAGAGAATTGATTCTGATTTTTTAGATTAGTTTCTGATTAAAAACAAACAAACAAGAAAACAACACAAAAACACACATAAAAATGTGTCAATCTATTAGGAAACTGAAAACACCTGCATATATTTATTTCACAATGTATACAAAACAGATAATCTCTCCAGGACAAACTGTAAAATGAGGAGATATTAGTTTTTATTTCTTGAGTGAATGATACTATTTTGTGGTAGGTAGAGGCAATGTCTTGGCAGTCAGTAATCTCCATGTACATATGCAGTGATCTCATATTTAGAGTCCTTGAGTAGCATTTTAAAATGTTCTTCAACAAAAATGCATCCATTTTTCAAAACCTTTGATTTGATCCCCAGATTCATTTGTCTTTGCTTCTCCAAGAAGTTTTCAGTTTCTTCTCCTTCCAAAGTGATTTCCCTAGCTGGCTACTTTACAAGAGAAAATTTACCTGCCACTGTGAATTAAATTCGAGGAGGGCAGTGAAATACACAACTAATCATTTATCAGACTGATAAAGCAACAGAATAGTCTAACTCAAATCTCAGAAGACTCCCACATTTTTCATTAATACCAGTGCTTGGGGGATTGAACACCAAACTGATTGATTAAATTCTTTATACTTTGCATATGTAGATATTCTCAGACTCCTATTTTCTCAGAAGTGGA
>NW_012152466.1:8158-8503 GCF_000956105.1 Propithecus coquereli
TGTTTTTAAATTTCTCCTCTAAATAACATATCTCAACAGGTTTAGCATATCTTTGAAAATTATATCATTATGAAATACTGCATGTTAAAATGTTTCATTAGCTGTGAAGGTCTCTGTTAATGTAAGGTATCATTATTATTAATTAGAAAGTAAACTCCTAGAAGACAGAGAAGGTGTTTATTTGCCTTTGTATCCCAATACCCCAAGAAGCCCTGGGAAGTCCAGGGCTCAATTAGTTTAGTTTTAAAAACATTTCAATTAATTAATTTTTCTGTTAAAGTAATATCAACACAAATAAGAAATCTGAAAATTTGACTCTAGTAACTGAATTACAATAAAATAGGC
>NW_012152467.1:0-662 GCF_000956105.1 Propithecus coquereli
ATATGTATATATATATGAACCATATACCAATTGTCATATATATATTTACACATATGGAAATATACTACTAGGCAGAGATTGGTATTTTCATAAATTATTTAAATGTAAAAATGGTTGCATATTGGTTCATATGAGTCTGTTTTATCACCATGTTCACAGTAAGAAGGTATTATGACAGATTATTTCTAGGTAGAACAAAGATGAGAAGTGTGGTCCAATTACTGCAAAGAATTCCAGTGATAAAATAATTGTTTTCATATATATATGAGACAATTAGGGTTGGGTTTAATGCCTGAAATACATCTGAAAGGCTTTATTCGTATTAAATATACCTAATTTACTTGAAAATAACAGCTTCACATAATTTCGTGTCACTTTTTCTGAATTTAATAAATTATTTTACCTTGAATAAAAATCAGTAAGTGTACCAGAAATGAACTATTTGTTATATTCATGCATGATAAGCCAAATTAATAAGCTCACTTTTATACTCAAACATATACCAGACCCGGCCTTTTCTTTTAAGTTGCCAATTTAAGCAAAAAATCCTCATCATTTTATTAGTGGAATTCCTTGTAGTAATTGGACCACACTTTTTATCTTGATTCTACCTAGAAATGATCTGTCACTGTATCTTCACACTGTGAACACTGTCTGTGATA
>NW_012152467.1:3351-3679 GCF_000956105.1 Propithecus coquereli
TTTTCTTGATTTGCTTTTCAGAAGATCTCTTGCAAGGAATTGTGTTATATATCTAACATTTATTTGTTTATGATCTGTATTCTCCACTAGAATGATCATTGAAAACAGGGGATTTATCCCTTTGTCACAAAAATGATCCAATGCATAATAGGGATTCCACAAACATTTGTTGAATGAAAAAATTAAGAACCACTACAGAGAGAAAAAAATCTGTCCACTGACTTTGGATAACGCTCTATGATATAAAATTCTCCTTGCATTTTGTTATGTCACAGTTTAAAATACTGAGATTACTCTTGGGAAGATAAGGAATACTCCCACAAAAAGG
>NW_012152467.1:5016-5337 GCF_000956105.1 Propithecus coquereli
AATACTCAAATAACAATAATTTATTAAAGAATATTAGAAAAACAAACAACAGAGTTATCATGTATTAGAAAGGCCCAGGTCTCATTTCTATGCATGTATAACTTGGTCAAGTCATGTAATTTCTCCAAGTTTCAATTTATTTCTTAACAAATCAGGAGTATAACAGTGTTGTCAAATGGATGAATTAACAGAAAGCACTTGTGAAAGAGACTGGTGGCTACTATCCCAAATTAATATTTTCTTACTACTGAATACACAGCTAGCCTACATTCCCAGCTTCTCTTTTACTTAGGTGTGACTATGTGACTAAATATTAGCCAA
>NW_012152467.1:7588-7872 GCF_000956105.1 Propithecus coquereli
TTGAGTGTTATTGTTTTTTTTATTTCATGAAATTATGGGGGTACAAATATTTTTTTATTTCAGCATATTATGGGGGTACAAATGTATAGGTTACGTATGTTGCCCTTGCCCTCCCCCCAGTCCGAGTTTCAAATATGTCCCTTCTTCAGGTGGTGCACATTGCACTCTTTGTGTATGCATATACCCGTCCCCTCTTCCCTCCCCCTCCTACCTCCCCCCTGCAAAAAATCCAATAGTTGTTATTCTTATATGTGCACTTATGTGTTGATCAGTTAATACCAGTT
>NW_012152468.1:0-3614 GCF_000956105.1 Propithecus coquereli
CTCCAAATCCAAGCTGAATTGCATCCTGCTGTTCCCAGGGTGCACTTGCTGACCTATTGACTCATGAAGCAGGTTTTCCAAGCCTCATGCCAGAACCAGGTAAGTGTTATCCAAGTGATTGGGTGTTTTGTAATCAAGGGATTTGTGCCATTTGTTTCTTTACTTTTTAAGAATTCGAAGCGGAGGCTTAGGACATTAACAAATATTTTGCTGGTATTAATGCATTCAGCTTCACAAGGGTGGCGGGACATGCTGCAAGAATTATTCAGGCAAGTGGAGGGGAGTGCTCGGGTCAGCCCGGATGATTAAGGCAGGACTCTTGACAAGCACACCTGGTGTTTGATGGTGGTTCTGAGATGGGGAGGTGTGGGGGAGGAGGGGGGAGAGTATTTGCCTGACAGCTTTGAGTTTCACTCCCAAAACTGTTTTCAGCTTTGTATCCTTTTGGTGAATGAATTTATAAATGTGTGTTTCTCACATACATGCAATAATAGCAAGAGTTTATCAAGTACGTTCACATATACCAGTGGTTCTCAACTGGGGGCAGTCTTGCTTCCAAGGGGCCGTTGGGAAATATCTGGAGGCATTTTTAGTTGTCAAAGCACTCAGGGTAGTGGTGCTACTGGCATCTAGTGGATACAGACCAGAGATGCTTCTACACATCCAACAATGCATAGAACAGCCCCACAACAGCGAATTATCCAGCCCCAAATGCCAATAGTGCTGAAGTTGAAAAACCCTGGCATATACTATCTTGTCTAATCTTAACAAGCCAGGGTAGTTTTTTAGGTGCCTATTTTGCAGATGAGTAAAGTGAGATAGAGGAGAGAGACTATCACGTGTGCAGGAAGGGGCTGGTTATTGAACCCAGGCCCCTCTGTCTCCAAAGCCCACCCTCTTTTCTCTATTCTAAGAGTCTTCTCTCCTAGAAAGTAATTAAAACTAACTAGCTCTGGGTTTCTACCTTGTGTAAAGTTTAAGACATTTAAAAGATGGCCCTAGAAGTTAGCAATTATGAAGTGATTCTGACAAAGTCTCTCTATGGAGGGCTGACTCTAGAGAAGTCCGGGTGGAATGCTAAATAGAATTAGATTGTGTGGAGTTTGGCAGCAAGGGCTGGCCTAATAATGGGATATTTTTGCTTTCTTTGGGGGCACCCTTCCTGAAGCTGAGTTTCTACAGAAGGGAGACAGGAGCAACTAGAGAAGGGTAGATTGGAGCAGGGCTGGGGACAAAGCAGGATGATGGCGACTGTGAAGGTCCAGGCTGTAGGACCCTAGAATCCTGGGAACATAGAGATATGGGGGAAAGGGAGCTTTACTTGCAAGAAAGGAGAAAATAAGGCACACAGATGACTGCAGATTTTGATGTGGAATAGAATTGCAGAAAAGAAAAACATTTTTAAAGCATGATGTTCCAATTTAGTATTGGACCAACAAACCACTGTAAAACATCTGTAGAATGAAGCAAGGTACAAACAAAATCAGCACCACCTTACTTTTGTCTTGTGTTTTCAGCTTGAAGCACTGTCATAACTATGGACTCATAGGCAAACACAACATGTAGAGCAGGGAAAGTTTCCCCATTTGAGAGATGAGGAAACTGAGGACCTGAGAGAGTTAAGTTGACAGTGGCGAGTTCAGACTGGAACGAGGCCTTGTGGCACTGATCTTTCCATAAGCCGGGCAGGTTTTCACATTGTGCTCTGAGGAGGTCGTGAGATCATCAGAAGTTGACAGGGCACGGAGGAGACGGGACACTGGGGAGAATGGCCATAGGGATCCCTTCTCCCACTTCAATCAGGGATAGCTCCGATTTTTATCTATTTTATAGGTTAGGTTCTACAGAATATTTTGTTTGGAGGGAAACGGGGAGGTTCTGGGGCTAAAAAAGTTTTTAAATCACTGAACTGTACAGTGTCCCTCCAGACATTCTCAGCTGTGACTACAGAATTTTTTCCTGCTTAGGGAAAAGCACTGCAGAGGTCCCCTGCACTGGGAGGTGTCATGATGGTGCCTTATATCAGAAGACCTTGAATTGTCCTCATGCTTAGGGAGTCCTTAGCTCTAATTCAGCATCCCATGTGCTCCTGTGAAATGGCCTAACAGGAAAGGGAGACTGTGAGTGGCTGAGGGCCTTCCTCACACTCCTAGAGCTTGCGGGTAGGAAAGTGAACTCAAACTCAGGCCTTGCTGTGTGGAAGGTCTGGGCAGTCCAGGAGGGGAGGGCTGCAGAATATTCTGGGCCAGCCCTCACTCCCACCTTTTTACAGACAAGGAAAGGAAGACCTAGAGAGGTGCAGTGACCTGCCCAAGTCCCATAGCCCTGTCCAGGTACAGAGGCTGTGCCCATAACCATTGCATTACCCCACCCAATTGCATCCTGCCTCACCAACCTGCCATTCCTTCATGCTGGGTCCCAGTGAAATAATGCTCTCCTCTCTGCTAAGCAGGGGCCTGACACTTTATAACAAATCACCTAATTTATTACCGTGGCCTCCTAGCATTTGTCTTCCATTCAAAGCCCACTCCCTATATGTACCCTTTTCTGTACTGCAGAGGCTGACAGCTAAACATCCCACTTCTAGACTTCTTCCCTGCCAGGGTTCTGGAAGAAAACATGGCTACCCCATTTAATGCTCTCAAGAAGATAGGAAAGCAGCAGGAAGGTAGAAACCCTCTCTGGCTACCCCAGTTCCTTCTGGCTGGTGCCATGTTTGTGGTGATGGTTAGTTTTTCTGCACCCATGTTCCAGTGTCTGTAGCCACTGTCTTCATAAATGTCAAGGGTACGTTGTGTGTTGGGGGGACAGGGTCGTGCGACTTTCTGAGCTCTGAATTTTAGTGACAACAGGTGTTCTTGAAATCAGAGATTCTAGAAATGGCTATTTTCCTGTCCTCCTGAGTGTACCAGAAGGGGAACACCCCCACCAGTGCATGCACACACACACTCACACACACACAAAAGTAGAAGAAAGCATAGCAGAAAAGGTTCATGACATTGAATCTGGTGATAATGTGTTGGATGTGACACAAAAAGCATAGGCAACAAAAGCCAAAATAGACAAATGGGGCTAGAGCCAACTTCTGCACATCAAAGGAAACAAGCAACATACTGAAAAGGCAATCTACAGAGAGGGACAAATATTTGCAAATCATTTATCTGATGAGGGATTAGTATCTAAAATATATAAAGAACTCTTACATCTCAGCAACAAAAAATGAAATAACTCGATTGAAAAATGAGCGAAGGAGTTGAAAGACATTTCTTCAAAGAAGATATACAAACACCCAACAAGCATATGAAAAGATGTTCAACATTACTGATTATTAGGGAAATGCAAATCAAAACCACAATGAGATACCACCTCATACCCATTAGGATGGCCACTATTAAAAAACAAAACAAAAACAGAAAATAACAAGTGTTGGTGAAGATATGGAGGGATTGGACCACTTGTGTTCTGTTGCTGAGAATGTAAAATGGTAGTCACTGTGGAAAACAGTCTGGCAGTTCCCCCAAAAATTGAAAATAAAATTACAAAATGATCCAGGAATCCCACTTCAGGATATATATTCAAAAGAATTTAAAACAGAATCTCAAAGACATATTTGC
>NW_012152468.1:14854-15196 GCF_000956105.1 Propithecus coquereli
GGACTTTTGTTTGTTGGAAGATTTTTTTTTTTTTTACTTTTTCAACCTCGCTGCCTTTTATTGGTCTCTTCAGGAATTCTGTTTCTTCCCAATTGAGTCTTGGGAGGTTGTATTTCCAGGAATTTGTCCATTTCTTCTATGTTTTCTAATTTGTGTGTGCTAAAATTTTCATAATAGTTACAGATGATGTTTTGTATTTCTGTGGTATCAGTCATATTATAATAGCTCCTTCTTCTATTCTGATTTATTTTATTCAGGTCCTTTCTCTTCTATTCCTGGTTAATCTAGCAAGACTTTTTTTTCTTTACCTTTTCAAAGAACCAACTTTTTGTTTCATTTTTC
>NW_012152468.1:15270-15715 GCF_000956105.1 Propithecus coquereli
TTCTGTTCTGCTCTGACCTTCGTTATTTCTTTCCTTCTGCTGGCTTTGGGTTTGGTTTGCTCTTCTTTTACTAGTTCCTTGCGATGTGATCTTTCTGTCTCTTTTGTGTTTGGCATTTAAGGGTATGACTTTTCCCCTGAGGAATGCTTTTCCTGAATCTCATAGATTTTGTAGCTTATGTACCCTTTGTCCAGAGCAAGAAATCTTTTGATTTCCATCTTAATTTCATTCTTGATCTCATAATTGTTCTGCTGCACATTGTTTAATTTCTATGACTTTGTGTAGATTTGAGTGTTTCTCTTGTGATTGATTTCTTGTTTTATTACACTGTGGTTTGAGAGGATATATGCTATGATTTTGATTTTCTGAATTTGTTGAGTTATGTTTTATGGCCTAAGATATGATCAGTCTTAGAGAATGTCCCATGTGCTGATGAGAATGTATA
>NW_012152469.1:0-512 GCF_000956105.1 Propithecus coquereli
CAATGGCTGATTTTTAAGCTACCAACGAGAAATCACTGAATGTGGGGTTGGGAAGGGATGCTCATAGTCAGCTTCTGGAAGCCCACACAGTCTAGCTTCGACAGACTGCTTTTCTTGGTCCATTGTGTGTTGCTATAAAGGACTACCTGAGGCTCAGTAATTTACAAAGAAAAGAGGTGTATTTGACTCACAGTTCCGCAGGCTCTACAAGAAGCATGGAGCCAACATCTGCTTCTGGTGAGGGCCTCAGGGAGCTTTTATTCATGGCAGAAGGTGAAGGGGCAATAAGCATGTCACATGGTGAGAGAGGGAGCAAGAGAGAGGGTGGGAGGGGTGCCACACTCTTTTAACAATCAGATCTCCGTGAGCTGATAGAGCAAGAACTCACTCATCACCGAGGGGAACAAAGACTTTCACGAGGAAACACCTCCCACCAGGCCCTACCTCCAACCTTGGGGATCAAATTTCTACATGAGGCTCACACCTGGAATCCCAGCACTCAGGGAGGCTGA
>NW_012152469.1:562-1158 GCF_000956105.1 Propithecus coquereli
ATCAAAAGAAGGGGAGAGGGTAACTCCCCATCCTTTGGAATTTCTCCTGGTTCCATGTGAGCTGGCTTGATCTGGAGACCCAGAAAGCAAGTGCCGCCGAAGTGGTGATGTTTTTCAGAGGAGCTGCAATGCGGCCTGAGGGCGTTTTCCATTACGGTGTGATCTGAGACCTGGCTGCTCAGGCCCGGGCAGTCACAGTGGTTCCTTGGGTCTAGACTTTTCTCCCCAAATGTGAATATGCCCTTTGATCGATGGTCAGCCATCAGCATCTTAGTGTCACCACATTAATTCACTTTATTTTCAAGGCGTGGAACTGAGAGCAGACAGAGGGTAATGGAGGGAAGGAAGAGGGAAGGGGTCAGAGAAAGGCAATGATGGGGGCGGATTTACTAAACATCTGCTGTAGGCGGCCTGGGGGCAAAAGCCCTTCAGAAAAACATATGACCTTGAAACCGTAGAAGCATACCCTTGAAGATCACGATCAAAGCGAGGACACCAGCTTTGAGCACTTCTATTCAATTTTGTCAAAAAACATATGAATAGAAAAGAAGGAAATCAAAGTGTCATCATTTAAATTATATAATTTTTATAGAGAA
>NW_012152469.1:1208-1556 GCF_000956105.1 Propithecus coquereli
CCACCAGGCCCTACCTCCAACCTTGGGGATCAAATTTCTACATGAGGCTCACACCTGGAATCCCAGCACTCAGGGAGGCTGAGGTGGGAGGATTACCTGAGGCCAGGAGTTTGAGACCACCTAGTTTGTAAGAACTGCCAGGCAACATAGCTAGACCCTATCTCTACCAAGGGGGAAATAAATTAGCTGAGTGTGGTGGTGTGCACCAGTAGTGCCAGCTACGCAGGAGGCTGAGTTGAGAGGATCACTTGAGCCCAGAAGTTCAAGGCTGCAGTGAGCTATGATCACACCACTGTGCTCCAGCCTGGGTAACAGAGCAAGACCATGTCTCTAAAAATAAATAAATAA
>NW_012152469.1:6836-7442 GCF_000956105.1 Propithecus coquereli
AAGTTAAAATAATGTAAGTAAAAAAAATTGGAGTTCTCTTGGGAAAGAGGAAGGACGAGGCTTTTGGGGAGGCAGACAAAACAGGGCCTGCTGCCATGGTTCAGGCCCAACGTGTTTGGGGAATTTGCCTTGTCCTTGGGCATCTCGAGGAGAAATCCGTCGTGATGGAATTTCAGGGAACTTACCGCGTCCTTTGCAATGCCGTAGGAAGTGTGGGAAGCACATTTAGTCCTCATTCTCCACGAGCTCACGTTGAAGTGAAGGAGCCTCCGCACGGACACATCTCACAGCCAACCCACACGGCAAGCTCCAGGTGAGGGATTCTGGGAAGTCTGGTGTCAGTGAGGCCACCTTTCCTAGCAAGTCAAGTACGACTGGCTCCACCCTTGATCCTACGGCCTGTGGGAATTCCAAAGCCCTGCCCATCTCCGTGGCCATCAGCAACTTCTGTGAGCTCTGTCCTGGCAGAGTGAAGGGGCTTACATCCTATGATCATGTGGTAGGGGTCCCCAGCCCCTGTAAAACAGAAAAAAAAAAAAACAAACCCAGAAAGAAATTCTACAGAAACTCTGTACCAGGAACTGAGCTTGTTCAAGACCCTGCCCC
>NW_012152470.1:0-360 GCF_000956105.1 Propithecus coquereli
GTAAACACAAAAAGTACAACACATGCACGCATTATAATTATTCTTCTGAGAGTCAAAAGGAAAATTTTGAGTCCAGCAAGATAAAAATGGCTCAAAACTTACAAATTCAATGATATAATCAATAACATCTATTAGAAACAGTGGAGTCCATAAGGCAGTTCATGACATATAAAAGGTGATGAAAGAAAAATAAAATCTCAAAAAAATCTAAATCCAGGAAAACTGTTCATCATAAATAAACATGAAATAATGTTTCTAGGTTTTAAAAAAAGATAATTTGTTGCTAGTATCCTTGTACTACAAAAAATACCAACAGAAGTTCTCAGAATAAAAGACAATGACAACAGGACTTCTATTTCT
>NW_012152470.1:2555-2928 GCF_000956105.1 Propithecus coquereli
TATTTAACAAAATACTAGTATCTAAAATATATAAAGAACCCTCAAAACTAAGCTTTAAAAAATCAAATTAAAATATGAACAAAAGACTTGAAAAATATTATACCAAAACAGATATACAGATGCCAAAGAAACACCTGAAAATGTGTTCAATATCATGAGAAATTAGAAAACAAAATAAAAGCACTATGAGCTATCATTAAGCATCTATCACAGTGGCTAAAATAAAAAATAGTGAGAACAGCAAATGTTGGCAAGGATGCAGAGACACTAGATTACTCATATTTGCTGGAAAGAATGTACAATGGCACAGCCACTCAAGAAAATCAAGTCTATATCATAGAAAAAATGAATTATCTGAAAATAAAAGAAATTC
>NW_012152470.1:2978-3309 GCF_000956105.1 Propithecus coquereli
AAGTAAGAATAATATGGAAGAATTCATTCCTTCTAATTTCAAGAATAATTATATAGAACATTAATAAATAATGTGTGGTATTGGAAAAAGGGTAGACACAGATTACAGGAACAGAATAATATACCTAGAAATAGACCTACACCAACAATATGCTCAAGTGATTGTTTTATTGACAAAAATGCAAAAACAATTCAGTGGAGGAAAGATAGCCTTTCCAATAAGTGGTAATAAAATGGTTGGACACCTACAGAACAAGAAAAAGAAAAAAGAAAAGAAACTCAACCTAAGCCTCACACCTTATATAAAAATTAACTCAAAAATTGATCATAAT
>NW_012152470.1:5526-5876 GCF_000956105.1 Propithecus coquereli
AAAAAAAAAAAAAGCAATCATAAGAAAATGGCAATACAGGCCATAGACTGGGAGAAAATATTTATAAATCAAATATCTAAGAAAGGAATGATATATATCCAGAACATATTAAGAACACAACATTGAAGAAATAACCCAATTAAAAATATGGGCTACGGATTTGAATAGGCACTTTAGTAAATAAGATATTAAAAAAGTAAATAAGAACATTAAATTGTTTTAACAGCATTTTTCCTCACAGAAATACAAACTTGAAAATCCAAGGAACTACAACTACTACCGCTACCACTATTGCTACAGCTATCACTACATACCCCTTATAAGGGCTAAAATCTAAAAGACTGCAATAC
>NW_012152471.1:0-1775 GCF_000956105.1 Propithecus coquereli
AGTCTGCTGTGTTGATTAAAGGAATTTTTTATCTCTGATATTAAGTTTTCCATTGCTAGCATTTCCATTTGATTCTATTTTATAGTCTCCATCACTTAGCTAAGCTTCCCCCATTTGTTCATGCAAATTAACCAATTTTACACTAGATCCTTTAACATATTCATTACAGTTATTTTGAAGCCCCCCTCTGTTAGTTCAAACATCTCTGGGTCGGTCTCTCTTGACTATCTTACTCTTTAAGGTTTTTTCTTTTTTCCTTTGTCTGTGTGTGTGTGTGTGTGTGTGTGTGTGTGTGTGTATGAGATAATATTTTATTGAATGAAGGACATTAAGTACAGAAGAATAGTGGATACTGAGTTAAGGAGTATTTGTACTCAAAATGGGCATGCTTCTTTCTATGGCAGGTTGTCATCGTGGGATATTGAGTGAATCTAGTTATTAGCCGAGTTGCGTTTTGCTTTTATTGTTGCTATAGTTATGTTTAGTGTACCACAGACTGAAAGTTCCTCCAGTGATGGGCTGCTGCTATCTTGCCTATGCTGTCTTGGGGTTTTCCAGTGATCCTGCTCCATCTCTAGCTGTTAACAGTCCCAGAACAAATATGCACCGTGGAGGTCTCTCTCTGCAATCTGTATCCGCAAGTGAAAGACTGCTTGTACTTGGTGCAAGGCTCAGGGTGGCAGAAAGGGTCAGTCCCCAGCTCTCTCGGCCTGGCCTCAGTTTTAGGCAGGCCCTTAGGTCTATGCCGTGAGGAGGGGCTTTGTTCGTGTTCCTGTCTGTACAAGCAGACTTGCTGTACAAGTATAAAAGTGTCTTTGGTGGGGAAATTTTTCTACCCCCCTCCTAGGGGCAGACTTCAAAAGCTCCTGTTTGGGGTAGGGAATGTTTTCAGGCACTTCCTCAGGAAGACGTATGTTTTGTTTCTACCTCTTCTACGGAGGCAGCAGATGAGTCTTTGCCAGCGTCCTGGGGTGAGGGTAGAGATTTCCTCTCCCTCCCCCAATGGTTTCAGTCTTTTGCTTAATGTAAGAGAATGTTCTAGGAAGTAGGGTTTTGTGCATATCCACCAATGAAAGGAAACCACTTAGGTCCTCTCTCTGCCACCGATCTTTCTCGTAAGCACCTAGCAGTGTCCTGTGGAAAAGAGCCCATGAGTGATTACGAACTCCTTTGTTTCTGTGGCACCCAGGGATTTAAAACTCTCACTGTGGCCCATGCTCAGCCTTTAAGGGTTTGTCAAAACTTTATCTTTTTCCTTCTTGCTTGCTTTCATGGCGTCTGCCTCTTTTCCCCTGCTCTGCCCAAAGTGAAACTGTTAGTGCAGCTTATGTCTCCTAGGAGAGGCTTGTCACCATTCAGAATTCAATTTAACTAGCTGCCTTGTGACCTCAGCTCGAGAAAATGTAAGATTTGTATATTATCCAACATTTTTCCCATTGTTAGGGTGGAAGCAATGCTATCTTGAGGCTTTATCCTAAATGGAAGGAAAACTTGCAGGCGAGAATGGATAACAGGACTGCGGAAGCCTGTCCTCAGCTCTGGAGGGGAGAAGGGCAGTGGCTTGGTGGGGAGCGATGAAGCTGCGCGTTCGGTGGACTATTTCCGCTTCCTCTTTTCTGTGTGTCTCCAAACTCAACCCCTTCTTTGGCCGTGTATTTACTACGCCTTCCCTTCCCGGATCCTTCTAGAAATGAGAGGGCTTGAACAGGAATAGGATCACCAGGCAAACAGACATCAAGAAAGAGTGAGCTTTTCAATGTTTTTTTCAAAAAAAA
>NW_012152471.1:5155-10114 GCF_000956105.1 Propithecus coquereli
AAGAAAGATCTGAAAAGAACGACATTCCAGCCCATCATTTCTTTTTCCTTCCAGGCTTTGTGGCACCTTGGAAGAAACAAAAGCTTTACAGAGAAAAGGCTGGCTGGGCAGAGGAGCCTGGTTCCCTCCTCAATCCGCTTTCCTGTGCCTGGTGCTTTGCTTTTTATTTTTATTTTTTAAACAGACAAAGCACTTAAAGGTGCTGCACTGTGACGTCCTCCTCATTTTTCTCTCCTCTCTCCTTGCACATGCAATCTGCTGTGCCTGGTGCTGAGTCAGGTCCTCCCCCTGCCTTCTCTCCCTCCCTCTCTCCCCACCCCTTCTCCCCGGTGGGATGTCTCTGGGTGTTTGGATCCAGCTGTCCTCTCCTTGAAGCAGAAGGAAAGCGTAGGGAGAGTTTGGGAAGAAGCTGTTACTCATCAGGCCACATTTCATTCCGGCAGCTTTGCTGGGTCCACGGTGGTGCAGACCATCGTCCACGGTTTCCCTCGCCTGATGGACTCAATTTACAGTTTTCTCCTGGCTTTTCTTCCTGGGGAGGCATTTGCAACCCACAGGCAGATCCAGCCAACTGGGCAGGAAGCTCAGAATTCCAAAGCGCTGTGGAGTTAAGTCAGGGACCAGCCTAATTTGCTGATTTACTCAACTTGACCCAAATGAATTTCCATGTAAACAAAAATCCATGAAGAATCCTTTGAGTAATTCTATTAAATAAAATTCTGGGTTTTTATTTCCCATTTTATTACATTTTCTGAACACTGTGTGTTCCAATCATATTGAAACATTTTGTTTTCAGGCTCTGTGGAAAGTGCTGATGGTTGAACCTCAAAAGAATTGAGGGGTTAGTTCATAAATGAATAAAAAGCCAACGGCATTTATCCAAAGTTTGTTTAACTATCCTAACCTCATGGGCCTGTAAAAATTCAACTGAAAATCATGGGGAAGAGCTGCTCCCATGAGATTCCTTGGCACTTTCTGCTTCCGCTTGGATCAGAAATACCATGAGAGCATCTCTTTTTTTTCTCCTTGCAACATTTCAACACGCTGAGTTCCATTTGCAGGAGAAGAGCAAAGGAAAGGAAAAGAAATGGGAGAAAAAATGGTTGAACTTTTCTTAATCTAGAAGTTATTGCAGCTTTTACATGAAATTTCAAGCCAGAACTTCCCTGGTTGAGGCCAGCTGCCTATGCCTAGGAAACCTTCCAGGGACCAGAGTCGCCACCACTGAGCTCTGGTGGAAGGTGGTCATTCCAAATGACATCCAGAAAACCTGACATCGGGGCTCAGGCTTTGGCCTCAGTCCTTCTTTAATTAGCCTAACCTTCAAGGGTGTAGCAGGGAAAGAAATTAATAATTTCTCCAACCACACCAGTGCTCTGTGCATAGAAGAGCATATTTCATATCGGTGCTCTGGAAGGAGATGTGTGGGTAGACTGATTGCAAAAACAGCCACAATCCTCAAATCTATACAGTTGGAAAGTAGATTAGCGGTTACCTTGGACTAGGGGGAGCCCAGGGACAGCTGGAGGGAAATGGGAAGTGATTGCTAATGGGTATGGAGTTTCTTTCTGGGGTTAAGAAAATATTCTAAAATTGATTGTGGTGATGGTTGCACAACTCTGTGAATATACCAGAAACCATTAAATTGTACCCTTTAAATGGGTGAATTGTATGGTATGTGAATTATATCCCAATTAAGCTGTTATACTGAAAAACAAAACAAAACAAAACAAAACAAAACAAAACAAAACCCAAAACCCCAGCCTCAATCCTTCAGTCCTCTCGGTGTCCATGCCTGTGCAATGTGACTTTGAAGTTCTTTCCACCTACTTCCCACCTGCTGACCCTGGGCTACCTCGTGACCCTGGTTGGCCCATAGAATATGGCAGAAGTGACAGCGTGCAGGTCTGAGCTACAGTTCTTGAGAGGCACTGCATGTTTCTGCTAGTTCTCGCTTTGCCGTCTTCACCAGGCCAACTAGCTGGGCTACCTGCTGGAAGCTGAGACATTTGTGTGGCAAAACCAAGTCATCCTAGCCACAGCCATCCTCACCCACCTGTTAGCTGCCTTCAGATGCAAGAGTGAGCTCAGCTAACATCAGCCGAGCCCGGCCGGAAGCAGCTGACCCACTCCCCTACATCGCAGACGCAGGAGAAATAAACAATGGCTGTCATTTCATGCCAACTGCTGGGGCTATTTGTTTTGTGGCCATGGCTGACTGATACACGTGGCAATCTGTTTAGAGTCATGAAGTGTGGGAGAAGAGTATGTGCACGGATTGCATTGGCTACCCACAAGGCCAATAATTTTACTTGGGTGTTCAGTCTCTGGCCAGAACTTCTCAAATCTTTTGTTTTTTCTGCTAAAGCTTCTTTCCTCCCTGAAGCAGTAGTGAAGCTCATACGTGGTTGGGGAGGAGCCAGGAGCATTAGATGTTTGCCCACAGGCAACCTGAGCATTGCACTGACATTCCCGGACCTTCCCGAAAGCGGTGGGCAGGATGGAGCACACGTCCTCCTCCGTTAACCCAAGTGGGGCTGTGATTGCATTTCCTCCCGTGAGCAGGGCCAGCTGTTATTTGTCACACAGGGGCCACACCTAGAGAATCTTGATGTGTCTGACATAGCTCACTCATGGATACATGGAGAAGCAAGCTCGGATAAATAGAAACTGGGTTTAGGACCCCACATTGAAAATGGTTTATGAAAGCCCCCTCCTCGCCTAGGTGCCCCCAGGAGGTTGGGAAGCAGAAGAGCCCGTTTTCGAGGATCGTGTATCTGGACGGAGCAGGGCCTTGGAAAAGGCTCGGGCAAAGGGCTGTGGCAGACGGGGACGAGAGAGATGGCGTCTGCCCGCGAGATCAGAGTTGCACCGTGGGGAAGCCAGGGTGAAAGGCATGGCTTCTAAGGAGCTGAAGGCTTACATTTTTAACTTTTTAGGAGAGTGAAGTGGAAATGACATAAGCCAAGGTCAGGGACAGGGAAGAGAAGGACACACATATGTGTATGAAATTGTCCTGCATTATTAGCCCAAAGGAACCTTCTGTAGGTGGTTGGCTACTGAGCACTGAAGGTGTGGCTGGTATGATGGAGGCACTGAATTTTAAATTTTATTTATTTTTTTAACTAATTTGAACTTAAGTTTAAATAGCCACGTCAGCAAAGGCTAGCAAAAGGAAAAGCACAGCTGTGTGCAACATACCGATGCACACATTTATTGTTCTAACAAAAATTAGAGAGCCATTGTTTTCAGACAAACACTGGGCAGTGATGTAGTCATGCCTAACTTCCAAACCTCTAACTTCCCAAATTTATTTTATCTGTAAGATATAAGCTGCCTTCTTTTCAGTGAGAACCAGCACCCCCATGTTCCGCAAACATACAACATCCACCTTTAGTCAGTGCCCACTGGGTGCAAGCTACCCTGCTTGGCAAAACAGAATTAAAACAAGAGGAAACAGTTATACGGTCTCTGAGCTCAGCTGTTCGCTGCTTAAAAAATGCAAGAGTAGCTTTGATAAAATTTTGGAATAAAATTATTAAAATTAGAAAACTATAAATTTACAATGATAAATAAATCATGTGCATTTAGAGAAGGCTCTTCTTAATTCTATAGGTTGGCAAGTTTGATTTCTATTGTCGTTGAAGATGATGTAATTGTGGCTTAATAAGAAAAATTATTGAAGGATTTATAAGCTTTCATTTGCGAAACCCAGGGAGAAAAGGTCAATAAGGATTTCCCCCCTTCTACAAATCTCTAAAGTATTTGAATTTAAATGAATCTCATTCTACAAGGAAAAATGTAAAATCAGAAAGACAGAAACCAACTCCCCCCTAGAAAGGGGGGAAAAAAACCTTAATTTATGTTGACTTCATTATTCTCTAGATTAAAAGCAACTCAACATAAAATGAGGACTTTGAGTTCAAACTTTTAAGGAATTCACATATTTACATCAATTTTTAAAAGGTTTTATAACTAATGAACTTGGATTTCTTTTGGCATGGCATAAAATCCATTTGTACAGTTTTTAATTAAGAATTCAGCCTATGCAATTAAAATTAAGGGAAGGGACTTCATCTGATGTCCTGTGAGAACCTCCGTCGAAAAAATTATGGTAATGCTGTGTGTCCTAAAACCTTCTCTGAGTGTCACAAGCACGTGGCGAGGAATTACCCCTGCCGCACAATGAGGATTTGTTTAACGTTGATAATTAAGAACATTTAATTTTAATGTGTTAGGGCCTTGTTTACCACTAATCTCCCTGGCATTTGCCGGGGGCCTGGAAGCCAGAAGCGGGATCATCTGAAATTGAGTTCAGAAAGTAGTGACTGGGTCAAACTCGCAATCCATAATGCAAATGATGAAGTTTCTACCGAGACAGGGGAATTCCTAATGTGGATTTTAATATTTAAAGTTACCAGTGCCATTATTGAGAATATTAAGATGCTTTCATGTCAAACTGATTAAAATTACATTTGGAATAACGAATGACATGAAATGTACAAATACCTACCCACCCCCACTTCTAGTTTTCCTTTAGAAAAGTATGAAAAGTATAAACAACAGTAATAGAAAGTCTTCCAATATATTCTTCAGGGATGCTGGAGCCAGGGGCAGAGACGGGGCCAGCAGTTGCTAGGAGGTGGTCGCTGGAAGCCCGAGCACTCACCGCGCGCCTGGAAGGAGCCTCCTGCCCTCAATAAAATTAAAGGGAAGTTGAACTCCTCTGGAACTCTATGCATTTTCCTCCTAATTGCTGGACGACCGAAGACGCCTGTTAAAATAGGTCTTTGTATCTGGCAGGAGCAG
The DNA here is from genome assembly GCF_000956105.1 of Propithecus coquereli. Lineage (NCBI taxonomy): Eukaryota > Metazoa > Chordata > Mammalia > Primates > Indriidae > Propithecus > Propithecus coquereli. The sequence continues at coordinate 9,965 of NW_012152471.1, forward strand.
ATCCCCAGGTTGAGTGATTTGGGGCCCTGTTCATTTCTTTAAGCACTGAGGGCAAAGTTCCAAACGTGTTGCGTGTGCTGTTCCACTTGCCAAAGCCGCTTCAGCTCCTTATCAAAACCATCTCAGTCCCCTTCTCCAGGGTAAAGGTCA
>NW_012152471.1:14014-15864 GCF_000956105.1 Propithecus coquereli
GTTTGGAAATTATAGATTATATTCCTACCCACATGGCTTCCTCTAACTGTTTAAATTTTGTTTAAAATAATATAAATGTGTATGTTAGAATTATTTCATGTCAACACCTAATGCCTGGACAAAACTAGCACTGTAGCACCTTTTAACTACCCAATGAACTCACTGCCCTCCCCATCCCCAGATTTCTTTTTACTGTTGTCTAAGGTTGAGTTCACTGTACAAAACGGGCATAGTTAATTATCATTTCTTATTGTCGATAATTAATTAAATTTACCAGTGCACTCTATCAATATTTCTTGCACCCACTTCTTCCCTCTGGGCTTGCTTCTATTCTTGCTGAAGTAAGACTTCTAGCAGTTGTTTCAACAAGGGTCTTTCAGTGGCAAATGTTTAGCTTTTCTTTATCTGAAAATATGTTTATTTTTTTCCCCACTGCTGAACAATATTTAGGGGGGTGCAGAATTCAAGGTTGACAAATATTTTTTTGCAGTACTTTGAAGATGGTCCTCCACCATATCTAGGCTTCTTTTGTTACTATTGAGAAGATTTTGTCTATCCAGTTTTCTTCTCCTAGTAAATAATCTCTCAATAAAGACCTCTCTGGAGACTTTTTAGATATTTTTGACATCCTTGATAATCTGGAGTTTTCCTACAGTGCATTGTGTATTTACATCCTGATAGATTCTGAAACTGCACTTTAAATCTGAGGACTCATATATTCCTTCAATTTGGGGACAATATTGGACATTATATCCTCAAATAACGATTGTCCACAATATCTTCTATTTTTTTCTTTTGGAATTTCAAATAATGTATATATCTGAAGATTTCAACATACTTCTGTGTCTTCAAACTGCTTTTTTCAGATTTTTTAACCCTTTTTTTGTATTGTATATGGTGAAGAGTTCTCATTCTATTTTAAAATCATTATTTTTCTTTAAATATTTGACTTAGTGTGTTTCCCATGCATTTTTTCATCTTCTGTTATCCTAGTTTACATTTTCAAAATTTCCAGTTGGCTCTGTTTTTTGTGACTACTTAGTCTTGTTTTAAGTTTTCCTATTTATTTCTTAATTTTTTGTCTTTTGCAATAGGTGTTACATCTTTGAGGATTCTAAACATAGGTATTTTAGTCTTTTTCATATTATTCTATTGTTTTGATTTCATCCAGAGTTAATACACCCTAGAATAATGATCACGTTGCCTCAGTTTCTCAACTCTCAGTTTCTGCTTGTTTCTTGGACTTTGGTGTTTCTGGGTCTTGAAAGAAAAAATTGTTCTCTCAATACCCTCCTCGCTTTCCACCCTGGCCAGTAGTTTGTCATAATTTGGCTCCTCTGGGACAAATCCAGCATGACTCCCCTCATGTGGAGTCACTGGGGACACTGTCGATTCAGTCCCTGGCCTAACTGGGGGTGACTCGGTTCTGGGCACAAGGCTCGGTTGGATTTTCCATCCTCTCTCAGGCTGTGGCTTCCCAGGGTTGCATCTACAAACAATGGGCAGCAGCAGCTTGCTGGCCACTTTCACAAACGGGACCCCCTTCTAGCCCAGCACAGGGGACTTTAGCCTTAAACGTTTTCCCCCACCTGTTGTTCCTGTTCCCCTGGGTTCAAGGAGGGGTCAACCCGGACCTTGTATTTATGTGTGTCTGTGTCATTTTTATTTTTCCCTCTTGTACTTTATCTGTTATTAGTATGTATTTGAAATTGGGGTGCTGAAATGGTGAATTTGCAGTGCTGTAGTGTAAAAATCACAATTTCTGATGACTGAAAAACATTGTCTTATATTTAAATCCTTATTTATTTAACTATGGCTCTCATTTCATTCACTTTTTCTGTTATAAATAT
>NW_012152471.1:17056-17436 GCF_000956105.1 Propithecus coquereli
GGGGTGGGTGCAGGTGCGACCGTGCGTGCAGGCAAGGCCGTGGCTACAGGTGTGGGTGTCACACAGGTGTGGGCGTAGGTGTGGGGTGGGTGCAGATGTGGGGTGGATGCAGGTGAGGCTGTGGGTACAGCTGTGGCCGTGGCACAGGTGTGGGTGTAGGTGTGGGGTGGGTGCGGGTGTGACCGTGCGTGCAGGCGAGGCCGTGGCAGGAGGTGTGGGTGTGGAAGGAGAGTGGGGACTCGCAGGGGCGAGGCGACCTGCTGTGCCACATCGGTGATTAAGAACCACAAAGGCATGGCATAGGGTTTTCTTAAATATTGGTTTTCTTTAAATTTGTAATGCTTTCTTCTGATCATGAAAATAATAAAATGATCATAACA
>NW_012152472.1:0-307 GCF_000956105.1 Propithecus coquereli
ATACAATTTATAGTCTTAAGTGTTTTTTTATTCTGTGGACTAATTGAAAACCATATTAATACTTTATATTAAAAGTGGATAAACATATGTATTAATCTCCTCTAAATTCTAAATAAGAATTACTCCTGATATTCGTTAAAGTTTCAGGTGAGGCTTTTACTTGTTCTACATTTCACTATTTACACAGTAATTTGGGATACTTGTCACCTGTCAGAAAGGCTGTATAAAATATCAACATCTTTTATTTTTCTAGATTAAAACCTATGAATTATAATATATCCAAATAAGACTTTAAAAAGTTGCTCTA
>NW_012152472.1:357-706 GCF_000956105.1 Propithecus coquereli
TTTAATAGAAATGTTTAGTCCATTTACATTTAATGTAGTTGTTGGCACTGTTGAGATTTGATTCCTATTTGTCCTGTATATATATTTGCTGTTAGGACATATATATATACACATATTTTTTATTGTTATTGTTGTTCTTTTGCTCTTCCTTTATTATGTCCTCTGGAATAATCAAACATTTGCAAATATTCCAGATTATCCCCTTTAATGACTTTTTATCTATACTTCATTGCTTTACATTTTTACTTATTGCTTTACAGACTAGATTATGCATTCCATACAGATGTTTTTGTAATTTGAACTTTTCCTCTATATGAGATAAAGTAAAGCATCATTTGGCTATTTGACA
>NW_012152472.1:2361-2684 GCF_000956105.1 Propithecus coquereli
TAATAGTGCCATTCAAATATTCTATATGCTTATTTTTACCCATTTGTTTTATTAATCAGTGAAAAAGAAGCATTAAAAATCTACAAACGTCATATTATCATTGTAAATTTGCCTGATTCTTCCTTTAGTTCTGACGATTTTTGCTGATTTAAAACTCTTTTTAAATTAACATTTAAATTGTTATATCTTCTTGATGAACTCACCCTTTATTATTACAACTTGCATTTTATGTCAAATAATGTTCCTTGTTTGTAGTCTACCTTGTCTGATATTAATATAGCTTAGTTTTATATAATTAGTAAATGCATGGCAACATTTTTTTC
>NW_012152472.1:11119-13118 GCF_000956105.1 Propithecus coquereli
TTTAAAGTTTTTAGCAAGAAGAGTGGCATTGCTTTACATTTTTGTGAATGTTTTCATATATGAATTAATAGATCGCAGCTGCATTCTCAACTCGCTTCTGTATTGGTCTGTTGCAATATCCCACATCATGTAGCATATAGCTTCTAGAAAACTCCAATGCACACTTGTAAAAAAAATGAGAATAGAAAAGACAAATAACATTTTAACATTATTATGAAAATGGTTTTGACCTCACAGGTCTCCTGAGGGTTTCCTGGGGGTCTCCAGACCATATGTTGTACTTAAAAAAAAACGCTCAATATGTTCCAGAATATGAAAGAGCATAACAGAGGGCAAAACTTGGAAAGTAGATTTTTTAGCCTTGGGTTATAATACCTACATCTGAGAAGCAGCTATGAAGAATGTTAAGTTTTTAGTAACATTTGCTCACTTTTGATGGGCTCGCTTCTTCGGCTGACTGATTTGTACTTGAACCTGTATTATGAAAGGATTTTCTTTATTTCTCTGTAACCTGCCTTGATAACAGGGGCTTTGTCGCACCAGAACAATTTTCTGTGCTGTATGTTGACTTTATTACATCCTTGATTATTTAACAAAAAAGCAAAAATATACAAAAAAGAATGCAGCTTCCTCACTTATGAAAGAGCTAAAGTTTTTGTAATGATATTATCTTCTAGATTTGTTTTTAAAATATCTTATTGGCACTTTTATTACATAGGTAACTCGGAATTGTTTCTCAGATACCTGTTATTCAACCTTATTAAAATTCCCAAATTGCCTCTGACAACTCTTGATTTTGCCTTTTCGCTAAATCAGTTTCTGAATTTAGAATATAATGAAAACATGTTCAGGGTATATTTTGTACCTAAAACTGTATTTGAGATTTCCCAGAGGTCCCCTGAGAAATCACAAAGATTTGTTTTTTCACCCTATAAAAAGGAAGATGTGAATCAAATTTATGTTCATTTGATGTGGTATCATTGCACACATGGGAAAAGTTGTCGGGTTAGAAGAGACATTTAGCCTTTTCTAGATAATGTGTGTATTAGGTCAAATGCCACTAATATAAATATTTCAGAAATATAGAGAATCCTGGAAATTTGTCAATGTCCTCCCTGTCTAATACGTTTTTACCTCCAGGAGGAAAACTGATCAAAACTCTTATAAAATAGTTATGTACTATACTCCAATAGAGAATTTTACTCTTCTTGTTTGGATATTATTGATTATGATAATATTATTGATTATGGTGATTAATTGATAACAGCCACTAAGTCTCCTTCACCTTCGTTTAGTTTTTGCGCTCTGATGCTTGCCTGAAGTCTCTGCCATAAGCTACAAGCCAGCGAAGAAAGTCTCTGAGCCTTTAAATGGTTGATACTTCAAAGACTAGACTCTTGGATACAGGCTTCAGAGCCAAAATCACAGACAATTTTCAAACCGTACTATTATAGTACACTGCTTCGTGCAAGAAGACTACTAATCCAAGATCTGGCGGAACAAAAATTAATTTCCTGGAAATGAAAAAATTGATGAAGAAAATTTTATCATGATTTACAACACTGTTAGTGTTGTTCTATTTTCTGGATATTTGAAGAAGCTCTTTTTCTTTCTTCTTAATCTGTCTAAAATGCATATAATTTATTAAAATCTGCTTTTTAAAACTAAAATAAAGCATTGTAAGATAATATTTGATTTTTAATGATCATCTTTATTAGTTTACGAGGATTGCCATAGAAAATTGATGCAAACTTGGTGGCTTAAAACAATAGAAATTTATTCTTTTGCAGTTCTGGAGTCCAAAAGTCCAAAAATCAAGGTGTTAGCATGATTGGTTCCTTCTGTGGTCTCTGAGGGAGAATCTGTTCCATTCCTCCTAGTTTCTGATGGAGGTTACCAGTCCTTGGATTGTAGACATATCACTTTAATCTCCATCTCTGTCTTCATCTGGCCATCCCCTCAATGTGTCTGTGCCTCAAATCTTTCTTTCCTTTCTCTT
>NW_012152473.1:0-475 GCF_000956105.1 Propithecus coquereli
CTATAAAAATACTGGGCAGGCTAAAATGAGAAGGAAATCAATAAAAAAGGAAAAAGTGAAGGGAAGAAGGAAGGAAAAAATAAGGAAGAAAAAAGGGAAGGAAGGAAGGGAGAAGGAAAAGAGGGGAAAAAAGGACATTATACCATGAATTTGACTTAAGCAAAAAAATGAGTTTATCTGTTTAAGATTTTAGCAATAAATGTGAAAAGAAAAACCCACAAATATCCCCAGGTTTTTCCCCTCTCTCCTTTAGGAAGTCAGTGGGCCTCTTTTTTCTGTTTTTCTTTTTTGCCAAGAATTTGTAATTTGGAGCATTATATATACAGACATATGTATTTCTGAATATAATTGATTTATACTTATTTCTAAAACTTATTGTGATATATTGAATTTTTTTATAATTGAAATTCTTTAATCATAAAGATAAATGCACCTTGTAGAAGACATAGTAGCCTCTTGCTTAGATTTGCAAGGA
>NW_012152473.1:2076-2824 GCF_000956105.1 Propithecus coquereli
TTTGGCTAAATTCTTGACTTTTTCAAGTGTATATTTCTGTCTGTGAAGTCTACTATATAAATTTCCATTATGATAAAAACATAACAGATATTTTATAAAGAGTTGAATACTTTTGCAAATGCTCATATTGACTAATTTCATCCAGTGTAATTTCAGAGACAACTATATAAGTAGAAATAAATGAAGAGTCTATGTGACAAATATTTTTCTTGTTTACTTTTCTTTCCTTGAATCTATCTGCTTTTTTCTTCTCTCTTTTCAACACCAGTTAAGTTCTATTCCTTATTCTCCCTCTTGGTGTGGGGTTTTTACTTTGTATTTCATCTACCAATTTATTTTTGCATTCAAGTTCTATTTCTTTCCCAGTCCTTTTCATTGAGGTAGGTAGCTTGAAAGGTCTAAATGGTGACTAACACAAGAATAGGGCAGAAAACTGGCAAAGCTGGGCCAAGAGAGTATTTATTACTTCTAGATGATCAGAGATATATGCAACACAGGGCTCTTTTGAGTCACCAGGAAAGGTATTCCTGGAAATGTAATTCATAAAGTGTTGAGTGCTGTAAAAATGTGCTCAATTGTAGTATTATACCTGAAAGTTGTGTAATTACATTCAGGAAAACAGATGTGCAAAAGTATACCTGGAAGATAAAAAGTAATCTAAAAATGAGGTGGAAAAAGAAAAGCTTAAGTGACTTGAAAGCAAAAGCATTCAAAATAAAATTTAATTTTGGATAATCACTATAAAAAT
>NW_012152473.1:4548-4938 GCF_000956105.1 Propithecus coquereli
GCTCCAGCTCTATCCAGGATAATACAAGAGGAGCTAGATCATCGTCATTTTTTGTGGCTGAGTAGAACTCGGTGGTATACATATACCACATTTTATTAATCTACTCATTTATTGATGGGCACTTGAGTTGTTTCCAAATCTTTGCAATTGTGAATTGTGCTGCTATAAACATTCTAGTGCAGATGTCTTTTTTATGGAATGTCTTTTTTTCCTTTGGATAAATACCCAGTAGGGGGATTATTGGATCAAATAGTAGTTCTACTTTTAGTTCTTTTTGTGGATCCTGTTTCAGTCTTCTACATGTGGATGTCCAATTTTACAAGTACCATTTATTGAATAAGGATTCTTTTCCCTAGTGTATGTTTTGTCTGCTTTGTCAAAGATAAGATG
>NW_012152473.1:6351-6745 GCF_000956105.1 Propithecus coquereli
TACTTCCTTTTCTTTATGTCATTGTTCTTATTTATTTGCCTCTGCGTATGTTGTAAATTGCACAATACATTATTATTACTTTGGTAGTCAATTGTCCTTCACTAAAATTAAGATGAATAAAACAGATTTTTAAAAATTACACATTAGCTATTTCCAGTGATTCTTTATTCCTTTGCATATACCCAAGATATTATGTGGAATCACTTCACTCAAACCTGAAGAACCTCCTTTAAAATATTGTTTTGTATAGTACAGACCTGATTATGGCAAATATTCTCAGCTTACATTACCAGAATAACTTTTAAATAAGTAGTGTGCTTAACTTTCTAGGATAAGAGTTCACTCAGGACCCTCTTTTTGATAATTGTACTCTGGGAGACAGGCAGAATTAAAT
>NW_012152474.1:0-541 GCF_000956105.1 Propithecus coquereli
ATCCTTAAAAATTATGCAAGGTTATATCTGGCTCTTTATGTTTGATCCAGAGTCCTTACTCTCCTTCAGTACAACATCAAAGCCAGGAAATTGGCATTGGTATAACAGTTATGTATAGCTCTATGTCATTTTATTACACATGTGGAATATGTAACCACCACGGCAATCAAGATAAAGAACTATTGCACCTCACAAAAATCTTCCTCATGCTACCACTTTATAATCACACCCACCCTTTCTCATCATCCTTAACCCCTCCAATGACTAACCTGTCTACCATTTTTGTAATTTTCCTATTTTGAGAATGTTGCATAAATGGAATCACACAATACGTGAATTTCTTTTATTAGCATTATTTTTACTCAGCATCATGCCCTTTAAGTCCATCCAAGTTATTGAATATATCAAGTGTTCCATTTTATTGTTGAGTAGTATTTCATGATATAAATGTATCAGTTTGTTTAACCACTCACCTATTGAAGGATGCTTTGATTGTTTCTATAATAGCTTTTGGATATTACAAACAAAACTGCTTTGAACA
>NW_012152474.1:6215-6554 GCF_000956105.1 Propithecus coquereli
ACAGATGTCTTTGAGCCTAAAAGAGCATGAATGAAGTGACCAAAGTTACATGGCTAATCAATGGCAGATTCTGGATGAAAATTCTGAACTCCTGAGTCTCACTGCCATGTGTTTCCTGTGGTGTTACATTGCACATCTCACACATTTATTAGTTCTTCTTCAAAGCCTCCAAATTTCTGTGATCATTTTTCATTTGATCAACTAATACTACAAAACTCAGTGTCACATTCATTGGCTCCCCTCTGTTTTATTTATGTTTTCTAGTCCCTTTTATTAAAATAGAAGTTTCTGAAGGCAAAAAACAGTTCTACACTTAGGGCCAAAGAACGTGATTAAAGT
>NW_012152474.1:11551-11968 GCF_000956105.1 Propithecus coquereli
AAATCGGAAAGTGTTTTTGTGGTCAGTTTTTCTAGTTCAGTTCCTGGAGAGGTGTTGTGATGCTGTACAGTGAAATGAAGGCCGAATCAGGACTAAGACCTGAGTCTTTCGGATTTCAGCGCACTGCCCATCCAAGGTAACATGCTGCTCTCTCTGTCTTTAAAAAGCTAATTTTTAAAGCTAAATTTCAGTTGTTTATAGTCAGAATTATCTTCCTCTCTTCTATTTCCTCATCCAAGGCAATGTGCTCTTCAAGGCTCAGTTAGAGTCTCACGTCACACGTGGAGTTACTCCAAGGACTTAGCACCCAATGATCCCTCCAGTTCCTGTAGAAACATAGCACAAATTTAGGATTTGATTATATTCTAGCTTGTAGTACAAATGGGAGCCCATCTCCGCAAGAAGAATGAAGATCCC
>NW_012152474.1:12018-14092 GCF_000956105.1 Propithecus coquereli
TTCTTTCTAAATGTCAGAAAAACAATTTTAACCTCTGTATATCAAACTCTGATTCCCAATTTGAACCATTATGTGAGATCACTCCTAGGAGGATGAAAGCCTACCTAGTTCTTTGTCCAGGAGACTTGAGAACCTGGGAGAGTGTCAAGTGGCCATCCTTCCTAAAAGTCCGGAATATACCATATAACTTCAAGTTGCAGTGCCATCTCATTATCAATACTTTCTGGAAAGACCTGAGCTAGGAATTCAGATACTAAATGAGGCATTTTCAAACGATTTGTTGCTGCCTCTCCTTCCTCATGCAGAATTAATTTTACAAATACTGGGTATGGGCTTGAAATATTTTAAGACTTGCAGAAAGAATAAACTGCACACATGGTCAAGTCAAGCCAGAATTGCCAGTCCCTAGGTTATTGCTTCCATCTTACTGCTCTTTGAAATAAGTGTTCTGACTTTAATTCATGTGCTAAGATACTTCTTTATACTTTAATGATACTGCTTAACTCTTATATGCCAAATCCTGTGCTTAGTCATGAAAGTATAAAAGCAAATATTGTATTGTATCTGCCCTTAACATCTTAAAGAATAGTAAGAAGGAGAGATCTATAAACATAATTCTTTGTAATAGTCTAAAGTCTGGAATCTACAAAGTGCATAATGAAAATAAACAGGAATAACACTTATAATGGCAATGGGAGAGAATGGGAGTTAGGGAAACTTTTCAAGAGAAATTGCCCCTGGAGGTATATATAGAAGGATGAAGAAGTAATTTTCCAACCAAAAGAGATAGGACTGTGAGGAGAGTGTCCCAGATAGTGTAAGTTCTAAGAAGTACAGCAGAGTGAATTACATTGGACTGCTACAATCAATCTCACATTATAATGTAAAGTATGGGACAAGAGTGGTAAGCTATGATTCTGGAGAGGGAAAAAGGATCATGTGAAGGAAGACTTTGTAAACCATGCTAAAAACTCGGACCAAAAGAGGGAAATGGCAATTGTGCATAAATTAAAAAAAATTATTGTATCATAAAATTAGTAGAATTTGCTAATGGGTTGATTATAGTGGTGGGGCAGGAGAAGAGGTGAAAGTTGAATCTTGGTTTTCTTTTTTAATCAAATTAGGGAATACAGAAAGAGAAGAGTTAATATGGTTGAGGCCAGATAATACGGTCTTTAATTTTGAATATGCAGAGATGTTTATAAAGCATTTGTTTATATGAATATCTGAAGCTCAGGAGAGAAAACGGGGCCAGAGTTTGATAAAAGTATAGATTTTAGTAGACATACAGGTAAAGTAGGTTGAGGAGAAAGAGCTCATGTAATAACTTCTCAAAGAAAGTCAGGCTATGTCTTCCCAGGAAGGAATATTCTCTTTCTTTTGAATCACACACCTTATTCTCATCTCCCCTAGGTTGTATTATTCTTATAGTTCTCTCAGAAGCTTTCACTAAAGTATTACAATCAGTTAAAAATAACTATATTCTATGCACTCAGGCGTGGGCAAAGTGAAAATTGGAGAGTATAATCAGGTTTCTTCAGCCCTAGTGAACCACATCAGCTAACTGGAATTAAACTAATAGACACAAAAAGTGAGGAATATTTTAACCAATGGTATGCTAGAGTCATCTGACATTGCCTATTTTTTAAAACTCTGAATTCAGTGACATTATATTAGTAGCTTGAAATAAGCTACAATGGGAATATTTATATCATGGAAATTGGCTGCTATGGTTTGAATGTTTTGTTCACTCCATAACTCATGAGTCGGAAACTTAATCATCAATGCAACAGTATTGGGAGGTGGAGCTTCATGGGAAGTGTTTAGGTCGTGACAGTTCTGACCTCATGGATGGACTAATGCTGCAGCAAAAGAGGCTTTCAGGAGCGGGTTCATTGCCTTCCACTCTCCTCTCATTTGAGAACAGTGTCTCTGCCTTCTGGAGAATGCACAATATTGGAGGTGGAGACTGGGCCCTTACCAGACACGGAACCTGTCAGTGCCTTGATCTTAAACTTCCCACCCTCCAGAACTGTGAAAATTAAATTTATGTTTCTTACAAATTACTCAGTCT
>NW_012152474.1:14142-16010 GCF_000956105.1 Propithecus coquereli
ACCTGCTTTCTTGCCTATTGGGGGTAAAAGATAGAAATATTCTGTTAATTTTTCAGTATGGGAATCTGACATCTCAAGAAATAGAGTATAAAAAAGAGTATCTGAATTATCATTTGTGTTCATATGGAATCAAAGCTCCTTTAAAGACAAGATTCTGGGTGTTGATGCCTTGAGCAATATAAGGTACATGAGTAGTTCCATGACTCCAGAGTAAGACAGCTACTTCTAGAAGAAAATATCTGGAATAAAAAAGCATAATGCTCAAATTTCTTAGATCTGTAACTAAATATTATGAAATAGTATTAATTTCTTGCAACCTACAGTGCAAAAATAGTTGAAAGCCAAACTTGAAGTTTAGTCCACAAATAGTCTACTTATGACATTAATTATGTACATAGATTTGGGAATTGATGAGTAAAATAGCAAAGTTCTGAAAATTAGAATAGAGTCATAAAGTAGGATTTAGAAGACCCCATAATCCATGAGCCACTAACCTTCAGTGAGTTTCTTCTCCCTTTGTCTATAAGGTTATTTCTCACTACCTGGTGATAAAATGAAATTCTTAATCTAAGCTTTTTTACCTTGAAAGAGAAAGCCAGTTTTCTCCATGCCCTGCCTCTAGTCCTCATTGCTTCCACATATGGAACTATAATTAGATCCCAGCATATCAGGCTGAAAGGGGAGAGACCACCATAAAGTCAAACCTAGGGAGAGAAGATTTACCAAGCCAGAAGATACAGGATTTTGCTGTTTTCGGTTTGGAAAATAACGCTAGAAAAGATTTGGGACACTAAAGATAGGCAGATGAAGCCCAATGTCTTCACACAGATGAACAGACTAGACATTGAAGTCCTTGGGCCGACACAAAAAGAATAAAGTGATTCTTATAATTTCTTGATTGGTAATCAGAGATCTAGATTCAATATGAAATCTAAGAGTGCATGTATCACCACTATATGACCCACCATACTACCTCATCTAATGTATCCCATTGTAGATACATATCTGTCGCTAAGTTCTTAAATGGGAAATAAATTGTCAAAATGTTTGAAAAACATCTCAACTTTATTATAAGAATTCTGTGGATTCTCTGTAGGCTGATGGTATATAAGCTCTGACACGTGCAAAGATATCTCTAAGTGACAAAGACCAAGTGGCAACCTGTAATCACTACAAAGTCGTTATGGTTATGATCACTGGAGAAGAGTGAGAGTAATGATAAGAATTATCTAATCTGCCATTTTTCATTGAATAGAATTCAATTCCTTCGTCCTAATGGGAAGAATCCTCACTAACGTTTGGCAATGGTGGAAAAAAGAGTCTGACCATCTACTAGTGAAGCTTTAGAAAAGTGGTCATCTCTCTTTGATTCTCAGCAAAAAGATGAGAAAATTTGATTAGGTCATGGGCAATTTGATATACCTACCAAAGATTCTGAATCTGGGGTTAGCAAAGTGAAGCTTAAGGGAAGGATAGAATTCAAACTGGGTAAACGCTGAGGTAGAGGAGTGTTGGGTGTCTTGTCAGCAGTGGTCAGATAGTTCCTGGTGGTTTTTGTGCTTTTTGCTTCTTTTCCTTCCAAAGTTTGCTTTGGATTTTGTTTTTCAAGTCTGCTATTACAAGTACTAGTTGTGTCTATAGTTGTGTCTATGAGTATCTTATATCTTTCCTATGTATCTTTGCATTGTTTAAAATAACTAGAGTCAGTTTTGGAGGTTTATAGCCAAAAACTCTAACCAATACTCATGCATTGTCTAAACTGATCATTATAATAAACTTGGGAGACGGATATTGTTATCCACAATTTACAGATAAGGAAACTGACTCTTGGAGAGTTTAAATAACTTACCAAGGTTATCTTCTTTCTA
>NW_012152474.1:26720-28340 GCF_000956105.1 Propithecus coquereli
CTCACATAACTCACGGTGGCCCAAATTACAATGGCCAAAATGGGGTGCCTCAAAATACCTAAACTAGTCTATCTATGCATTTAATTAGAAAAAGCCAGCTCAAAATTAAAATAAAATTACTAGAAGAGCTAGCTTCAGTTGTATATAGAAGCTTCTAAAAGAGGTTCCGGTACAGTCACTTCTTTGTAAGAGGAAAACTAAAGATTGTCTAAAACAGTTTCTGAATTGAAAAATACTGCTGAAATTCCTCCTCTCCCCCTTCAGAACTCCCTTGGAGGGACTTACTGCCCCCTCCTCCTCCTGTTCTTTCTTCTGCTGTTGTGGATCCATTTTGGAAGCACCCAGTGTCCAGTAAAAGAGAACCTGTCTTGGTTTATCAACCATGAATAAAAGTAGAACTTAAAGGCATAATTAAAGCATTCCTGGATCCTCTTCAGGACCCTATTAGATATGATTGAGAATCTGAATCAAACATTCAAACTTATGAACACAGATTCTCTAATTTACATCAATTTGTTCATGTGTTAGTATCAGAAAGTAAAGCCAAAGATTGACTAGCAAAAGCAAATTGGAGAAATCCTTTAAAGAACTTCCATAAATTTTCTGAAGCAGATTGTAAATGGGCCCGTGATACTACCAAACTTTACTAGACAATACCCCCTTAGTTTTCCAAAGAGTAGTTGATTGGAACAAAATGTAATCATGCTGATAAAATTTTGATGAGCCTATAATGTCATATGATGAAAGACTTGAAAAAAGTTTACAAAATATTAAAGACTATCAGAAGAAAGTTATACTAACCACCAAAATGATACTTGCCTTAGTTCAAACTTTATAAATGGATTAGACAATAATTGGCAGTTATAATAAAGAGAAAACTCCCCAGTTGGGCTACCTTTCAAATTTACGATCTAGTTAATTTTGCTGATCAAATGTCTCATACCCTAACCAGGAAAGAAAAGAAAAGAAAAATTAAACAGAAAGGAAAAGCAGATAAGAGCATGAGTTTACAGCTAAAACACTTGTTCAACCAATTTGTAACCTCTAAACAGTCTCATAAGTTTTAAAACTGACACAATTACCTGCTTTGCAATTACTGCAGAAAGTCTGGATATTTCAATAGGGATTACAGAAAATTAAAATGGAAAGAATAGCAATATGCCAAAGAAAAAGAATAGGGATGCTCCAACAAAATCAAAGAGACCTCTTTTCTCCTCACCAGTATCTTAGGGGAAATTGAAATTAATTTAAATGGAAAATAAACACAAGCTCTATTGACATTGTAGCTTATACATTATCAGTGACAAATCCCACCTTATTAGAAGATCCAATTTCTCAGAGAAAACAATACAAATGGTGGATGCAACAAATACTCCAATATCAGTATGTAAATTTCAACCTACAGTTTTCCAGTTAGGTCCCTTACAGGGAGCACATGTTTTCTTCTTCATTCCCTCAGCCCCCATCCATTTGATAAGGAAACTTTTTAGAATTATACAACATCCATATCTTTTTCTCTCAAAAGAGAGAAGTGTATTTAGAATTAGAAGATAAAATAGAGTTGTTATGTCCAATTTTTTTTCAAAATATGATCCTTTTGATTCATAAATTTCAATTTGT
>NW_012152474.1:28390-29362 GCF_000956105.1 Propithecus coquereli
CTGAATAGAAAAGACAGAGAATAATTGCAAATATTAATCTATTGTTACAAGTCTCTGTTACAAAGATAGGGTTATAGGAAATCTAAAAGCACATAGAGCATGCCACAGATTCATCATTTAGGAAAAAATTTCATGGTAAAATTAGTCAAACAGACTTTCATTTTATTAAGTAATTTAGTTCTCATATTAGACATTTTTAAAGAACTTCTTAAATTATGGGAATATTCAAACATAAAAAAATAAAAATAGAGAAAATAGTGTAACAAACTCTGTTGTAGCCAACCCTCAGTTTTAACAGTTGTCAACATAGTAGTATATAGTGTGTTATGATGTCTTCTGGGGATGCAAAAAATATAAGCCATTTTTCTGTCTTTCTTCTAAAGCATATGAAAAAATGCTCATATGCATCTAGAATTCTCCCAAAATATGTACTCATATTTTCAACATACCTAGTTCTCTGCATGTTTAAATCATAGGGGCACAATTTAAGAAGTTAAGTTTATTAGGTAGTTATTATTATTTTTCCCATTTTTAAAAAATAAAATAAGCATCAGGGGTTTTTGGTCAAGATTATATAATTAAAAATTGAAAGAGTGAAGATTTGAACTGATGTTTTCTAACTGTATCCTAAAGATATTCTACAGTTAAATATAGCTATTTAATAAGAGTTTGATTTCCGATTTCTTCATGAAATTTTTTTCTAATTAAATCTACCTTTTCCCTTTCTTGAATTATTTTTGCATTATTGGTTAAATCTGGGCATTTAACATTCATTACATTTAACTGTATATAATTTTTGTTAATTGTATGATTAGTATATGTGTGATTATTAACAATACACTCAAGAGAAAGTACTGTGGCTTATGATGTATGCATTAACAAATGCAGAGAATAAAAAGTAGTATACTTTAAAAATACTTCTGCCATACTAAATCATATTTGTTAAACAAATAATAACTCAAGAACTAAAAC
>NW_012152474.1:41542-45475 GCF_000956105.1 Propithecus coquereli
CAAAAAGAACAAGAAAATTGGGGAAAAAATGAGGGAAAGTACTGCTCAGAGACTAGGCTATGATATGAACCAAATGATCTACCCATACTTCCAACCAAATTACAGTCATCTTTCTTAACTTACCTGTGTGACTTAACTCATTGGATCCCCAATAAGATTATCGCTTGGGGAAAACAATAGCACTGGAAACTTTCTCCAACTGTTGCTCCTAAAGTATATAATTCTGCCATACCTGCCCAAAACATAATCCAGGGAAACCTTTACATAGTTCTCAAGGTCATTTTCCTTTACCAGAAGGCCCTTTCAAGGTGTGACAACTAGATTTCATTCAGCTGCCACTAACACAAGGGTACAAGTATACTTGTATATTTTCTCAGTGGGTTGAATCATTTCCACACCAAAAAACATTGGCTTTAGCAGTAAGTAAAATTCTCTTAGAAAAAATTATTTCAATCTGGGAGTTCCCCTAGAACTTTACAGCAACTCATTTTACTGGAAAAGTTATCTAGTCAGTATGTAAAATCTGGCCCATTCTTCAAGATTTATATTAGGCCTACCATTCCTAGTCATTTGGGTTAGTGGAACACAAAAATGAAATAATTAACACTCAACTGGCAAAATTAACTGAAGCTTTTAAAATTCCTTGATCAAAAGCTTCTCCATCGGTTTTCCTTAACATAAGATTGACTCCTTTTGGTAAACAAAATTAACTGAGTTTACCCAAGACATTGGACCAGGCCTGTATCTAAAAGAACACTTAATGTTAATAATTGTTAATAGATAAAGGTCTTTCTTTGCAAGTTTTCACTAATTTTTTTTCTTTTCATCTCCAGTTCTTATGTTTTGTTGCTACTATCACCAGCTGTTGCCTTCTTACGATGGGCTCAGGACTATGATAATAGATTACAGATAACAGATTACATTTGTTGGGTATGCAGCCTCACGTCCCTTTCCAGTTTTTCTGGCCTACCATGATGTGTATCTCCTTTTTAAGAACAATATTAGATAAACTATTAGAAACATATCCCCGTTTCTCAAGAATAGTCATCAATGCTTGACACTAGTATGATTAAGGGTAATGCGCATCACTAGCCTATTGATAACACTTTATAAAGCAAAAGGAAAGGAAAGAGATTTTCAGGAAAAAAGATGAGAGTGTTAACTTTAAATGCTGGTGCTGCTGCAACTGAGAGATAAGATAACTCCACTTCGGGAGTATAACACAAATTTGGGACAGTTTCATCTGGCTCATCTCCTTTTTTGGTCAGCTTAGTCAGCTCACTCCTGTGTGTTGGGAACAAAAGAATCACACCAAAGATACATGGCCCAATAGCACTGGAGATATGGGATAAATAACCAAGGAGCACGATTATATTACAAAGTACTGACTGGCATGCCACTGAATGGGCACAGTGACTGAGTATTTATTGGATAGCTTCCAGTGAAACATCTTGGCTATGTGGAACCAATCTATGGCCATGATTACCCCAAGGGTGGTTAGGACAACGTTCTTTGAGTTATGCATGGGAGTAAGTTTGAATAGTTCATACCCTTTTAAAACCCACAAATCTTCCTCATTTACAATCTCATTGGATTCATTCTGTATTTCATTGGTATGATCAGTTAGCTTCCATCTTTCTGCCACAAATGAGTATTGAGGATGTCACAGGGTGTGTAAAGGCCCTAAACAATTACACAGAAAAGGCCCTAGGTGATATCTCATTTTTAATGATGCAGTTGCTCTTATGAGAAAGGCTGTATTGCAGAACCATATAGCCTTAGACATAGTCACTGCAGCCCAAGAGGGAATCTGAACTATCATAATGACTGAATGTTGTGTTTATATCACAGATGAATCAGGTAATATCACTAAATTAATTAGTGGCTTATAAGAAAACCCAAATAACTGAGACTGGTTGTTGAGATATCTTCCAGACTTTGCATTCAGGGGCACCAACTGATGTCAGTCAAACCAATGGCTATGCATGGGAATTGGTCCAAAAGTTCTGTGATCACCTAACCAGGAATTGTCTCAACCAAGAAGACAATTTCTGCTTCACAATCCTATGAGTTCATCCCCAACCAATCAGCAGGCCCAATTCCCTAGCCTTTAGTTTGCTTAACAATCTTTAAAAATCTTAGCCCCCAAATTCTTGAGGAGATGGATTTAAGAAATTTCTCCCATCTCCTCACCTAGCACCTTGCAATATTAAACTCTTTTTATGTTGCCTCAGTATATCGGCCTCTCTGAGCAGTAAGCAAGAGGTCCAGTTGGATGATAACACAACGTGTTAACACCTTGATCTTGGACTTCTAGCCTCCATAACTGTGAGAAAATAAATTTTTCTTCTTTACACCTGGTTTGTGGTATTTTGTTATAGCAGCAGTTGGGGCTCAGAAACCAATATCCCAAAATATGACATTCTGACATGCTAAACTAAAAAAGAAGCCTCAGGGTCTTTCTGACATTCCCCCCAACCCCTGTCCCCCAACACACACACAAATACACATCCTTTGTCTCTCCCAAAACATAGGATAAGACTGTTCTCTGAAGTTCCTGTCGGGCTATAGTCTGTTCTTGGTTCTTGGTGTGCTCTTGGCGAAATGACCAGGCACACCAACAGCAAGGCAAGCATGAAATGAAGTTTATTGAGGAAGTACAAGAAAGTTTGCAAAGGAAGAGCAAGATATAGGTTCACAGAGCAAGAGCAAGATACATTGACCATAGATGACGAACAGACACCCTGTCATAACAAAAAGAGCCTTGGTTATAGTCTGGGGTCTTGTTTTATAATGTCTAGATTCGGCCCTCCTCATGGTTCAGACGTCACCATCGAAACACTTTGATGGACAGTTGAGAGTTTTATGACCTGAGTCTTACTACATATGCAGATCTCCCATGAGCCTCTCTGAAAGCCCATTTGGGGAATGAACCTCAATAAAGTTCTAAGCTAATAACATGGTAATTAGCCTTAGGTTGTTCTAGATCACCTTTCAGACCCTGTTGTGCCTCTGCATTTTTTTGCAGTTGGTTCGCTAAATTCTGATTGGCAGATTGGTAGGGCTTTCCCTCATCCCCCAGGTATGGCAGTTGCTTGAGGCACCTGCCTTGGTGCCCAGGTCCCCAGGAAGGGGACCTAACAGTTCACTGTCTACCTAACAGTTCCCTTATCTACCTAGAAACCGGGTCCCCCAAAAGTACCACAATTGCTTTCTATCACCCCCCTGAAATCTCATTATTAGTCAAAAAAGAAGACTGAGGAATGCAAGCACACGTGAACAAACTTTGTCACACGATATTGTTTGCTCTTGGGCTCATTCAAATTCCAAATAGCATCATTTACAAGTTAATTTCTGTCCCTTGAGTCCATTCATTTCCCCTGAAAATCATTTGCCCCTAAAATCCCCATCTCCCCTCTCACCAATGAAGAGGGTAGTTAAGTATCAACCATCTGACTCTCCTTGGAGTTTTCATATTTTGTATGAGTCCCATGCACACATGTGTATATAATAAATTTATTATACTTTTCTCTTATTAACCTTTCTTTTGTGTTTGCATAGGGTATTAGTCATGACCCCTTAGATGGAGAGAAAAGGAATCACCCCCTTTCTGCCCCTACACAGGCCTTACAAGCTAATGCACCTACTTATTATAAACTTCAGATAATTGTTGAAATGTCAAATGCAGAATAGGCATTTGTCCCACTTTGTTCTCTGCTTCAAGTACTTCCTTTGGCCAAAGAAGTGAAGAAAATCAGAAATATTTTACCCCAAAATAAATGTCTTTGACATATTTTGAGATGGCTGCCATGCGTCTTACAAATAGACGTGTGGCAGTGGGGGGAGATTTACTTCCATAGAGAACACAGCCAGATATCTTTCCTTTCCAGATCTAGAAAAGAATAATTGAGAGTCTGAAACCTTTTAATGTCT
>NW_012152474.1:45525-47446 GCF_000956105.1 Propithecus coquereli
ATTTTGTATGAGTCCCATGCACACATGTGTATATAATAAATTTATTATACTTTTCTCTTATTAACCTTTCTTTTGTGTTTGCATAGGGTATTAGTAATGACCCCTTAGATGGAGAGAAAAGGAATCACCCCCTTTCTGCCCCTACACAGGCCGTACAAGCTAATGCACCTACTTATTATAAACTTCAGATAATTGTTGAAATGTCAAATGCAGAACAAGTATTTGTCCCACTTTGTTCTCTGCTTCAAGTACTTCCTTTGGCCAAAGAAGTGAAGAAAATCAGAAATATTTTACCCCAAAATAAACGTCTTTGACATATTTTGAGATGGCTGCCATGCGTCTTACAAATAGAAATAAGGCTGCAAAGCTTTTTGTGTGGCAGCGGGGGGAGATTTACTTCCATAGAGAACACAGCCAGATATCTTTCCTTTCCAGATCTAGAAAAGAATAATTGAGAGTCTGAAACCTTTTAATGTCTGAAAAGAAACATTTGCCATCTATATTCTCTGAGGGCTGCTACCTGTAAGATTTCATTAATAAGACCACCATTTCAAGTAAATCAAGCCATTTCCTCTCTCCCTCCCAAAACTTATTTGTGTGCTTTCGAGCCCCCATTTTTTAAAAATCTCTGTACCTCACTGAGGAGTTGAATCTTCATTCTGAGGGTTCCTGTGTGTACACATTAAATAAAATAAATTTGTATCTTTTTCCTCCTATTAATCAATCTGCCTCATGTCGGTGATTTTTTCAGCAAACCTCGGGGGCAAGAGCTTTGTGGAAGTATGGATTTGGTAGTCAGTATTTAACTCCAAATTCTCAGGATATCAACTTTTTCAATTTAGTCCTGTAAGATATAGGTGCAGAGAGTTCTTCTCCTATCAGCTCTGTCCTACTTCTTTAGGTAATCCAGAGCCACATTCTCTCTTTTGAGTTCACAAATGTCCTAGTATTAGGTTTTAGTCTGAAACTGTTGAGTTTTGCCACGCTCATGGCCAAAGAATGACCAGACATGCCAAAGTCAGGCAAGCATGAGAAAATGAGGTTTATTGAGGAGCAAAAGATAGGATTATAGGGCAAGAGCAAGATATAGGTTTACAAAGCTTGGTACATAACCCAGAGATGATGACAGGACCCACTGTTGTAGCAAAGGGAGAGCCAAAGGAAGGGCAAAGAGAGAGAGGTTGGCTATGGTCTGCATCTTATGGTGTCCGGATAGGGACCTCCCCCATGGTTCAGAGGTCACCATGGAACCACTTTGATTGGACAGTTGGGAGTCACATGACCTGAGCCTTAACTACGCATGTGGGTTCTAGGTCACTTTCCAGACTTTATGGTACCTTTGTGGCTTGGCCTGTGGGATAGTGTACTCTGCATTCTTTTGCAGCTGGCACACCAAATTCTGATTCGCAGATTCATAGGGTATTCCCTCCTTCCCCAGGTATGGAGAATTAGGCTTGGGCAAGACCAAGATGGGGGCAACAGCACCCACTTTCATCCCTAGGAAACCCAGAATCCCTCACTATCTACCTAACACTAGGTGAATGTGTACAATGGTGTATATTATCATACATATAGGTAACCAGGAAGGTTTAAGGAAAGTCCTAAAGTATGAAACACAGCACACCTGCTGAACAGTCAGTAGGTAAAGCTCATGGACCCTACCAAAGAGAAAGCTCCAGTGGGCATTGGTTGGAGAAATGATATGTGTAGTCAATGGACACAGGAATGAGAGATTCACAGGGTAGTGGAAGCTGGAGGCAACATCTCTTTCTCAGGATCAATTTCTGTACTTTTCCTGAGCACAGTCCCTCTTGTTTCTGGGCTACCTTCCTCAGATTGCACCTTCCTTTTTCTTTTCCCAATTCCCTTATCCAACTTCTTTGTTTAATGCATTTTCCCCCACAGCTTCTGGCTTCCTTTT
>NW_012152474.1:48526-62668 GCF_000956105.1 Propithecus coquereli
CATAAATCCAGTCTTGAATAATTAATTCAATTATTTATAATGCACGGTAAAAGCGTGAAGCTCCAGGAATATACTAGGTTTCCCAGCAGCTCTCCCGGGCAATGCTGATGTCAGTAAGAGATGAAGTGCCACAGCTCACGTAAATAATTGGAAAATGACAAAAATCCTTAACAGAATCGCACAATCCATTTAGCATCGATGTGCTTGTAAACCAATCATCTGTTCTTAAAAGTTCATAAATGGGATCTCATCATCCTAAAACAGAAACTCAATAGTGAGAAAAATAAACCCTGTTGGAAAGAGTGTCTTTTGAAAGTATAACAATTCATTAAATCTCCAAAATACAATTGAAAGAAAGAAAAGATATGATCATAATAATAAAGGAATGGAGGCCTTTTGAGTACTTGTGTGTTGTTTTAAGTAAAAAGAAAAAAGGCACACAGTGTTGTAGATATCTCTCAATCTGCCTGCAGGATCCTTATGATTAATTTTAAATAATTCTATTTGATCAAAGAACCAACATGAGAATTTACATACTGTGTTTTATTTTTCAATCTCTCTAAAGATAGATAAATAGATAGACAGATGAAAAGAATAACAAAACACTGTAAGAATCCCAGTCTGTTTCCTCCTTATTAATTGGTATAAAAATTCTTAGGAAAAAAGTCAAAAGAGGAAATAAAGAAAAGATAGAAAAAAGAGGAGAGAGGGAATGTGGGAAGGAAAAATGTAGGGAGGCAGTCAATGAGGAAGACAATTTTAGAAATAGGCAGTGAGAGAGAAACTAAAATATTTGTATGTGTGTCATGTTTTTCAAGCTTCAAAACAGCTTTTTGGGATAGCTCTCATTTTATAGATGAGAAAGCTCAAGTTCAGAGGGGTTAGGTAACTTGATTCAAATTCACAGCTAATAAGTACTTGAGTCTCATTGTTACATGAGGGAGACTCAGGGTAGATTAACTGTAAACAGCAATCAAGGAGGAATGAAACAAGCATTGATTTTCCTAAGTGGTACATGCCCAGTGGCCTTTAGTACTTGCTGAGGTTTCACATTGAGATAATCAGGAAGACAGCATCGCCCCCCCCTCCCCTTCCAGGACCTCTTCTGTACAGTAAACATGTTTTCTGTATTGATCTGCTTTCTTCAATATGCATTTTTTAATGTTGATTTTTTTTAATTTCAAAATATTAAGGGGGTACAAGTTTTTTGTTGCATGGATACCTTCTATAATTCTTAAGTTAGGGCCTTTGTTGTGCCTATCACCAGAATAGTGTTCACTATACCCAATAGGTAAGTTTTTATCCATCCCCCCTTCTTGGCTTCTCACATCCTGTATATTGCTTTGTGCCCGTGTGTACCCATCATTTATCTCCTTATTGGTGAGAACAAACGGTATTTGGTTTCTGATTCCTGAAATACTTCACTTAGGATAATGGTCTCCAGTTCCATCCAAGTTCCTGAAAATGACATTATTTCATTCCTTTTTATGGCTAAGTAGTACTCCACGGTATACAAATACCACATTTTCTTTATCCAGTCATGAATTGATGGGCATTTAGGTGGGTTCCTCATCTATGCAATTGTGAATTGTGCTGTGATAAACATTGAGATGTGACATCAGATTGTTAATTTGTGATCTTTCTGTCTTTTTGATTTAGGCATTTAAGACTATGAACTTTACCCTTAGAACTGCTTTTGATGTGTGTGTAATATGTCCACTTTGTCATTCAGTCTGAGGAATCTTTTGATTTCCATTTTAATTTCATCATTGACCCAAGCATCATCCAGCAGGAGGTTGTTTAATTTCCATGACTTTCTGTAAATTTGAGTATATTTCTTGGAATTGATTCCTAGTTTTATTAGATTGTGATCTGAGAAGATATATGATATTATTTCAATATTTTTGAATGTGCTGAGGCTTGTTTTGTGGCCTAAATTATGATTAACTTGAAAAATGTCCCACGTGCTGATAAGAAGAGTGTATATTCAGTAGTTTTTGGGTAGAACGTTAATGTTAGTTTTGGAGTAGAAAATGTATGTTAATTCCATTTGTTCTAGAGTCTGATTAAGCGCAGTGTTTCTTTATCTATTTTCTGCTTCAGTGATCTGTCCAATTCTGTCAGTGGGGCGTTAAAGTCCCTGGCAATTAAGATGCTACTGTTTACTTTATTGCTTAGATCTAGTAGAGTTTGCTTTGTGAATCTGGGAGCTCCTGTGTTAAGAGCATATATATTTAGGAGTGTTAAGTCTTCTCATTGAATTGCTTCCTTTAACATTACATAATGACCGCCTTTGCTTTTTTTATATTTGTTGATGTAAAGTCTATCTTATCTGCTACAAGAATGGCTACACCTGCTTCTTTTGATTTCCATTTGTGTGAAATATTTTTTTCATCCCTTTACCGTGAGTTTGTGTGAGTCCTTATGGTTTAGATGTGTTTCTTGGAGACAGAAAATATTTGGGTTGTGTTTTTTCATCCATTAGCCAGTTTATGTCTTTTAAGTGGGACATTCAGACCATTCATGTTGAGTGTTAGTATTGATATGTGGGCTGCTGTTCCGTTCATGATGTTGGAAGATAACTTACTATTTTGTTTTCCCTTGTGCTCTTGTTTTTTAAGAACTATGAGTTTCAATTTTTGGGTGTTTTTACACTGGTGGGTATCTGCTGTGCTGTTCCATATATAATGTACTTTTGAGGATTTCCTGTAGGGCAAGTCCAGTAGTGACAAATTCCCTTAGTGTTTGCTTGTCTCAAAAAGTCTTTATTTCTCCATCATTTATGAAATTTGGTTTTGCAAGATATAGAATTCTGGCTGGCAGTTATTCTGTTTAAAAAGACTATAAATGGGGCCCCAATCCCTTCTGGCTTGTAGGGCCTCTGCTGAGAAGTTCACTGCTAGCCTAATGGGTTTTTCTTTGTAAGTTAGTTGTTGCTTTCCATCTTGCAGCTTGTAGAATTTTCTTCTTCATTTCAACTTTGGCCAGGTTGTCGTGTGTCTTGGAGATGTGCTATTTGCTATGAATCTTCCTGGTGTTCAGTGGCCAGGATATCTGAATCTGTGGTGATACCAGGGATGCTCTCCTAAGTAATTCCCTTGAATAGGTTTTGTATGATATGTGCTTCTTCTTCTTCTTCTCCCTCTGGGATACCTGTAATTCATATATTAGCTTATTTCACATAATCTCATCTTTGAGTGATTGTTCATTCTTCTTTATTCTTTTTTCTGCATTTTTGATTGACTGCATTAATTCAAAAGCCTTGTCTTCAAGTTCTGAGATTTTTTTTCTTCTTCTAGATCTAATCTGTTCTTTGAGTTTTCTACTGTATTTTATAGCTCCTAAATGATTCTTTCATTTGTCTATGTTTGGTTATATCCTTTCTTATGTTGTCTATCACTTTAGTGAGTACTTGATATTTTTCATTCATGTCTTGAAATCTTTTTTTGGTTTCTTCATATTGGTTTTCAATTTTCTCTTCAATTCCATTCATCTTATTTGCCATTCGTATTCTGAGTTCCATCTGACATTTTGACAATTTCCATTTGGTTGGGGTTCATTGCTGTGGATTTATTATGATCCTTTGGGGGTGTTGAACTAGCTTATTTTTACATGTTACTAGAATTTTTTTGCTGGTTTCTTCTTATCTGAAACCTCTTCTCTCAGCTCAGTGCTAATAGGTTTTCAGTGCACATGTTTCCTTTTCTGGGAACTCTCCTACTTAGTGAGAAGGAGGAGAGGTCCCTAAATATTGATTTTGTGTCCTACTCTGGATGGTTGACCCTGTGGGAGAGAGGTGGATGCACTGAGAGCTTGTAATACAGCTGTTCTCCTGCATTTTATCAATCGCCTGTGGTTGTCATAGTGTAAGCCATTTTGGGGGATACTTGTTCAGATTTAGAGGTTGGTCCTCAGTCCACTGTTGAAAACTCAGGCAGGGGCTGGACAATTCCCTCTCCATGAAGGCTGGTGGTGTGACCTTGGCTGGTGCCAGAGTGGGTCAGTAGACTTTGAGGGGTGCCTGGCCATATCACAGGACTGCAGTCAGTGGTAGGGAGGGTTGCAGGACCCTGGCAGGTGCCAGGGTGCATCACAGGACCTTGGCTAGTGCCTGGGTGGATCTTGGCTAGTGCTGGGGTATCTTTATGTGTAGCAGTAAGTTGGTCCCTAGGTCATTGTTGGTAGCTTGAGCAGGGGGTCGGGTAAGACCCCTTCCACTTTGGTGGGCATTGTGAAACTTTGCTCTGCCAAGATCACCCTGCAGTGGTGTCAGTGGCTGTTTGGTAAGGCTATTTAGGTGATACTGCAAGTGTCAGGGCTGTGGACATTCACTCCATATCAGCCTAGGTATAATGGTGGTATACGGTGGAGGGTGGCTTGTAGCTAGTGGGTCCATGGTGGAGAGCTGGACTCTAGGCATGGTGTTACACAGTGTTGTGCGGGTGTGGCCCCCTGGCTGACATGTGGGGGCTGGGAGGCTTGTTCCATTATTTAGTGATCAGGGCCTTTACGCCTGCTGACTTGTGCACAAAGCCGAGGGGCATGTCCCACCACACAGCAGGCAGGTCTGTGGGCCATGTCCCCAATGTGGCACACAGGACAGGAAGCATGGCCTGTCAGTCAGCACACAAAACCAAGGGGCATGGCCTACCACAGGGCATGTAGGCCCGAGAGGTGTGGCCCACCTATTGATGTGAAGTTACTTCTTATGAAAGTGATTTCTTGAGATGGAATCTACTCCTGGTGAAGATGCTGTGAACATTGTTGAAATCAGAAGAAAGGATTTAGGATACCACATAAACTTAGTTGATAAAGAACCAGCAATATTTGAGAGGATTGACTCCAATTTTGAAAGTTATACTGTGTGTTAAATGCTATCAAACAGCATTGCATGCTACAGAAAAATATTTTTTGAAAGGAAGATTTAATTAATGTGTCAAACTTCACTGCCTTATTTTAAGAAATTGCCACAGCCATCTCAACCTTCAGCAACTGTGCCCCTGATCAGTCAGCAGCCATCAACATCAAGGTAAGACCCTTCACCAGCAAAAAAGATGATTCACTGAAGGCTCAGGTGCTCTTTAGTATTTTTTAACAATAAAGTATTTTTTTATTAAGGTAGGTATGTTGTATTTTAGACATAATGTTATTATGCCCTTAATAGACTGCAAATATAATGTAAACATAAATTCTATATGCACTGGGAATCCAAAAAAATTGTGTGATTCACTTTATTGTGATATTCAATATTCACCTTAATTCCAGTGGTCTGAAACTAAACCTGGAATATCTCCAAGATATGCCTGTAGATGGTTTTCTAACCCAATGTGTAACTTTTATAAAAGTCACTAAACACAGGTTCCATCTGTTTCAGGACAAAATAATCTGATCTGATTTATTCTGTTTTTCTTCCAAAAAAAAATCTTTAACCAGAAAAAAAAACAGTCTTGTACTTTCTAAAGGATAAACATAAAAAGAATATTAAAATGAATCCAAAAATTACTCATTCATTATACCTATGAAAAAGTTGAAGCCAAGAAATATGAAAATTTGCTAAATGTCCCACAGTTAATCATAGCAAGTCTCCTAACATCCAGTCCAAAACCAGATCTTATAGACCAAAATAGCTTTTTAAGCAATTTAAGGGAAATTGAGGGCTTATTATACTTGTTCTTATTTATGCCATCATCGTGATGCCTGAACATGTAGGAAAAAGCCTAAAAGTGGCTCCTTCAGATACCCAGGGCTTGGCTACGTATGTGTTTTAGATGAAGGTCTGCAAACCTTTTCTGCAAAGGGTAAGATAGTACATGTTTTTACTTTGTGGGTCCCACGGCCCTTATCACAACTGCTCATGCTTCGATCACTCCACTCTGATGTTACAGAGTGAAACAAGCCATAAGTGCTATGTAAACCAATAACTTTCTTTACTTTAAAAGGTAACTTTTTCAAAGGATAAAATAATGACTGGTACAGAAAAATGAACATGGGTGAAAGATTTTATTTAACTCAGATGAGGAAATCAGATATTACAAGCAATTTAAAGGAGAGGTCAAAGAATAGACATATTTATAGGTCAAGAATACTGAAATGAATCTGCAATTGAGGGAAATCTAGCTTTTCCACAGGGAAGAAGGAAGTTTGTTTCTCCACTGGACAGAATTTATTTGCATGTCCACACGTGAGAATTATTTTTTGCTTTTCTCCCAGTTACTTACAACCTAGAGTCATAAAATAGCTCCCACAGAGTGTAGAATCAGAAGAATGTACGATAGTGCCGAGTTTATCACTGAAACACCCTATGCTACAAGAACAGGTGAAGGGCTGGAGATCTGCTATGTCTACCTCTGCCTTGAATGAACTGGAGGAAATTAAAGAACAGTAACAGCCTTTTTTCCCTCACCTAAGCACTCACAGAGGAAGGGAAGAGCGCATTTCTACTGGCTGATATTGCAGGAAAACAAGTATAATAAAACCTTTAGAGCTTTAGAGTGGACTCTGTGGTAGGATTTAGTTGTGAACAGCTGTGAATGCTGTAACCTTCCCGCAATGTACAAGCTACTTCAAAGCCTAGGACCCTGATATCTTCATGCATAAAACAGGAAAAATAAAAATTCCCTTGAGTTTCCTGAGAATTCAACAAGACAGCGGATATGAAAAACTTGAAAATAAAGCAAGCATAAGAATAATTATACAAAGAACCCACGCACATAAAGCTCTGATTTAAATTGCTGGGCTGGTGACGGATGGCTTCAAGCTTGTTGTTCTAGCTTCAATTCAATTTGTTCCTCATCAGTGCTTGCCACCTAGGTAATTTGGGAGCAGATGGCAAGAGGAATGGAGGATGTTCTCTTCAGAACTGCCACCTACCTGCCTCTCACTCTGGGCCATGAAAGCCTCCCTGTATCCTCTCTAATCCCTCATCACTAGCCCAGAAAAGTGATCTTTATTGCTTGTGATATAGTCCTTATTGCCTAATTAGAGGCACTGGGAAGAAGCGGGAGATGACTTCACTTGAGTTCATTAGGAAATAATATATCAGGTCTTGTTTAATTACAACTGAATTACTGCCACCTATTATAGAGCAGAACCTTGCTGGAATGATAGAGGGTAGCAGAAATCTCTGTCTTTCATTATTCCAAGATCCACATTAGCTCAGTGGGAAAGGAGAGATTGCTCATCTGGGCTGCAGTTGCAACATGCACATTGGCAAAGGGTTTTACTTAATTGTGACCCTTTTATCATGTAATCAGGATCACATGCCATTCAGTGAGTCACTCATCTCAGCTGCTGAGGGCTCCAGTGGAAGGAAAATGCTAATTTCCATTGTTGGCGATTGCTTCCGAATGGCACAGAAAAACATCTCACTCACTGTCTCTAACTGCTTACTTGCTGGACATAGGGTCTTGCACTAAAAGGGAGGACAGAAATGGATTAAACAAGAATATAACCTCCTTTCAGGTATAAGGCAAACATAGCAGTTCTTTTCCTGCTTAGTAGAATAACAAGTGCTTGCTCACTGCTATATTCCTATATTTAGCGATTATTTGTTGCATGTCTGCTATGCAGTGAGCTCCATTTTAAACTTTGTAGGGAGATACAGACTTGAATAAGACCTAATTCCTGCGCACCAGGAGCTTACACTCAAACAAAGAAGATAGTACATATAGGCAAATATTTATAATATGACGTAAACAGAGATGTTTAGAAGAGCACATCGCATGATGAAATTTTCATTGAAGAGCTTTAGACTTAGGGTAAATATTAAAAAATGGATAAAATTTAGACAGAAAAATGACTGGGGAAAAGGGCAATATAGATTCAATGGATGTTGTAAGCGAAAATATACAGATCTGATAACAGTGATCATCAAACAGAAATAATTTGAATATAGTTTAGAGTGCCTAAAAGCATAACAAGGAATAGGTTGAACACTAGATATATTATGAGAATTTTAGCAGACTTTGGTTTTTCTTTTCGGTTTCCCAGTATCTCTTAACCTGTTCCAATCACATACTGATTTCCTTCAGAGAATTATCCATTGTACATAAATTAATGGGGCTGTATGAAAATCAAGGGCATTGCGCTCCCCTAATCAAAGTACTGCATTTTAATCCAAGTTGGTTACATATATTCTCTTTCTAAGATCTTTAAATCTTGAGTAGAGTGACAAAGGACTCAAATGGTGCTGAAGCATAATGGTTGGGCCATGGCTCCTAACTAGTTTTATCCTATTTTCAAGGGGGATTTCCTGGAGGCTGCTCATTTTGTGGTTAGCCTTTATCTTGATTCACTAAATTCTCTTTTAAATTATGTATAAATAGCTTATAATCCCTCCATGGACTACTACAGTCCATGGAGATCCTAAATGCTATTCTAGAGAAGATAGGTAGCCTCTTACTTTTATATTATCAAAAATTTTGAGTAAAGAAACAGTGCTTCACAAACAGGATTCTGGAATCAGTGGGAAAATGTACCTTGTTTGGAAACAGCAAGGGAGCCAAAGAATAGGTGTACAAATTAGGGAACAGTTTGAGCAACTGTAACAACAACAACAACAACGCAAACCAAAACAGCAGCTTAAATAAGAAGTTGATTTCTATGCCATAAAAAAATCTGTAGGTGAACTGTCCCAGTTGGCAGGATAGCTGTACTCCAAAAAACATTATAGGGACCCAGCTTTTGACTGTTTCCAAGAAAAGTTTCCTCCAAGTGAGTATGAGTCTGTGGTCTTGATGCGGTGGATTGGCAGAAAAGAGGAAGGAGAACATTACAGGGGCAAACAATCTTTAAGAAATCTGATTCTAGGTTTGAGAATCAATGATGAAAATTAACCTGACCTAAGTCAGCTAGAGGATTCACTGATTAAGACATAGAAAGAGAGCAAGAGAGGGCTCGAGAGAGTGTGTGTAACTGGCCACTCAGAGACCAATGGAGAAGATTCCTTGTTGCATGAGTGCCCTACTCAGGTCTTTGTTAGCACTGTCTCATGTACACTCCTCCTTCTAAAACAAGGCCAATACTACTGACCTCACCGACTCCCTCAGGAAGAGGATAACCTTGGTAGGTTGTTAGTGATAGCCCTCAGTACACTTTCCAACTCCTTCCACTTTTTAAGTTTTCCTTTCCAATTTAATGCTGTATTGCTTCCCTATCTTTCTTGTCAGTTGAAATGTTTTTAACAACTCTATTGAGGTATAATTTTCATATCATAAAGTCACCCATGTGAACTTTCGTAAATTTATCAAGTCGTGTGGCCATTACCATATCAATTGTAGAATATTTTCATCACCTCAGTACAATTCCCCATAACCATTTGCAGTTAATCCCCAGCCCCAGCCCCAGCCCCAGTCAACCACTGATCTATTTCCTGTCTTTATAGATTTGCTTTTTCTGGACATTTCATATAAATGGATGGAACTTTAAAATATGTGGTTTTTGTGCCTGGCTTCATTCACTTAACATAATGTTTTTGAGGTTCAGTTTTGTGGTAGCAGGTATCAACCATTCATTCCTTTTTATTGGTAAATAGCATCCTGTTGTGTGGAGGATATACCACACTTTTTTCTAACTGTTCTCTAGTCAATAGATATTTGAGTTGTTCTCTCTTTTTGGTTATTATGAATAATATAAGGAGCACTAAAATGAAAGTTTTTGTTTGAAGATGTGTTTTTATTTGGGTAGATACCGAGGAGTGGAATTGCTAGGTTGTATGATAAATTTATATTTAGTTTTGAAATTTTATGTTAGCTGAATTTTGTCTTAAAAACAAACAGATAAACAAACAAAAAAATTCTCTCTATTCCAAGACATTAATGTGGAGACAGAGAAAATCTGTGTTTCTTGTATTTTAAAACAATAACAATTGTAAACTGAACTATTGAGTTAATAAAAGGTTTGGGTGAGTATAGGTGGGGTGATATAACAGGTGAGATTAGACATAAAGCAATTCTGTGTTACTACCAAATTTCAAAAACTTTAATTTTTAAGAAATAGATGTTTTTTAGAATCAAGAATGAATTGTCTAATCACATTGCCTCAAATTTGCCAGTGGCTCATGCTGCCTGCTTTCCTGTGTTGAGAAAGATTCTGCATCTAGATTTTTGTGCCAGCTCAACGGGAGGAGGGACACTGATTGATGAGGCTGCTCTGGTCCAGTGGGAAAGGACATGTCTCACCATTTGGATCACTTATTTGCTTTCCTGTATTGGGAATTAATGTGTTTTCTGTTAGAAAAAGAGGCATTGAATCAAAACCAATTCTTTTTTAAAAAAATCATTAAATAACAAATAATTTTGTTCCACAGGAATGAATTGCTAGTGATCTAATTTCAGATGGAATTATGGTGGTATTGGGGTTGAGCCACTTTAAAAATGTGCTTCACATCAAATCATGGAAGGCAACATTTTTCTAGTTTTTAGGTACCAGTTTTGACCAATGTAATCTGTGATTTTTAATCCAGAAATATGTGGTTTTCTGCTTGCCTTCCACTGGGATCTGCAGCATCTTCTGCCTGCTTATTTCTGTTTAACCTTTTCATGACAACATTAGCCAAAGGGAGATTTTAGAGGCACAATGTGAATATAAAATCTTTTTCTTTTTTTGTTTTTTTTTTTTGATGGTGGGGAGTCAGCCAAAATCACAGATTTCCAGCCTTACACAATAGGAGATTTGCAATTTGACCAGCTCTTCCCACCCACTGTGGTGAGTGTTCTCTTTTACAACCATCAGCATTCTCAAAGCAGCTGAATATGAGTCTGTAATTACAATGGAAACAATGGCTGCAGGGCAGGAAATGTGCATGAAATATAATGCAGCTGAGAGCAGCATTAGCTCAAAGTGCTCTAATGGCTTTAGGACCTCGCCAGGTGGTAAGCCATCTCCCTGGATTTTCATTTCCACCCACCATTTGCCAGGTAACCTTTGCCCAGTCACTTACCTTCCCAGGGTGCTGTCCTCAGAAGAAATGCTGTGATTGGTCCTTTGCTGGCCTGGCAGGAGGATTCCCCAGCTGGATGAGGTCATGTAGACAATGCTTACAGAAAGTGGTAAGCCTTCATTATATGGGCAGAAACAGGGCTAAAGTGGGAGGAAGGTCTATTTCAAAGCTACACGGAGGGAAAGATGATGATTAGATGGTAAGACTTGAAGGGCCCTGGAAAAAGCTTCTCAGTCTCTGCATATCACCAATACGTGGCTTTTCCCAGTGGCAAAAATCGATGCAGTTGAATCATCTCCCTACTAAAAAGCAGGAGTAATATGTAACAGGAGAAAAAACATTTTAAAATCCCCTGAGCACTTCTCCAACTTAAATGGGCATGTGAGCCACCTGCCCATTTGCTAAAATGCAGGTCCCAGTTCTGTAGGTCTGGGATGGGGCCTAAGATTCTGCCATTCCTAACAAGTTCCAAGGTATTGGTAATGCTGCTGGTTGTACGATTACATTTTAAATAACAGGTTTCTACCATAAACTCCCTTCTCTCTCTCTTTTTTTTTTTTTTTTTTGTGGCGTGCAGATGCAAAGAAGTAGAGTGATTTGGTGAAGATATCGTAGACACCTCAGTGGCAGGGTGAGTCTAGCCCCTGAGGCACCTTGGATTCCTTCCCTAACTCCAGCTCTCTTCATAGGAGCAGCAGGAAGCAGCAGCAGGAGAACACATAGAAGTTAATATGGGGGCTGAATAGATATGTATCCTAGTGATATCAGAACATGATTTCAGCAAACAGGGGTAAAAAAAAAAAAAAAGGGCAGATTAAGGACTGGATGATATGTTTTATTGAATATTCAGCTTGCTGGGGAGTGTTAGAAGCCAAGTGTTCTACCTCCAATAAGCAACAGATTTGGAGTAAATTATTTCACTTCTATGCCATCACTGCTCTCAGTTATATAATAGCTTAATAGAGAATGATCTAAAGGTTGCTTCTAGCTCTGGCATTTTGATTCTCTAATGGATTTTTTTTTTTCTAATGGATTTAAATCTGCCAGAACTAGATGATTGATTGTTCACCTGTTTGTTTGTTTGTTTGTTTTATTTTATCTTTTGTTTCTTTTTTCTGCTTCCAGGGAGTATAATATCTGATTGAGAGGGAAGAAAATGCTAAGTCAAGGCCAACACACTTCTTAGAAACCTGTGCTACTTAAATCTTGTTTCTTCCCTACATTTTCAGAAAAGTGTGATAAAAATGTCTTGAGTAGATAACAGTCATTAAACTTTGGTTCAAATTTCCAACACGAACAGTTTAATAAAGGCTTGGACCATTGTACATGAGGATTGGAATTAGAAGATTGTATCTTTATGTGGTATGTATTTTCATTCTGCATCACTATTGAAAATACACATCATAAAAATGCTATCAACATACCTTTGTTAAGATACACCACATTTTCATACTTATATTTATAACTCTAGCTAGACTGCAGTTGGCTGAAGAAATTGTTGATTATACTAGAACATGTAGAGAAGTATATTCCTTGTACTTCATAAAGTATGTTTCCTACGCTTGAGTTATCATCTACCGAGACCATATTTTTTCCTCACTTGAAGAGGAAAGTTACCCAAATTTAATCATATCAACAGTTTCCTGTTTCATTTTATTATTAATATTATTATATTTTAATGCCTGGTTTAGTTAATGAGATTTGAAAGTCTTGTAATGAGAGCATTTGAAATAGAATTCATTAACAGAGATTTTTCTACCATATTCAGAAAATTACATGCTAATAAAATAGGAATATTATTTGAGAAATGTCTAATACAAATTGATTTTTACATTAATGATTTCAGTATCCAATCCTAGGGAAGGAGAAAGATTGGTTCAGCATGTAAGTTAGACATGCATGAAAATAAGTATTTGCTAAGCCCGTGCTCCAGGCACAACCACGTATTAGCCTCTGTGGGGTCACGATAGTGTAAGATGTGATTTCTGCCTGTTTAAGATCACTGCCTAGTCAGGAAGATGACTGAGATATGTGAACCAATTGGAGAGCAACATGATATAAAACGAATTAAATTAGTTCTAGATTGTGTTTTTCAGATAGCAAGTGATAGCTTCATTTGGAGACCTGAGAGAACATTGGACCAAGAAAAGTTTCAACAAAAACAAGAGTTAACATGAACCCCCACTTAAACTGAGAAGGGTGGAAAATAGATCTATCCAATTCACAATGATACGATTCTATCTAGTTACATATAGTTTTGTTTGTCTTTGGTTTGTTTTCCCTTTTAAAATAGATTTCCATGGTCATTATCAGTGTTTAGAGGAATAAACTAAGAATCAGCACACCTGGATTCAAGCCCAGGTTTCTGCTATGAAGAAAATTTGCACTTAGCATGCATCTGGGAGAACAACCATCCCCAAGGAAGTAGGAGCAAATGATAATGAACTCACTTCCATTGAAGTAAACAAATGTCTTCTTTTGGTTGAGGAAGAGGAGAGTCATTTTTGAGAAGAGCACATTATCTGTCATTCAGATGTGTTTTACTGTCCAGATCGTATCTGGATGTATGTCTGAGCACTGTGTGACATAAGGCAGCTGCGAGTAAAACATTTAAAAAGCCGTTTTATTTCCTGAAGTCTGTAAGACATTGGAACATGAGCAGCATCACTTTGGTATCTCTTAAGAGAGTGTTCCTATTGAAAGAAGAAACATTCAGCTTTTTGTTTTCTGGAGGCCAATTCCTAGCTACTGTGGGTTCTGGTAGAAGAAGATACTTCCTGGATGACAGAGGAGAGGCCGGGAGATGCCCAGCAAGAGGCCTCAGTCCCTGCTGGAAGACCACACAGTCTAGTGGAACTGTCAGTATGTAACAACAGGCCAGGCAGGAAAGAGATAGCCAACACCACACAGGAACTAACAGGACAGCTTACTAGGCTTGTGGGTAGATACAAATGCACGTGAAACACCTGTAGATTCTTAAAATAATTGAAAGTAGAGGCATTATATACTGAGTTTGGGAGGAGGGAAGAAGTAGATAAAAGGAAACAGTAACATTTGGGTCATTATTATGAAGACCCAGACACATAAATGAGGTCTAGAGCTACTCTGAATGTGTACAGTATCATGTTGATAGCTAACCATCTTCTTGATGGCTTTTATATTTTTAGAAAATAAATGTTTTTTGATTTTTATCTGTGTATGTA
>NW_012152474.1:63834-65284 GCF_000956105.1 Propithecus coquereli
CTTTTAGGGGATAGAATATTGGTTAAGTACTTATCATCACTCTCTTTAGAACATTTTCCTTTTATATTAGAAACAGTTTGGTATTTACTTGCTTCGACAATACAAATTTATTTTCTTTTCAAATTTCAATAATGAACATACACAACTTTTGTAATCAGAAAATGAAATATTGCAAAGATAAAGAATCTTCCTTTCCTATTTTTATATGCTATTCATATAAACAGGCTTGATAACATTTTACTTTTTGTCCTGCAATTTGCTTTGTCTGCCTGACATTTATTAGCTATGTATAATAGATACAAGTGACTTAACCTCACTAGATCTCAACTTCCTCACCTGTAAAGTATGAATATTAATATGAACTTCATATGAGCTGTTTAGGAGTACAAAATGAAAATGTTTCAGGCTGAATATAAGGTCAATTCGAGGTATGGGAAAGCTTGAAATCCACAGGAATGTTTAATTTTCTATCATTTTTTTATAGTCCTTCTAAACACAATGCTTTTCTCAACCACAAAATACCCAAACACCAAGACAAAGCCAAGCAGATTATTTTATTTCTTTGGACTCAGCAGAACAGGGAATATATCCAAACTGCAGACCAGTAAAATTTGCATTCCTTAAACCTTCCATTCTCTAACCATTGTTTCACTTTCCTGACTTTCAGAGTCTCAACATTCTTATCTGTGTGATGGATTTAATAGCTCTGTTGGTGGATTTTAGTAAGGATTGGGGATACATCGTGTAAAATATTTAATATTTGACAGATACAACTTGGGTGCTCAGTGAATTGCGGAGGTGGCTACGTCTTGGGGGCAAGTGCACTTATGGCCTGAGGCTGTTCAATGCCTTGCACAGAGCACTCGACATGACTCAGAAGCCTTGTTTCTCTTTCTAGCTTTCTTCCTAATAGAGCTGTATGATCTTGGAGAAAATCACTTACTATTTCTGATTTTTGCTTCTTGCTCTAATAAACGTATATTAGAATTCTTCCCTGACCACCTTACCTGGTTTTATGAAGACCAAAGGTTGTAATGGATGCCACTGAGCTTTATAATTGCTTACTCTATACCCCAAAATAATGTCCTTTGGAATACTTCCAAATTTCTTAACTTGGCAGTTGAGAGTTTCCATGGTCTGGCCTCTTCTTGTCATTCTGACTATATAGCTTTTATATCCCACTTTAGATCTTTGCCCCAACCATACTATATTACCTGAGGTCCCTAAAGTCATCATTTTTGCATAATGGGGTTCTTCCTGCAGGGCACACTGCTTCCTATGACCTTTATCTAACCCCTTTGTTTAATTGACTGTTTTTGGAAAATTAGGCCTCAACCTTTATGTCAACCTCATGCTGAAATACACACATTGTTGTTCCCATTTACATCATTTGCCAAATGATCCTGCTCTTATTTATCTCTGTATTTATTTATATCCCTCAGAAATATGT
>NW_012152474.1:68019-70035 GCF_000956105.1 Propithecus coquereli
GAAACCCTTTGTGAGTTTGCCTGCCCAGGGTAACTGCTATCCTGACTTCTAGCACCATAAATTACATTAATTTTGCCTGCTTTAGAATTTACATTATTGGAATTGTTTCTATCTTGTGTCCTATACTTAGATAATGTTCCTGAGATTCATTTACACTGACACATGTAGTGTAGATAGTTCATTTTCATTGCTGTATAAAATTCTTGTATGAAGATACCAAAATTAATATTAATTCTGCTGTGGATTCATCTACTATATTTTTCTATTCTGCTGATTATTTACTGTTTTTACTTTGGGGCTCTTTACAGTGATGTTTATGGGCATTCTTGTCCATATATCTTAGTAAAAGTATGTATACAAATCTGTTAGATATATACTTAAAAAAATCATTGAGTCCAAATCTACATGTATGTCCAACTTTTTTAGATACTATCAAAAAGTTTTCCAAAGTGTTTGTATCAGCATTCTTTGGACATTTTGCTTACATCTTCCCTGACACTGGGCATTAATTTTGTCTTTTTAATATTTATTATTCCATTGTGCTATGAAATGAACTATAATTTTAATTGGCATTTCCAAGATAATCAATTAAATTGAGACATTTTCATATGTTTATTAGTTAAATGCATATATTCTTCGTTGAAGTATCTAAGTATCTTTTTTAATTTCAAAATATTAAGTGGATACAAATATTTTTGTTACATGGATATCTTGTATAATGCTTAAGTCTGGGCTCATCACCAAAATAGTGTTCATTGTACCCAATAGGTAAGCTTTCATCACTTGCTCCCCTCCCATCCTCCCCCTTTCTTGGTTTCCAATGTTGTTTATAGATCTTTGTGTCCGTGTGTACCCATTGTTTAGCTCCCAATTATTAGTGAGAACATATTGTGATCTTTGGTTTTCCATTTCTGAGATACTTCACTTAGAATAATGGTCATCAGTTACGTCCAAGTTGCTGCAAAAATTATTTCATTCCTTTTCATGGCTGAGCAGTACTCCATGCTGTGTGTGTGTGTGTGTGTGTGTGTGTGTGTGTGTGTGTGTACACACACACATACACACCACATTTTGTTTACCCACTCGTGAATTGATGGGCAATTAGGTTGATTCCACATCTTTACAATTGTGAATTGTGATGCAATAAACATTCTAATGCAGGTGTCTTTTTTTATAAAATGACTTCTTTCCTTTGGATAATTATCTAGCAGTGGGATTGCTGAATCAAATTGGAGGTCTACATTTATTTCTATGAGGAATCTCCATACTGGTTGTAGTAATTTGCAGTCCCACCAAGCATCCCTTTCTCTCTGCATCCAGGCCAACATCTATTGTTTTTGACTTTTTAATAATGGCCATTCTGATAGGCGTAAGGTGGTATCTCAATGATATTGAGATACCATTGTAGCTTTCTTTGTATTTCCTTGATGATTAGTGATGTTGAGCATTTTATATATGTTTTTTCACCATTTGGATATCTTCTTTTAAAAAACTTCTGTTAGTGTCTTTTGCTCACTATTTGATGGGTTGTTTGTTTTTTTCTTGCTGATTTGTCTGAGTTCCCTCTAGATTCTGGATATTAGTCCTTTGTCAGATATATATTAATAGTTTGAGGACATTTTCCCCATTCTGTAGGTTGTTTACTCACTCTGTTGTTTATTTCCTTTGTTATGCAGGAGCTTTTTAATTTAATTAAGTCCCATTTATTTATTTTTATTATTGCTATACTTGCCTTTAGGATCTTAGCCATAGATACTTTGCCTAGGCAGATGTAGGATCTTAGTCATAGATTCTTTGCCTAGGCAGATGTCTAGAAGAGTTTTTCCAGTGTTTTCTTCTAGAATCGTTATGATTTCATGCCTTATATTTAAGTCTTTTATCCATCTTGAATTAATTTTTGTATAAGGCAAGATATATGGGTCTTGTGCAACAACCAAAATAAATAAATGGGACCTGATCAAATTAAAAAGCTTCTGCACAGCCAAAGAAACTGTCACAAGAGCAAACAGACAACCT
>NW_012152474.1:71385-82304 GCF_000956105.1 Propithecus coquereli
TGTTTGAACATTTTAACAATGTTGATTCTGCTAATTCATGAGCAAAGGATGCTTTTCCATTCATTTGCACCATCTGTAATTTCTTTTGTGAGTGCTTTGCAGTTCTTGTGGAGATCTTTCACCTCCTTGGTTAATACCTCCTAGGTATTTTATTTTCTTTGTAGCTATTGTGAATGGTATTGAGTCCTTGGTTTGACTCTCAGCTTCACTGTTATTAGTATATAGATAATATATATATATAAGTATGTGTATATATAATATATAGTGTATATAGAGAATATATAGTATATATAATGCATATATACACTATATAGTGTGTATATATATAAATGCTATTGATTTGTGTACATTGATTTTGTAACCTGATACTTTGCTGAATTTGCTTATCAATTCTGGGAGTCTTTTGGTGGAGTTTTAGGGTTTTCTAGATATAAATTCATATCATAAACAAACAGAAATAGTATGACCTCCTCTTTCCCAATTCGGATGCCTTCTATTTAATTCTCTTGCCTGATTGCTCTGGCTAGGACTTCCAATACTATGCTAAATAGAAGTTTCAGTGGGCACTGCACCCTTGTCATATTCCAGTTCTTAGGGGGAACGCTTTCAACTTTTCCCCATTAAGTATGATGTTGGCAGTGGGTTTTTCACATAAGGCTTTTAAAATTTTGAGATATTTTCCTTCTATGCCTAGTTTGTTGAGTGTTTTAATCATGAAAAGGTGCTGGGTTTTATTTAATGCTTTTTCTGCATCTATCGAGATGATCATATGGTCTCTGTTTAATGTGGTGAATCACGTTTATTAATTTGCATATGTTGAACCATTTGTGTAATCCTGGGATGAAACCCACTTGAACATGGTGGAGTATCTTTTTGATTCATTGGTGAATTATGTTTGCTAATATTGTCTTGAGGATTTTTGCATCTATGTTTATAAGGGATATTGGTCTGTAGTTATATGTTTTGGTTGTGTCCTTTACTTGCTTTGATATCAAGGTGATACTGGCTTCATAGAATGAGTTAGGGAGGATTCCCTCCATCTCCATATTATAGAATAATTTCTGTAAGATAGATACCAGTTCTTCTTTGTAAGTCTGGTAGAATTCAGCTGTAAATCTGTCTAAACCAGGGCTTTTTTTTATTGATAAATATTTTATTACTGCTTTAATCTCACTGCTTATTATTGGTCTGTTCAGGATTTCTATTTCTTTTTGATTCAGACTTGGGAGGTGGCGTGTTTCCAGGAATTTATCCATTTCCATTAGGTTTTCTAGTTTGTTTGCATAGATATTTTCACAGTATTCCAAGATAATGTTTTGTATTTCTGCAGTATCAGTTGTAATGTATTCTTTTTCATTTCTTATTGAGTTTATTTCTTTCTCTTCTATTTCTGGCTAATCTGGTTAGTGTTGTATCAACTTTGTTTTATCTTTTCAAAGAACCAAATATTTGTTTCATTGATCTTTTGTTTTTTGTTTGTTTGTTTTCATTTCATTTAGTTCTGCTCTGAGCTTTGGTATTTCTTTTCTTCTGCTGATTTTAGGTTTGGTTTGTTCTTCTTTTTCTAGTTCTTTTAGATGTGACATTAGGTTGTTAATTGTGATCTTTCTGTCTTTTTGATTTAGGCATTTAAGGCTATGAACATTCCCCTTAGGACTGTGTATGTTGTATCCCATAGTTTTTGAAAATTTGTGTTCTCTTTTTCGTTCAGTTCAAGGAATCTTTTTATTTCCATCTTAATTTCATCATTGACCCAAGAATCATTCAGCAGCAGGTTGTTTAATTTACACTACTTTACTTGGATTTGATTATATCTCTTGGAATTGATTTCTAGTTTTATTCCACTGTGGTCTGAGAAGATACATGATATGATTTTGACTATTTTGAATTTTCTGAGACTTGTTTTGTGGCCTAAGATATGATCAGTCTTGGAGAATGTCTCATGTGCTGATGAGAAGAATTTAGATTCAGTAGTTTTGGAGTAGAATGTTCTGTAAATGTCTGTTAGGTACATTTGTTCTAGAGTCTTGTTTAATTCCAATGTTTCTTTATTCATTTTCTGCTTAGACATGATCTCTCTAGTTCTGTCAGTGGGGTGCTGAAGTCTCCGGCAATTAAGATGCTGCTGTTTATTTCTTTGCTTAGATCTAGAAGAATTTGCTTTATGAATGTGTGAGTTTCTGCATTAGCTACATATATATTTAGAGTTGTTATGTCTTCTTATTGAATTGCTCCCTTTAACATTATATAATGACCATTTTTGTCATCTTTGTCTTTTTTTTTTACCTTTGTTGATTTAAAGTCTATTTCATTTAATATGAGAATGGCTACATCTGCTTGCTTTGGTTTTCATTTGTGTGGAATTTCTTTTAATGCTTTAATGCTTTATCTTCGTATTTGCCTGTGTGAGTCCTTACGGCTTTCCTAATTGTGTGTTTTTGACACCTTTGCCAACAATTAGTGGGCTGTAAATGTATGGATTTATATCTGGATTATCTATGATATTCCATTGATCTACATATCTATTTTTATGCCAGTAGCATGCTGTTTTGGTTACTGTAGCTTTTTAATATTTGATATATTTTAAAGTCAGGGTAGTGTGATGCTGCCAGCTTTGTTCTTTTTGCTCAGTATTGTATTGGCTATTTGGGGCCTTTTATGGTTCTGTATGAGTTTTGGATTTTTTTTGGGGGAAAGGGTAGTCTCTTCAATAAATGGTGCCGGAAAAACTGGATAACCATATGCAGAAGAATGAAACTAGATCACTGTATCTCACTTGTACAAAATCAAATCAAAATGGATGAAAGACTTAAATGTA
Organism: Propithecus coquereli; assembly: GCF_000956105.1. Classification (NCBI taxonomy): domain Eukaryota; kingdom Metazoa; phylum Chordata; class Mammalia; order Primates; family Indriidae; genus Propithecus; species Propithecus coquereli. The sequence goes on from NW_012152474.1 coordinate 74,204, forward strand.
AGACAGGAAACTATGAAACTACTAGAAGAAAACATTGGAGAAACACTCCAGGACAATGGTATAGGCACAGATTTTTTGATTAAGACTTCAAAAGCACAAACCAACAAAAGCAAAAATATACAAATGGGATTACATCAAGCTAAAATCTTCTGCACAACAAAGCAAACTATAAACAAAGTGAAAAGCCAACCCACAGAATGGGAGAAAATATTTGCACATTATCCATACGTCAACAGATTGATATCCAGACTACACATGGAACCTAACTCAATAGCAAAAAAATCAAATTTTCTGATTACAAAATGGGCTAGAGATCTGAATATACATTTCTCAAAAGAAAATGTACAAATGACCAACAGGTATATGAACAAATGCTCAACCTCACTAATCATCAGATAAATGCAAATCAAAGCTACAGTGAAATATCATCTTAAAAAAGTTAAAAAGGCTCTGATACAAGACAGGGAATAATGGATGTTAGTGAGGATGTGGAGAAAGGGAAACCCTTGTACACCGTTGATAGGAATGTAAAGTAATACAGCCACTAAGGAAAACAGTATGGAGATCTCTCAAAAAACTAAAAATAGAACTGCCATATTATCCAGCAATTCTATTATTGGGTGTATATCCAAAAGAAAGGAATCAATATATGAAAGATATATTTCTGTAAAGAATGTTATTGGTATTTTAATACAGATTACATTGAATATGTAAATGGCTTTGAATAATATTGTCATTTTGACTCCAATCCCCCCAATCTCTGCCTCTTGTCTTCACATTGTCCTTGAATCTGTGTCTGTTTTTTCCTTTGCATATCTCTTATGAGAAAACTTGTCATTGGATTTAGGGCCCACCCAGATAATCCAGGTTGATCTTCTTATCTCCGGATCCTTAATACAATTAACTCTGTGAATGTTAAAATGGTAATATTCACAGATTCCAGGGATTAGGGCAAATCTTTTGGCAGTCACCATTTAAACCACTACAATGACTAATAATGTTGAACATCTTTTCATGCGGTGTTTGGCTATTCATATATCCTTCTAGCTGATGTGTAACTTGCCCATCTTTTTAAGTTGTGATATTTAACTTTGTATTATTGGTTTGTGGAAATCTCTTAATATTTGGAAGACAAAATTCTCTCCCTCTTTCTTCTCCCCTCTCTGTTTTGTTCTCAAACTCTCTCTCTCTCAATCTTCCCCTCTGTATATATGTGTATGTGTGCATAATATTTTTATTTGGTCTTTGTCTTGTCTATTTATTGTATTTATATTGTCTTTGAGAAAAATATTTTAATTTTAATTTCTAATTTTGATGAAGTTAAATTTATCATTTATCTCATGATTTTTGTGATTAGTGGTTTATATGTCATTGTCTAAGAAATCTCTGCCTACTCCCAGACAATCACAGTTTTTATTAGATTTTAGATTAGTTTAGATTTTCCTGAATTTTATATAAATGGAATCATACAGTATTCACTCTTGTGTCTGATTTCTTTCACTCAGCAAACTCCTTTTGAGATTCATCCATTTTAGCATAAATTAATTTTCGTTTCTTTTTTCTTGCTATGCAATATTATATGGATATGACAAAATTTATTCACTTACCTGTTAATGTATATTTGAGTTGTTTCCAGGTTTTGCCTGTTATTAAAAAAAGTAGCTATGTGGTGGGATGGAGGCGATCTTGGAGCAGCACTTGGAGGACACAATGAAGAATCCATCCATTGTTGGAGTCCTGTGCACAGATTCACAAGGACTTAATCTGGGCTGCCGTGGGACCCTGTCAGATGAACATGCTGGAGTGATATCTGTTCTAGCCCAGCAAGCAGCTAAGCTGACCTCTGACCCCACCGATATTCCCGTGGTGTGCCTAGAATCAGATAATGGGAACATTATGATCCAGAAGCACGATGGCATCACGGTGGCAGTGCACAAAATCGCCTCTTGACATACCAGTTCTCTAGCAGCCTTTCATAGGGACTCGATCCTACCTACGTTATCTTATAGAGCTACTAAAGTTCCAACAGTTAGGCTATTCATTTAATGGACATTGGGCACTTTTCTATTTATTTTAGAGTAAGTTGCTTCTTAGCATTCTCTGGACCAATCTATCAAGATACTACTAAGAAAGGATCGTATTTTGAAGCAGCAGGTCCAGGTCACTTTGTATACAGAATTTTGTTATGTTCAATAAATCTGTTTGGAAGGAAAAATAAAGTAGCTGTGAACATTCATGTACACATTTTTGTATGGATATAAGTTTTCATTTCTCTTGGGTAAATACTTAACAGTGAAATGATTGGGTCATACAGTAAGCAAATTTTTAATCTTTACAAAATTGCTAAACTGTTTTCTAAAGTGGCTACACTATTTTACATTACCACAAACAGTGTATGCAATTTCCAGTTTCTATATAACTCTGCCAATACATGGTATAGTCAGTCTTTTTAAGTTTCGACATTCTGATAGGTGGAATCTCATTATGGGTTTAATTTGCATTTCCCTAAAGATAAATACTGTTGAACAGCTTTTCATATGTTTATCTGTTTTTCTTCTTTGATAACGTTTTGGTTCAGACCACTTGCTCACTTTATTACTGGGTAGTTTGTTTTCTTGCTTATTAAGTTTTGGTAGTTCTTATATTCTGGATATAAGTCCTTTATCAAGTATATGTTTTATAAATATATTCTCACAGGTTATGACTAGGTTTTTTTTAAATTCTGATACAGTCCAATTTATCTTTTTAATTTTTTTTTCTTTTGTGGTTGGTTCTTTGGTGTTGTATTTAGATGTTGCTGCCTACCCGAAAGTCACAAAATATAAAATGCTTGGGGGTAGACTGACTCAATGTTTTCTTCTAGAAGTTTTATGCTTAAAGGTTTTACCTTTAGGTCAATGATACATTTTAGGTTAATTTTAATATATGTTAATAAGTATGGAGGGAAGTTCTTTTTTTTTGGCAAACACATATTTAGATTCCATTTATGACTTGTGTATTGCTGTAGTAAGTATTAGTAAATGACAATTATATTATATTCTCTTCTCTGTTGTTAGACAGTTGTAGGGCACATGCAGCCCAGTAAAATGTCACTGTAATGTCCTAGGAGAGAAGTTCCATTTTCTGATAGCATTGCTGTATATTTTCCACTAGATGGCGATCTATACCTATGATGTTTTTAACTCCAAAGCCGTTCGGCGTGAAGAGGCCCACCTAAATCCTGGACTCCCGTGATTAGGAGGCCTGTTCATTCACTCATTTCCTCATTCAGCACTTTCAGAGCAGCTACTATTGGCCAGTCTAAATATTAGGGACACGAGAATGAATAAGACAAAGTTGCTGTCCTAAAAGTTTTCTCACAGACTCCTGAGAAGAGGAACAAATATGTAACCCATTAATTAAAATTCAAAATGATAAGTATTATGGTGGAAAGAAGATCTGAGAGCTTCTGACTTGAGGAGCACCTAAAATCTCTCTTAAGTGTTTTTGCTTTTCCCTAGTACTGCATTTTTTTTTTTTAATCAGGAGCAGTTTTATAGTAGGAGGTATGATGTTTAAAAAGAATCTAATGCAATACATATTTATGGAGCATCTGGTGTGTACATGTGCAAACCGAGATATTTGGTGCTACTGTGGAAAACAAATGACTCATGCTTTAATTCATTCACCGTTTGAGACACTTACAACATCAGATGGAGAAATTGAATAAAGCACACAGATAATTACAACATGGAAAATATGATAGTATGAAACCTTAACATTTCTAAAGAGAGAAGGTTACGTTCTTACTGGGAGAATCAAGAAGGTCTTCATCTGAGCGGTGCCATGTAAAGAATCTTTTAGGACAGATGAGGTTCCAACTGGAAAAAATGACTGGGACCCTCACTTCAGCCAGAAAGAGGAAAAGAGATACAAATTACCATAGGCGCAGAGCGCCTACACTGTTTTTAAGGCTTTATCTGATAATTCTACAAGTTCTACTAACTGACCAGCTCTGCATCCTTGGATATGTCAATTAATATTTGTGGATACCAGCTTTCATCTCTATATGTGAATTGACTAGACATATATAATTCCTATCACATCTCAAAGATATTCAATTCAAAGATGATGTGGTGAAAAAAATCTAGGTTTTATTTAGGCAATGGAAATTCTGCACTTCTGAATAACGTGCAAGGTCTGGTTAGAGGCTATTATGGTCTAAATTTTGTGTCTCTGCTCCTCCCCATCCAATTCATATGTTGAAACACTAATCCCCAGTAACTCAGCACGTGACTGTAATTGAAGATAAGGCTTTTAAAGGAGTGATTAAGCTGAAACGAGGTCTTTAGGGTGGGCTCTAATCCAATCTGACTTGTGTCCTTATAGGAGGAGGAAATGTGGATGCACAAAGAGACACCAGCTATGCACAGGTGCACAAAGAAAAGTCTATGTGAGGACACAGTGAGGAGGCAGCGGTTTGCAAGCTAGGGAGAGAGGCCTTAGGAGAAATCCAACCTAGACACCTTGATCTTGGACTTCCAGCCCATGGTACCGTAAGAAAATAATTTTCTATTGTTTAAGCCACCTAGTCTGTGGTATTTTGTTATGGCAGTCCTACTAATCTAATATAGAGGTTATTGTAAAATAATCCTGGAAAAATAATCTAGGGCCATTCTATAGGATTCCTTAAAACTGAGATGGAAATTATATATTTGATCTGGTATTAAGAAACTGTCAAAAGTTATGAGCACCAGAAAGGGATCCACTTGCTAGCACCCAGCCAGCAGCTGGTATCTTTCAGAGCAAATACAGTAGAAAAAGAAGTGAGACTGGGAAGGCTTTTTAAAAACCATTTGAAAAAAAGAAAATGGACCTAAAGTGGCATGACGTAGTAGAAGGAGTTCTATCTGGATCAGCAGACAGGAAGGAGGTCATATTCTAATGTGGACTCTACAGCTTAAGTCCTCAGTGAACTCAAAAGGCTGCTATGTTTCCTTATCTGCAGCACAAAATGTTAATACTGGCCATCCTCCTTCCACGGGATGTTTACTGGTCAAATAAGAAACTGTTGAGAAAGTACTTTAAAAATTGTAGAGTGCTAGACAGATACAGATTCTACATGTTCTTAGTGTTGGAAGAGACTATAAGGACTAATCTCCTTAGATTTGTTAGAGAAAGATATGGCATTATTTGTATTGAATACAAATTGAGCAAAGTATCCTGACATCTCTCCCCTGATTTCCAGCACTAAATAGACTGTAATCTTTTGTAATATTTCCTCATATAGCTGAACAATTTCACAGACTTCAATTGGCGCACACTTGGAAGAAAAGTATGAGCTGATTTAAGTCAAGCATCCACCAAGCTCTAGAATTTCTTTAAATCAAAATTCAGCTATATATATCTTAGACAAGTCATTTAATTTCATCCGTGTGTGAGAGAGAGATGGGGGAAGGGGGCGGTGTGAATCTATACTACAAGTTGTTAGAGAAAATTAGAGAGTATATTTTCTAGAAGAGCCAAGAAAATCACTAGATAGCTATTGTTATAATTATAATTGGTAATAATAACAGCAATATTCTTGTCAGGTTAAATCCTGATGGTGTTTAAGAGCTAAACCATTACATTTTTACTTGCTCTGATTGTTAGAAAACCACTTCTATATTCAGGTGAAATTTGCCTTCCCTGATTTCCAACCATAGGCCCTTGTTTTCTTTTTGTAATTTTTTACTTTATTTTTTAAAAAATAAATGTCTTCTCTCTTCCAGATAATAGTTCTTTAGTTATTTGAGACCAACCCTTATGCTCCTTTTAAACCTATAAGTTTTAGGTAAAATATGCCAAGTTCATTGTATCAAATCACACGTAATATGATTGGCTGTCTCTTCTCTGTCCTAGTTGCCTTTGTCGGAATATGCTTTAACTCCATAGTTTCCTTAGTGGAAAGTGCCTGGAACTTACAATAATTCAGCTATGGATGGACTGTTACTGAACACTTTTGAGAAATCTTCATAAAGTCACTATAATTCTAATTAAGTCCCTAGCACTGTGTCATTCAAATAGTAGGTGCTCAATAAATAATGTTAGTTTTTGATATGGATTAAATTAACATGTTAGGCTCAGAATAACATTTTAGGCAGCCATTTCCTATTGTTGGCTTCCTTGTGTATTCAGTAAATTCAAATCTAAAGTCAAAGATGTTTGTTAAAATAGTATATAAATTATGTCTCAAGCAAGAAGTTTAAAAAGTATTGGGTCTTATCAGTTCCCTTTGGTGGTTAATAGAACAATAAAGCTATTCAGTAGGCATAACTAAAATTTCAATGATAATTTAGAATGTGATCCTGTTTTATATCATTCAGAGGGATGCAAGCAATTTTATGTGACAGGACACAAAACTATGTTGACTTGCAGCACAGCTGTGAGGAAGCAAGTGCTATCTTCTTTACATGTGTGTATTTTATACTTTTTTAGTAGTGATGATGAAATGTTCACAGTATGGCTGAAAAAGGAGTGGGGGAGGACACAAAAACCCAAAAAACACATCTCTCCCACACCCTTTCCTCAGCTTCTCAGAGATATCCTGGCTTGCCTTCTTTGTATATGAAGCCGTCAATCAAGTTAGGTGTTTCTGGTGTTGAGATGCCATTCAAGATGGACAGAGTGCAAGTGAAACTGCCATTCAACATGGCTGCCTGGCAAATGGAGCTGTCAGTCATCTTGAGCGATTCAGTCTGTTGTATCGTCAATAAGATGGGCTGATATATACTGATAGTTGCTTCATCAGATTCAAAAAGTCTTGATTAACTCCCTAGTCTATAGTTCCCCAACCTCTTTTTCTTTTCAGTGGAACGATACTTTTTATTTTCCAAAAGCTAATGATGACCGATAACTAAAACAGAAGGAGGTGGTGAAGAGAAAATAATTAGGATACAAATTGCTAATAAAAGTGGATGAGGAGCTAGGTTAGCTGCTTACTCAACTTGTCATCATCACAGGCCAAAAACAGTGGACAAGCTAGGTGTTTCTTCTTTGTAAATGGCAAAAATGATAAAAATAATTCATAAATTTCATAATATTTTCTGTCTTTTGCTTAGGGTTCTTAGCCATTTCTTCTAGATATGTCTTGTCTTCTTAATTGATCCTAAACTGATGAGATAATGTATGGAGAACCTAATGCGAGAAGTTTTTTGTTGGGAAGAAAGAGGCCTGTGTTCTTCTGCTAGATCTGCTGCTAACTTCTTTGGCCGATTTCCATGAGAAGTTTATATTAGATAATTTTTGAGTTCCCTTCCACCTCTAGGATGTTCTGATCTTATATCGATGGATGGAGAAGTGAGGAAATGAGGGAAGTAAATTTTTTCTAGGGAATGGGACATTACAAAGTCTGAATTATTATAGAAGTAACAAATTCCTGTCTAGCTGATGGTAGTGTGGCTTGGTGGTGAGGTTCAGATGAAGGATACCATGTCAGCATGCACAGATGTATTGCATGAATAGAATAAATCATGCATAACCTCAATAGATTGGGATATGCCACTCTCTGATTTTGTTGAAAATATAGTTTTAATGTTTCTGACTGTACTTTCTTTGATAGACACCAGGTGGCACAAAGATTCGATTTCCTAACATTGAGACAAACCTGCATCTTAGGAAAAAAACATCCTGTAGCCTGGCTATTTCGGGTTCACTCAAATAATAAGGCTTTGTTTTAAGAATTATGTAGACCATTCCATTGGTTAAATTAACAGTGAAATCGGGCTAGTTTATATATTAGAGTATATTTATAATAAAAAACCTGTCGAATATGGGTTATTAATGTACAAGAACAGAAAAGAGAGTAGAAGACAGAGAGGAAAGGAGAGATTAGAAAGATAAAATGTTAGTGGAAGAGAGAGAGAAGAAAGATGGACAAGAATAGAAGAAAAGAAAAAGCACATAGAGAAATGAGACTTAAAGAAAGAATGGGGAAATGCTGGCAAAGAGAAAGAATGAGCAAGGGAAACCAGGGAAAGAAAAAAGAATAGCATTGAGAATTCCACAGAGTAAGACTGAAAAAATAATAGTCTTCCAGAGAAAAAGAAATGGGCAGAGGCTCAGTAAATTTGGGGGTAAGTGA
>NW_012152474.1:83887-86118 GCF_000956105.1 Propithecus coquereli
GATATGCCCAACAGTATTCATCACTGTAATGGCCAATTTGTTTTTATTGACACTTAGAGAGACCAATTAGAGGAAAATAATTTACTTCTGAGCAGTCAGTCATACCCATTTTTAAGTCAATAAATTAAGTGAAGTTAATTTGGTAGCAGGGGTAGCCATTTCAGCCATAAATGATCTAAGGGATTCTTTTATGATTTATCTATTAAAGGCATATTTGGTGGTTTAAAAAAAAGGCATGGTTTTATCTTGGTCACTTTATGTGTCTCTATTACAGATATTTCCTTTTTTCTAAATTTCTTTTCTTTCTTTACTATCCATTTATTCTTTACTATCTACTTATTCTATCCATTTATTTCTTACTGTCTGTTTATTCTTCTTAGCAGTGCTGAAATAAAATAGAGATGGTGCTACTGAAAAAGAAACAGCATTTCATTTCAACAAAAATTCCTCTGGGGTATGCTAGGTCGGATGACCACAGACCTTATGATTCAAACACTGAGACACTTTTTAAAACAGCTACTAAAGTGTAATAACATATGATAAGCTGTTCATATTTGAAGTGTACAATTTGATAAGTTTTGACATAGGTGTACACTCATCAAACTGTCACCGCAATCAACTGACTGCACCCACAAGAGTTTCCTGTTGTCCCCCTGTAATCCCTATCTCCTGCCTCTTCCTCCTCCACCCCTCCCAGACATCCACTGATCTGTTTCTGTCACTGCACATTTGTTTGCATTTTCTAGATTTTAGATCAGTGGAATAACGAAGTACATATTCTTTTTGTTTGATTTCTTTGACTCAGCATAATTTTTCTGAGAGTCATCCAAGCTGTTGCGTGTATCAATAGTTTGCTCCCTTTTATAACTGAGCAGTATTACATTGTGTGGATATACCACACTTGGCTTATTCATTCTGCTCTTTATGTGCATTTGGGTTGTTGCCAGTTTTGAGCTGTTACCTATAAAAACTGCTGTGAAAATTTATGCACAAATCGCTGTATGTTTTCTCTTTTCTTGGCTAATATCTACAAGTAGCTTGGCTGAATTTAGGGGCCCTTTGAAGTGAAAAAGAATTGGGTGGGATGCCAGGAAAGCAGGCATGAAACAGTCTGTCCTGGGAAAACCCAGTAAGATCAGGCTACCAGAAGAATGTTTTCAAGATGATAGTAATCAGTTTGGGAAAATGCGATTTTTACTTCTATTTCTATACTGCACTTGGCAATAGTATGATGTCGGAGACCACTGGCTGGCTCTCAATTTCTGTTCTCCTCATTTTTCAAAGAAGGATTTGGCAAACTGTGGCCCTTGGGTCATATCCAGCCTACCACCTGTTTTTGTGAATAAAGTTTTATTGGAACACAGTCATGCTCATTGATTCACATATTGTCTATGGCTACTTTTTGCACCATAACAGCAAAAGTACTTGAATAAATGCTACAGAGACCACACGGCCTGCAAAACCTAAAATATTACTATGGTGCTGGTAGGCGGCAGGGCTATCTTACACCAAATGTCACCTAATGGATATAATACCTCATATTGTAAGTAAGTTTCATATTGTGCAATGTTCTTAAAGTCATCCATGTTGTGGAAGTTTGGACAAGTTTCTTAACATCAGGAGCCTCAGCAACTTCATCTACCAGTGTGACTAAGAGCTGTGATCTCTGACATCAATTTCCTAAAGGCTGGAGTTCAAATCAGTTTCCTGTTCAAATTCCTTCCACCGTGAACCTGCTGAGCCATCCTTACCATTGTCATCCCCAAATGTGTGTCACCAAGTCCTTGTGTTCATTTTATGCTGAATTATGTTCAATCCTTGCCAACAGTACTGGTGCAAATTCCCCTGGATTGTTTATTCCTCATTGTAGGAAATCAGGTCAGTGCAAAGTTTTCTGTTGATTTTGTTGACAAAAATTTTGTAGAAATGTGAATTTCTTTTTGATGTCAATATTGCAATAAAAAGAAAAATTCAAAGTCCTGTGATAGAGCTACATACCCATGTTATACATAATAGATTAATAAAAATATGATCACACATATTTATAGGGGTATGTAATGTTGATAATGCTAGTAAATTCATGAACACTTTATACTCAAGATTCGCATATAAAAGCAACAGTCTGAATTCACAGTAATATTTTTTTAAAATGGGAATTATTTTATGAAAATATTCTGATTCTAATATATTCAAATCGAAAATTGCATCTCATATATTACCTTTATTTTTTT
>NW_012152474.1:88973-91710 GCF_000956105.1 Propithecus coquereli
TATAAGTCTTCAATATATTTATATATTCAAAAAACTGACTAATGACTCAGTAGGAAAAAAATCTCATAGAACCCGAGCATTTCAAATTTCTGAACATAATTTTAAGATTTTCTTTCAGATATCTAGGAAGGGGGTGTTTTATTAGTATGGCTAAATGGAGCTGCAGCATGGAGGAATTCAAAGATTCCTTTCCCATTAAACAAATCACTGATCAAATGGAAATGGAGAAAATATAATTACTTGGTTCAGGGCTACACACACACACACACACACACACACAGCCCACTTAAAACATGGAGATACTGTATAGAGAGAAGATATAGAAATATAGAACTTGATAGAATTTTGATGTCATTGATTGTAAGATACTCCATTAATTTATTTTCCACTAAGGGAAAAAGGCTGCCTCTTAAATTAGGACAGACTTGTGCTTTTAAAATGCATCACAACTTCAGAGATGCTAAGACATGAAGAACATTTACCTTACAATCTATGAAATACGGCATAAATAAAGGATGCAATAAATTAGGTATATGAGTTAGCAATGACATATTAAGTTACAAGGATTCTGTACTAATTAGAAGGAAGAATACTTTCTGATATCTTAATACAACTCTTCAGATATAGAAATTTTTATCCTTCCTATGGTTTTTCTCCATCTCTACCAAACAATAAACTGCAGGGGTCATTTTTTTTTTAAATAGTGAGTAGAATTGTAATTGAATCTAAGGAAGGATTTTCTAACCGTAGGTTCCATTGGTTTGTGTCCTTCAAAAAGCAAATCTCAGAATGGGATTAGACATGCCAGAGGTGTTTTGGAGGACAGAGCAGGGGATGAAGGGGAGTGCCTTCAGACTATGATATAGGTATGGCGCCTGTGGAAGGAGAGAGGGATGCAAGGAAGATTGGGGTAGGAAGAATGTCTGACCATAGCATAATTCCAAGAAAGGTTTGACAAGGCTAATGGAAAGCCCTAAGCCCAAGTCGCCTGTTGAAGGACTAAAACATATAACAGCCATGGGCAGGATTTCAGCCTCTGCAATGCTCAGTCATTGGCTGGGAGCAGTTGCAGGAGGCATGGCCTTGGTAATAATGTGGTAGATCCAGAGGGATAGCAGATGGAGCTGTCAATTACACTCTTCAGTTTTGCAGCTGGAGAACTGAGCAGAGCATGTTTACATCCACCATATAAGGCCCAATAAGTACTGGAGGAAGACTGAGAATTTTTCTCAATATATGTGAAAATGAAATGTAATCTAATCTTTTGGAATGAGATTCATTCTAAAGGCAGGAGACAAACCTTATGAACCATTTAAGTCTTTCTCAGCGCTGCAATTTCACTACTGCACAAATCTATATTGTGATCTACAATTGATGAAACTTTAGGAGAAAAAATTGCAGCTGAAAATGAAAGGCATTTACATTGCAAGGATGTTATTAAGGATGTACCAGATGATGATGTAGAAGTAATATTTAGAAGTCTACAGATGATGCTGAATTAAGTAAAATGGTAATAATGAGCGCAGTGTATTCATACACAGAACGGCCTCAGCCATTTAATTACTGTGCTGGGCTAACATGACAAATGCACCTGGACACAAATCAGTGGTAAATGGTTCCCAGAACAAAGCATTCAAGAAATCCATGTATACTAGACAGAATAGTGTTTGCAATATGCAGCCAGAAATAATTCTAATGATAGAGCACAGAATTGAGGCAGCAGAATTCTAATTATATATTGAAAGTGGCTCTGGTAAAAGAGTAAGCTACATTTTGGTTCTAAATGTGCAATTTTGGCAAGTGCTGTTAGGTTTGGAAATACAATTTATTGTATAAAATAGAGAGATATGTCCTGAGATAGAAGAATAGATATGTACCCTCTCCCTCTACTGAATCTGAACGCATACCAAACACCCACATGCATTGCAGTTAGAAATCCTAACAGTTAAGCGTGTGCATTTCTCTTTCTCAAGCTCTTTCACAGAGAGAAGTATGTATGATACAAGAGGGCAAAAGGTCATTTATAAACTGAGGACACTACACAATGTCCATGTCATTCCCAGTGAACTTAATCAGTGGCAGCATCTCCTTTTTCATTATTTATAAGATGAGCTGGGGCAGAGGCTTATGGTCATTTTTATTTCTGAAACAACTAAACAAAAAATGTCTACAGCAGAGGACTGAGAAAGCTATGTGATATTTAATTATTACTTATGAGTATATTAAACAGTTAATACAAATAACTTCTTTAACATACTACTTTTTCACATATTGGTCTATGGAGTTTTGTATCTTTTACTCACAGTCTTAAAAATAATCATTTATTTTATTTAGAGACTTACAAAAAGATTAAATTCCCATCTGGCATATGGCTACACAGATTTCTCATATACATTTGCAATTCTAGAGGCAATAAACCATTAATGATTTATGGATTTATTCAATATTTCTTCTCTCAATATGTATAGAGAGAATCTGTATATCTGGAGAATGCAATAGGAAGCAAATACAGTGGACATTTGTTGTATTTTCAGCTACAAGATGTCCAATCACACTTAGCGAAATAATTCCCATGTATGTTTTAGGCTTCTGCCTCCTGTTTCACTCTCAAGATACGTAGTTCCTAGGAAGCTGACTCTAACTCCAGCCCCAGGCAGAGCATGGGAGCAATAAGCTCCCATGAACCAATCAGCTCATTTTAGCCTCAATCCTGGAAAGCTTGGGCATTGTACATGCT